>NC_090930.1:764138495-764441525 GCF_040938575.1 Ambystoma mexicanum | reverse complement strand
GTACCTTTCCGCCATGGCGCTAAGTACGGTGTGGATGTTCGCGTGCGCGCGCCCTTGGCGCAGTCAGCGGCAGCGTTAGCTACGATGCCGCTAATGACATCGTAGTTTACGGTCACGGGTCGTAATCGGCCCTAGCGGAAGACGATGGCGGTAATCGTTTACCGCCATCGTTTTTCGCTTTGCGCCAGGGTCGTAATGAGGGCCAGTGCCATCTACTGTCTACAGGCAGTAGATGTTCGGGCAGTGTTACAACTGAATCGGAACTTGTAGTCTTTATGTTGATGGTTACCACTAAGCACCTTCCCTCTGTAACCACTATCAATCAAATAATCGATATTTATGTTTACGTAAAGAGATTATAAATACATGCCTTAACGTGGAGGTATTCGCCACCATTTACAATTACAAAGGACCTATATTAGGCATTATTTTAAAGTTAGTGGAACATTATTTATTCTGTTTCATGTATGTACTCTGAAAGTTTCCCTACTGCCCATTTGAAAAAATATAACTTTCTAGTGTAATCATGACCTGCAGTCTACTGGCAACGAAAGAAATATAGTTAAAAATAAATTGTGAAAACATGGGGGGAAGTGGTTCAGTCAAGTGCAGTTGCTGACAGTTTTAGCAGTGTTGGTTATAGGATCCGTGATCCACACTTCAGAGAAAACAAATACAACAGAGGCAGAGACGGGTGAAGGACAAGAGACACTTATAGTGGAGAAGCCTATAGTTACAGCGCATCACGCAAAGCACATTCGAGAAATGCTGCAGACAAATGCATTTGTTGCCAGTTGGACCCGGCAGTTGGTTGCTCTTGCAGTATCTTGGTGCTCTCCAACTCCTCTAGTGAGTCCATTCTAACTATTCATTACCACTTTCCTGATTACTGTTTCACTAACGTCCCTCTACAAGCCTCCCTTCCATTTCAGCCACAGAATGTGTGCATGCATGATTGCCAACCGTCCCGATTTAGGTGGGAGATTGCCAAATTAACATTGAAAAATATTACTATTTTTCACGTTCTCCTGCCTAAAATAGTTCTAGCCCCAATGCACTTCTAAGGGTAAATTTGTGTCTCCTGATTTCCCTGCCAAAATCTCCTTCCCTCGTGCGTCAGAATGTTGGCATGTATGTGTACGCTCTACCAAAATCATGATACCTACATTGGTGGAAAAGCCCACTGAGATGGCTCAGGAGGCTATAGGCTCAGTAAGCGAGCCTTCTTTTACTTTTACCACCTTTAAAACTCCTAAGCACAGTAAATTAAAGAAGTCTCTTGGGAAAAACACAGACGTTTATCTGGCAAACGATTCTTACCTACCAACAAGCAGTAACACTCAGCAAGCACTGTGCACATTTCTGTTTCCATGGCTCCTCACCCTGCTTTATCTTTTACAAATCATGAAGAAGTGAATTATCCCTTAGAGGATAAAGACAATATGATTAGAGAGGGTTGGCATGCAACCTGCCCAATCAACTTCAGTACTCTCCTCACTCTCTTCATTGATCCTCATCAATGATCTTGAATTGCAGTTCACCAAGCTTTGCACCCTCAGTATTTTTATATCAACCAACACCCATACCAATGGGCACCCCTTGTTTGGACGTTTCAGAGCACCCATCAAACATGGGTCAAAGCTCTATTGTGGAATTACATTATTTTTAAATTCACTGTTTCAAATATATGAAAACATGAACAATTAACTGAAAGATCATAAATCTATACTGTCAACCATACACTCTAAAATGTCATTTTTAGAGGGATTCATAGTCCCACAAAAAGGAAGTGGTCTTTTTTTAGAGACAGAGAGAATCATGCAACCCTGTGGAATGAGAAGGAACAGGCTCCCTAATGGATTGCAGAGATGACTCAAGCAGTACAACCTGAAATTCAACTAACTCACGGGGTGAAGCTGAGCCTTAACCTCAATGCAAGCATGTTTTCCAATAAGTCTGTAAATGACAGTCCTCGTCTCACAAAGAGATTACCCATGAAACCTTGAACAAATAAATCAAAGAATATAAAGAACACGAGTCCCTTGAGAAATAGTGGATCAAGAAAATGTTTGTGAAAAGTTCTGGAAAGTAATTTTCACCAGTCAACAAATACAGTGAACTACCAAACAACAGTTCCTACTCCTCAAAGAGGAACTAAGTCTAAAATAAAATCGAAATTGAACTCAAAAGCAAACACTAAAGACAGGGCAACTATCTCTTAAAAAACAAAAGGGAATGACAAATCAATTTCTTTGAATGAGCCAATTCTAAAACAGATTCCAGTAATTGTGCCTCAGGAAAATGAGAGAGTGAGATGTATCTGAAATCAATGTCAATAAACCGATGTGAACTCTCTTACTTAGACTGTCTCTGATAATCAGACCTCTGCACCATGCACTTTACATACGTCAGAATCAATACCTAACTATGACCATCATACAATAAGCCCACATCCTTTCATGGCCCAAAGAAGAGCAGTAATACAGTCTGATTTTAAGGACAATTAGTACACAGCGAGGGGGTTGTAGCAGCCTCCCAGCCAATGAGGAGGCTGAGAACTGGGTCCTTACAATGCCAGGAATCAGGTAAGTGCGCTCCCTGCACCCCTTGCATCCTCATCCCCTCACATCCCTTTTCCACATATTTAGCCCCCTTCCTACTTATCTTGTGCTCTGTTGTCCCTCGCTGGGGCCGGGAACTGTAATGTTCCCAGCACTTCTCTGACTCATGAATGAATGCCATGGAAAGGGAAAAGGGACTACGAGTAGTTCCCTTCTCCCAATCAATGACTGCCATCTTATTGTGTAGTTTTATCGCAAGCTGATAAACGACAAACACTCCATTTCTCAGCTTGTGATAATAACACTATTAGTGTCCCGGTACAATGTGCCGGGTTACTAATAGCAACTTAACCCTCGCAGGGGGCATTATCATTGAGGTAATGCCCTGGGGCTTACGTTAAAGCCATCACTTCACTCGTGCTTGTAACTGATGCCCCCCTGCTCGGGTTATATTCTTGGAGACTTCAATATCCATCTTGATGCCTCCTGTCCTCCCTCCGGACTCTTTCGCGACCTCTGCGACTCTCTCTCACTCTCTATTCTCCCGTCTGGGCCGACCCATTCTGCAGGGCACACTCTCGATGCTCTGATCTCTTCTGACCTTCCCCTCTCTGTCCCTCTCTCCACTCCTCTCTCCTGGAGTGATCACTTTTTCCTATCCTCCCACCTCACTCTCCCTTCCCCACAGGCAAAGCCACCCTCATCACTGCCACCCACCTTCGCGGTCATCTGACCCATGAAGCGCGTGTCAGTTGAGACTTTCGCTACCACCTTCTCGCCCCCTCTTCCCCCTTCAGCTGACACCCACCCTGACACAGCCCTCTCCACTCTCCACTCTGCTATATCTGATACCCTTGATATCCTTGCCCCTGTCATGAGGATCCGCCTGAAGCCCAAAGCCAAATGTAACTCCAGGTATGACTCAGATCTCATCACCCTTAAATGCAAGTGCAGGGTGGCAGAGAGGAAATGGCGTGCTTCATGTTCATCCTCTGACAAACTGGCCTGCTGCTTGCTCCAAAGGCAATACCGGCTCTCCGTTCTCACTAAGAAGAGAGCCCTTATCCAAGCTTGCATCTCTGTTGCATCTAACAATTCGGCTGAACTCTTTAAAATCTGCAAGGAGCTGGCCAACCCTGCTGCAGTCTCCACCACTCCTGTCACCTCTCAGGACCTCTGCACGGCCATGGCCTCTCACTTCATTTCAAAAACTCAGGACATCCTGTCCTCACTCTCCTCCTATCACCCCCCCCCCCTCTATTCCCTGCTCTCCCTCTGGCCCTTCTGCAGCCACCCCTCCTCCCTCATTCTCCGCCTTTCCCCTTTTTTCTGCTGACAAGGTTTCGAGACAAGTCCGATCTATGAAAGTCTCGTCAAACAGGGCCACCCCTGTTCCTCCAAAACTATCAAGGACCACATTGACTCCCTGGCTCCTGCCCTGGCTGACTTCTGCAATCACTCCTTTGCCTCGGGAGTCTTCCCTTCCCCCCTCAAGCACTCCCTTGTGCACCCCCTTCTTAAGAAACCCTCTTCCGACCCCTCCTCGCCCAATCTCTATCACTCCCTTCCTGGGCAAGCTCCTGGAGAAACTGGCCATCTCCCAGTTTAATCTCCATACTGAATCTGTTGGTAGTCTTCATGACCATCAGTCTAGCTTCAGAGCTGCCAGAAGCACGGAAACTGCTCTCCTGAACATCCATGAGGACCTGCTCTCTAACCTTGACTCTAACACCCCCTGTGTTCTCATTTTGCTCGACCTCTCTTCTGCCTTTGACACTGTCAACCACACCATACTGCTCAACCGCCTCAGTGATAACCTGGGTATCACTGGTCAGGCTCTGGTGTGGCTGACCTCCTTCCTCTCCAATCGACCCTCCGAGGTCCAACTGGGTTCCTTCCTCTCTGACAACTTTTTCTCTACCTGTGGTGTCCCCCAGGGTTCTAACCTCTCCCCCAGGCTGTTCAACCAGTATCTGACACTTCTTGCTCACCGCATCGCTGCTCTCTGTCCCAACTTTCAGTGCTACGCAGATGATACCCAGCTCATTTTCAGCCTACCCTCGGCCTCCTCTTCCCCTTCCCTCATCTCTGACTGTCTCTCTGCTATCCAGGAATGGTGTGCCGCCAACGACCTCTGCCTTAATGCCAGTAAGATTGAGATTCTACTTATCGGCACACCCACTCCCTCCTTCCCTGCAGCTCTCTGGCCAGCCTCCCTTGGCCCTCTTCCTGCGCCTACCTGCAAGGCAAAAAACCTTGGGGTCATCTTCGACTCCACACTCTCTTTCTCTCCTCACATATCTGATGTCTCTAAGAAGTCTCACTACCAGCTACACCTCCTCAGAAGGATCCTTCCCATCCTCTCCTTCCCCCAGAAGCTCACTGTCTCCAGAGCCCTGGTTCTCTCGAAGCTGGACTACTGTAACAGCCTCTATCTAAATCTTCCTGCCTCTACTCTCCGCCCTTTGCAACTCATCCAGAACAGGACTGCGAGACTTGTCCTTGGCCTCAAGCCCAAGGACTGTATCTCTCCAGGACTGAAATCTCTACACTGGCTCCCAGTGGCTGCGAGGATTAAGTTCAAAACCCTCTGTATTGTCCACAAGGCCTTCTGGGACCTTGGGCCAAAATACCTTCAACTCTCTCTTCCTAAATATCTTCCTTCTCGAGCTCTTCGCTCATCCACCTCCAACTACCTCAGGGTCAGCCGCTTCTCCAAGCAACAAGCTGGGGGTAGATCTCTCTCCGCAGCAGGGGCCTCCCTCTGGAACAGCCTTCCTGCCTCCCTGAAACTTGAGGAGAACCATCTCCGGTTCCGGAAGCACCTCAAAACCTTCCTCTTTGCCTCCGCTTTCTCTCCCTCTCACCCCTGCTAAAATCACTGAACCTGCACCGAATCTGCTACTGGGCCACTCACCGATCTCGGTCCTTGGCCAAGCCTCTCTTCCCTGCACTGCCTACCTGCACTACGGGACTGTCTCTGTATCCCACAGCCCCTTCTCCCGGCACTTACCTTGCACTTGCCACCAGCTGGTCCTATTATTTATCTTGTATTCTACTAACCACGTATTGCACTTTCCTTGCACTTGCCACCAGCTGGCCCTATTAATTAACTTGTATTCTACTAACAATGTACAGCACTTTCCCCCTCTCCCCTTCCCCTTGCACTTTTCCCAGTCCCCTCTCCCCTTGCAGTTGCGCGGTCTGAATGACACCTGGCCTAGTAGGATCGTTTTCTGTCTCCCTTTGTTCCCCCCCGCCTCGTCGCGGCTTGAAACACTTGTGTATAGGCGCGTTACAAATGCCATATCATATCATATCAGATCATATTGCTTAAGTACATCTTTGAACAACAGACTTTTCCCAGCCCCAGCACTGGGCAGCTCATTCATCCCATAATTGTTTATTTGTAGAATTGATATTACAACCAGGAGTTTCACTTATACTAAATTGTCAAATATGTGTATTTTTGTTCAATGAAATCCTAATTGTACAGCTACTGATTTTATTAATGAAATAAGAACGTATCTTGTTGTCATTCATAAGTTTTCACACATGATCACTCAAACATTGTTGTCTGAAGCTGACACTTTTTAACTTTGGGTTATTATATATGCAAGGCTACTTCTAGTCACAGGATAGAGTCAAGGAGACGGGATTCTAAAACATTTTAGGAAACAATTTTTTAGCCACAGTTTGATTAAAATATATTACAATAGCGCAGACCCAGGGCTCGGACAGTTTATGTTTTGAGTCTCAAAGATAAGTTCAGCCTGATAGAAAAGGTTGAGTGATTTGGCTGCCTAATACACCGCAGGCTTTGGACACAAAGTCCTTATAAACATTTTGAAAGATGAGGAACTGGGACTCAAAGATTCTTTCTTTCAGTTCCAGGTCCATGCTGGTGTTCAAGCATGTTTTTAGGAATCAAAATTAAGAGATTAATCCAAATAATTAGGTGTTTTATCACTTCAAGAAGTGTGGCTTCAAGAGAAACTCCTATTAGATGGACATGAAGATTGTGTAAAGGCTGGTCAGAAGGGTGCAAGAGGCCATCCTTACGGGGGCTTATTCATTGCAACAGGAAGTAACGTTCAATTTTCTCTCTGATCTGGTATAACAACCCCCTCCATTTTCTAGCTATAATTCTGTCCTGGAAAATGTATACTAACCACAATCCTTATGATATTCTCGTTATCAACACATATTGTAATTCTTTGAAAATCGACCAAAGAGCTTATGTAGATACCCTTTCAAGAATTCTTAGTAGCTATTATGAGGGGTGATCTAAATTGTTTTTGTAGAGATTCCCATCCAGTTGTATTCTAGGGTCGAAATTTTGATTCTTTTCAAGCTCTATCTCTGGTGGAATACCAGAAAGCTTGGCGTATGATGAAACTGAATGGGAATGTCTTAGGAGATATCCCTTATCACTGCACTTGGAAACGAGCATCACCCACCACTATACAGCATTATATATTTACCTCACAATCAGTATTCAACCCAAGTAAATCCCCTGAAGTGGTGGATATGATCCTAAGTGACCACTCAGCATTTCAATTAACTAGATAAACAATTTATTTCAGAGGGGAAGGTTCTAATACACTAAAGATTAATAAAAGACTAAATAGAAAAATGTGTGGTCCTATAAATGTATACCATTTAAATAAGAGATTGTCTCAGTAAAGGAATTCTGAAACAAGAACTCAAAATGTAGCCCTCCTTTCACTGCATGACTTTTCTATTTTTTTTTTATTCTTTTAAATGAAGCTACAAAACATTCTCATTCTTTGAAACAAAAAACTAAACATGAGGCAGCAACTTCACAAAGTACACAAATCAAACAGTATTCAGTTTCTGAAAACCCAAAAGAAAATTAATTAATTAATATTCATACTCCTAGGGCAGGGAACCCAAAGTTAAGAGGCAATCTGTGGTTACATGTTTGTGAACTAAGGGGTTTGAACCGGTATACAACGATAATTATACATGGCATGCATGAGGTCTGACATCAATACTTGATTATATTTTTCTATCGTCTGATCTTAATAACACTATCTGCAACTTTGAAGTTAAAGCAGTTGATGCTAGTGATCATTGTATGCTAAGTATTGAAATTGAGAGTACGAGTTATCATGCAAGACTGAGGTATTACACTGAAGAAATTCTGGTTAACCCTAGAGGGAACAGAATTAAATGGTCATATTCCAAATCTAAAAACGTTACCTCTACAATGATTAAGGACTATGATGGGACTTCCTTGTACCAACGCACAAAACGATACTCAGTGAAGAATTTTGAAGCTTACATAATTGCCACTCTTATGATGTTAGAGAATATAGGCGTGGACAGACACAAGAAAGTCAATAGACATTGTAATGACATAGAGGTACAAGAACATAAAACCTTAATGCAGAAAGATCTAAGGAGACTCCGCAAACAGGAGAAGCTGCGTTACAAAAATTGGTTGGTTAGCCACAAAAGCATAACTGCACAATTAGATGCTGAACTTATGTTAAAGTGACTAAGGGACAATAATTCAGCCAACTTTTGGAAGCTATATCAACAGTACCGAATCCTCCCAGAAAGAGTTGGCCCTAAATCCCATTTCAGAAGAGGTGTGGATGAGCCACTTTTCTAATATCTACAAAGTGGGTGTAACGAGTTTCACACCCTCAGTGTATATTTTGGATTTGTGATCCATCGTCAACACTGTTGAGAAAGTGAGGGCACTAATCGGAAATTCTAAAACCTCGGGGGCTCCGGGACGCAATAATCTTTCGAATAAAATGCTGAAAATGAATCCAACATATTGGGCCAGAATATTATGTATTTTGTTTAATGATGTGTTGCTCACTAAATGTATCCCTAATTCATGGAGAACCTTGATTGTATTACCAATTTTTAAGAAGGGTTCATGTATGTGCCCTTCAAGTCATAGACCGATAGCTATTTCGGACCCCAAATCCCAAATCTTTGCCTTAATGGTTCTCGCAGACATACAAGAGTGGATCCAGACAAACCATATAGTTGATGTAAAACAAATCGGCTTTAAGAAAAACTGTGGGACAGACTGTGGTGGTCTTATATTACGATGTCTACAAAGTCAAGTCATGAGAGAGGGTGAAAAACCAACGTGTGTTGCCTCAATGGACCTGAGTATGGCCTTTGACTTGGTAGACAGACCCACCCTCTCGAACAAAATGAGAGAATTGGGTATGCCGCCCCATCTTCTTGATATTGTTGTCAATTTTTACACTGACACCAAGCTCGCAATTAGTTTATGGGTCGGCTATCGTCAGAGATCCCTATTCTTAATGGTCTATGTCAGGGATGCATGTCTGTGCCGACAATTTTCAATTTGTATATAAGTGGGGCAGAGAAAGCTCTTAGTAAGAAAGGTTTGGTAACACCAAAACTCAGTAATGTTCACATTTCATGGCTAGTTTACGCTGATGATTTCTTACTTTTGGACAATACAAAGGTTGATTTGCAGCGCCTTATTAAAGAATTTGAAAAATGTATTTGCCAACTACATCTAAGGATCAACCCGTTAAAAACTGTTATCATGCGGTTGGGTAAGCAATGCAAGGCTGAGAAAGCCTACACATGGTTTTGTGAAGGCAAGCACATAAAATGTCAACAAGCATTTAAATATTTAGGTTATTGCTTCTCAGGGTCTGGCTCACACTCTGTTATGAAAATACAGCTGAATGCTAAAATTGATGTTGGTTTGAGGCAAATGCGGTTGATTGAACAAAAGTTTGGGAAATTTACTATGAAATCCCTGAAGGAATTTTATACGAAGAAAGTGATGCCAAGGGTCCTTTATGGTCTGGAATTTTTTGCCTCAGATTTTTTGGAGTTTTTAAAAGTTTTGGAATGTAGATTATGGAGAGGAATTTTGTATTTTTTAGCGAAATGCATACTGATTGAAGTGATTCGATATGAATTTGGACTTCAATCCATTCACTCGTTTGTGATTGGGAAAAGACTTTTTCTATGGAGGAAATGAATAATGTCTTGTGAAAATGATTTGTATGTAACTGCTGGTAATGCATCATCCTGCCCGTTTATACAGAAGTTACACATTGTGGCGCAAATGCTACTTGAGAAATTGGGCACAGCACGTTGCATTCTGATTAACAAACCTAACAAGATCAAGCTTATTATTAGGGGTAATGATTGGTCAGAAACTGTGAATATGGTGTCCAACTTGAAACTGAATAAACAGATTTATTCTCTGTGGAAGTTCTTTCCGGTAATGGAAAATTACTTGTGTACATATACTTCCAGGACAAGTCGAAATGAATTTATGCGTTGCAGAATGAACGCAATGTTAACTAACCAAATTAGGCACATAAGAAAGATTGATAAAGGTTGGCAATGCTGCAGTTTCTGCAAAAAAGAGGGTGTTATAGAAACACTCCATCATATCTTATTGGCTTGCCCTGCTCTTATGACCCAGAAAATTGAATATTTTGCCAAATTTGTACATTCAATCACCTGTGTGGACAGAGAATGGCTATGGCACAATATGATGCATGCAAATTCAAGTAGTATCATCATGAGGGTAAAAGCTTTCTTAAAAAACATTTGTGATCTTTCTTAAATTTTGTATATGATGTTATATTTTAAATGTGTAAATATATTGTTACGTGAATTTGTTTTATATGAAATATTGTTGAAATTTCTGAATGTATTGAAATGAAAATTAACTTCTTTTTGTACTCTTTTCATAAAGGTTTATAAACAAACCAAAACAATAAAATAATAATAAAGAAAATTAAACATGCCTATAAACATTGATTATAATCCCATGAATACTTGATAATTTAAAGAGACTCAGAACTGATTTTACAGACATAAATGACAATGAAAACCCAACATTTCTGAGATCAAATAAATGATACAGATCTGGGTCAGGCTTCAAACCTGATCTCTGAAGGCAAATGGTATGATTATACAGAAAGGTATATACCACACCAGACTTACCTCTACAAAACGATACTCAGTGAAGAATTTTGAAGCTTACATAATTGCCACTCTTATGATGTTAGAGAATATAGGCGTGGACAGACACAAGAAAGTCAATAGACATTGTAATGACATAGAGGTACAAGAACATAAAACCTTAATGCAGAAAGATCTAAGGAGACTCCGCAAACAGGAGAAGCAGCGTTACAAAAATTGGTTGGTTAGCCACAAAAGCATAACTGCACAATTAGATGCTGAACTTATGTTAAAGTGACTAAGGGACAATAATTCAGCCAACTTTTGGAAGCTATATCAACAGTACCGAATCCTCCCAGAAAGAGTTGGCCCTAAATCCCATTTCAGAAGAGGTGTGGATGAGCCACTTTTCTAATATCTACAAAGTGGCTGTAACGAGTTTCACACCCTCAGTGTATATTTTGGATTTGTGGTCCATCGTCAACACTGTTGAAAAAGTGAGGGCACTAATCGGAAATTCTAAATAATCTTTCGAATAAAATGCTGAAAATCATTCCAACATATTGGGCCAGAATATTATGTATTTTGTTTAATGATGTGTTGCTCACTAAATGTATCCCTAATTCATGGAGAACCTCGATTGTATTACCAATTTTTAAGAAGGGTTCATGTATGTGCCCTTCAAGTCATAGACCGATAGCTATTTCGGACCCCGAATCCCAAATCTTTGCCTTAATGGTTCTCGCAGACATACAAGAGTGGATCCAGACAAACCATATAGTTGATGTAAAACAAATCAGCTTTAAGAAAAACTGTGGGACAGACTGTGGTGGTCTTATATTACGATGTCTACAAAGTCAAGTCATGAGAGAGGGTGAAAAACCAACGTGTGTTGCCTCAATGGACCTGAGTATGGCGTTTGACTTGGTAGACAGACCGACCCTCTCGAACAAAATGAGAGAATTGGGTATGCCGCCCCATCTTCTTGATATTGTTGTCAATTTTTACACTGACACCAAGCTCGCAATTCGTTTAAATTCGGTGGGTCGGCTATCCTCAGAGATCCCTATTCTTAATGGTCTATGTCAGGGATGCATGTTTGTGCCGACAATTTTCAATTTGTATATAAGTGGGGCAGAGAAAGCTCTTAATAAGAAAGGTTTGGTAACACCAAAACTCAGTAATGTTCGCATTTCATGGCTAGTTTACGCTGATGATTTCTTACTTTTGGACAATACAAAGGTTGATTTGCAGTGCCTTATTAAAGAATTTGAAAAATGTATTTGCCAACTACATCTAAAGATCAACCCGTCAAAAACTGTTATCATGCGGTTGGGTAAGCAATGCAAGGCTGAGAAAGCCTACACATGGTTTTGTGAAGGCAAGCACATAAAATGTCAACAAGCATTTAAATATTTAGGTTATTGCTTCTCAGGGTCTGGCTCACACTCTGTTATGAAAATACAGCTGAATGCTAAAATTGATGTTGGTTTGAGGCAAATGCGGTTGATTTAACGAAAGTTTGGGAAATTTACTATGAAATCCCTGAAGGAATTTTATACGAAGAAAGTGATGCCAAGGGTCCTTTATGGTCTGGAATTTTTTGCCTCAGATTTTATGGAGTTTTTAAAAGTTTTGGAATGTAGATTATGGAGAGGAATTTTGTATTTTTTAGCGAAATGCATACTGATTGAAGTGATTCGATATGAATTTGGACTTCAATCCATTCACTCGTTTGTGAGTGGGAAAAGACTTCTTCTATGGAGGAAATGTGTAATGTCTCGTGAAAATGATTTGTATGTAACTGCTGGTAATGCATCATCCTGCCCGTTTATACAGAAGTTACACATTGTGGCGCAAATGCTACTTGAGAAATTGGGCACAGCACGTTGCATTCTGATTAACAAACCTTACAAGATCAAGCTTATTATTAGGGGTAATGATTGGTCAGAAACTGTGAATATGGTGTCCAACTTCAAACTGTATAAACAGATTTATTCTCTGTGGAAGTTCTTTCCGGTAATGGAAATTTACTTGTGTACATATACTTCCAGGACAAGTCGAAATGAATTTATGCGTTGCAGAATGAACGCAATGTTAACTAACCAAATTAGGCGCATGAGAAAGATTGATAAAGGTTGGCAATGGTGCAGTTTCTGCAAAAAAGAGGGTGTTATAGAAACACTCCATCATATCTTATTGGCTTGCCCTGCTCTTATGACCCAGAAAATTGAATATTTTGCCAAATTTGTACATTCAACCACCTGTGCGGACAGAGAATGGCTATGGCACAATATGATGCATGAAAATTCAAGTAGTATTATCATAAGGGTAAAAGCTTTCTTAAAAAACATTTGTGATCTTTCTTAAATTTTGTATATGATGTTATATTTTAAATGTGTAAATATATTATGTGAATTTGTTTTATATGAAATATTGTTGAAATTTCTGAATGTATTGAAATGAAAATTAACTTTTTTTGTACTCTTTTCATAAAGGTTTATAAACAAACCAAAACAATAAAATAATAATAAAGAAAATTAAACATGCCTATAAACATTGATTATAATCCCATGAATACTTGATAATTTAAAGAGACTCAGAACTGATTTTACAGACATAAATGACAATGAAAACCCAACATTTCTGAGATCAAATAAATTATACAGATCTGGGTCAGGCTTCAAACCTGATCTCTGAAGGCAAATGGTATGATTATTACAGAAAGGTATATACCACACCAGACTTTATCCAGAAGACACAATCACGTATGCCTGCTACTTTATGTAGATGATATAGCTGATCTTATCAAAAAAGGAAAATTTTCCAGTGCCCAAGGTCCGGATGGACAGTCCAACATCATCTTAAAGGGTAACCCAGATACATGTTGTTACATATTACCAACTCCATTTACATAATTATTTCGTTATCAGAACATTCCTCGTTTGTAGAAGATCTCTCATTTAATTGTGATATGTAAAAAGTAGTGATAGGCAAGACCCTGCTAATTATAGGCCTACCACCCTTCTGGATGTTGCACGCAAAATATTCTCAGCAATTGTTTTGAAACATATTGACCAGTGGTGTCTGCACAAAACTATCATTGATAAAACGCAATCAGGCCTTAGAAAGCGACTGAGTATATCACTAAATGGTCTAATAAATTTATAAGCAACCAAAAGCCTATATTTATAGCGTTCTGTAAAGTTTTTTGGGACTACCTGTGGACATTGCCATTAGGCATGGGCAAACAAGCCCTGCGCTGTGGCTCTCTGGGGCCGTGGACGGTGTTTGGGACCACATATACCATGATCCTCGGCAGCCTTGTGCTTCATTCACATGCCGCCAGGACTTGAAAAGCTTTGCTCCTGCCCATACTCCTTGATGATTGTTTTAACAGTTGGAGGCACGAACAGGGTGCAATATGCAGAGCAGGGATACCGGCATTACAGTCACATCAGAAGCAGCTAGGGAAAGACAGAATCCAGTGCAGCGGTGGTGAAGTGCTCCTTTTGTTCAGAAGCAGGACTCGGTCTTCCACATCTCCTGAGAGTTCCGCCTGAGCCTCTCTGCTTCACAGCACATCCTTATGAGTGGTGCAGACCACTTGGTGTTTTGCCTGCTACAATCCGATCTGGGTAACCTTGAGTGATCCCTGGGCTAAAGATAAGTGATAATTTCTTGAATCACCCCTGCTGAACGCATTGCATTTATGCTGTGAGGATATTGATATTTTATTTCTATCGTGCTCATACACAAGTGTTTCAGAGCACGACAAGGCAAGGAAGTGGAACAGGGGAGAAGAAAACAGCGATCTTACTAGGCCTAGTGTCATTGAGAACGCGCAAGTGCATGGGAGAGGGGGAGGGGAAAGTGCATGGAAGGGGGGAGAAGTGGAGAGTGCAGAGAAGCTGGTCTACATCAAGTATGGTGTTCTGAATTAAGTATGCTATTCTGAATTAAGCCTTAGGTCTGGTGTGCCGAATTCAGCCTCAAGTTTGGTGTTCTGAATTAAGCCAAGAACTCGATGTGCAGTAACAGGGGAGGGACGTTTAGTGCATGCAAGACAGCAATGCTGGATGGAGTGTGTTCCAGACTCTGATACATGTTTATTTCATTACATGGTCCATTCCACTATGTGTTTTTTCAATCATGTATTGCCTAAGTCTGTGCTAATTTATGTCACTATGTGTTAATCTTTCATGTGCTCATTTCTTATGTGATGCTCGAGTCAGTTATGTGTTTTCATGTGTAGGAGAGTAGGCAGGTAGGTGGAGTTCCTAAGAGGAAGCAGGCAAGATTCTCGGTGTGTTATTGGCAGGATGTATACGAGCAGCACAGGCACTATTCCAGGAGTGTGAGTCAGTAGTGCATTTTATGAAGATCTGTTTATGACATTTACGAAGAAAAAACCCTACTTATCCGCTTATGTTTCCCTAATCCTCTTTCTGGTTTTCCTCACTGCCCCCTACCCATCCAGAATCTCTCCCTCACCCTCTTCCCCCCATTGTCTGCTACAGGGTATCCTGTATAGTAAATATCAGGGACCCATGACAACCAAGATGGGAGGGTCGTACTCCCTTTGGCTTCCAAATGCTAGTTTGGAAGGGGTTAATCAATGGAAGTACTTTGGATTTATTATAAATCTAAAGTTAACACCAAAAACTCATTTGATAACATGTGTTTTGCAATATTGCATTGGTGACAAAAATGAGGAAAATATACACGAAATATGGTTGCTTTTCGTTGTTGCCATTGATTACATTTTACAAAGCAAAGGTGATTTCTAATATCACTTATGGTGCGGAAATTATTCTACTGAAATTAAAGGTAGATTGGACTTCATTAGAAGCACTTATATTGAAAAGGGCTTTGCATCTGCCAAATGATGAAACCTATTGCAACTTTGAGATATGAACTGAGGTTTTTATCAATTCAAGCAATAGTTAATTGGAAAATACTACACTTGCACAAAAATGTACTAGATTCCACAGGTAATTCAATGTAGTGTGACTAAATTATCGTGCAACACAAGGAAATAGTGTGGAAGTTAAAAACTGGCTAAAAGTCTGTAAAGGTTTATTATAATAGCTGGAGGTTTGCCCAAATTATATAATAGACAAACCAAAAGAAGACAAAAGAAAATTCTGTACTTGGATTGGCG
The DNA here is from genome assembly GCF_040938575.1 of Ambystoma mexicanum. NCBI lineage: Eukaryota > Metazoa > Chordata > Amphibia > Caudata > Ambystomatidae > Ambystoma > Ambystoma mexicanum. The sequence goes on along the minus strand of NC_090930.1, from coordinate 764,425,847 downwards.
GTTTACCAAGAGTTTGAACTTGAAATTAAATAATTTAAGTATAAAACAGTGGAGGAAAAAACATACAAGTTGCCTAAATCGTTTAAAAAAAAGAGAATGTGTATTGTGATCTTGGATGCACAAGACATCCACAAAATACACACATCCATAACAATTTCCAATTTGCATTTCAATATTAAATAACATTTGTTTCTATTTCATCATTGGAATACCTTTATTTTACAATATAAAATGAAGGCATTATTGCTAAAATGAGCAGCCCATTATATAAAGACGATATAAAACGAATATTTCAGTCTCACAATTATGACATGTTTTAACAATTTTGACAACAGCAATTGCGGTGGAAGTCTCTTTGCCACTTTCTAACCGAAGGAACAAATCCCTATGATATGAGTATACAAAGTTGCAAACCTAAGGCCCAGACGACATTGTTATGTCCTTCTGTAGTGCCCGCAAACCAATATAATGTGTTCCCTTGTTTGCAAGACCCCTCCATCATACACCTATCACATAATCCATCAGTTTTCTTAATTATTTTGGATTTGTCCCGATGGATCTCCCCTGTTGGCAACAAATTGAACCTGAACCTCAGGAATTGGGGGCGCCAGTAGGCATTAGGAAACTTCAGAATGTACGAAGGGATGATTACCAATGGTTTGTCATATGGCAACAAAGACGTATGTAATGTCAACCCCCTCACTCTACATATTGTCTTACTCTAGTCTTCTTTGTACAGTCTTTTCTTTTGACTGCCCATCGATAGCATATCAAATTATCAACAGTTTGGTCAATAGTATCAATTATGCACATTTTTGGAATTCCTTCATGGGGGCTGTGGCCCTACAGCCTTCTCATCATTGCATCAAAACGATCTACTTACAATGACCTTGCGGGTGGGTCCAAAAATGTACTGTTTTCCGATATAATCAAATACAAATGGCAGTGCAGTGATGTTAACCCAATTTCACAACGCAATGTCTCAATCGGCAATCAATCTGGTAGGTTAAGGGACCCCTCTAAAGTCAATCGAACTGGATACAACACCCAGGTCCATGCCATAAAGCAATGATGGAATAAGCCCAGATGTACACTTAGCTCCCCATCCTTTTGCTTCCCATACCTTCCTCAGCCTCTAATCTATCTCTCACTCTCATCCCAACTATCTACCCAAATTTGCTCCTCTCTACCACTACTGAATGCTCTATCAGACTCCTCTTTTTCCTCTCTGACAGGAAAAAAGTGCTTCAACGCCAGAACTTAAGGCAAGAAGCGCTATACAAGTCCAGTATAGCATAACATACAAGGACTTTATTCACATTAGAAGTTTGGAAACTACTTTCTTATGGAAATCACACTTTTTAACAATTGCTGTTATTAGTTGTATTCTAAATATTGTTATAAACTCTTGATACTAAGGGCCCGATTCATGGAAGGTTTTCCTATGGGATTGTGCCATTATAAAACACTTCCATGAATCAGCCCCTAAGTGTCGGTTTTATAATAGTTTGATGGAACTTGATTGAAGTTAATGTTTCAACTATATTTATATTTTAATTGAATGTGAAAAGTTTTGTATGAACCAAACGTACAATATAAAAAGCATTGCAGCCTCACACCCATCACACCCATTCCATAATCATTATTAAGGGGGACTGAACAAACAAATGACTAGTCACTAAACAGTGTCAGACCTCTGGACATTTCATGCACCAGCATTCATGGAGATGCAGACAAACACTTTACAACCCCCTCCCTCCATACAAATTCAAAAGACCACAAGCTATGTAAAAGAATCAAATGAAAAGACAATGACACAGGCAAGAGAAAACCTAGAGCAACTGCCAAAATATCTATGTATATATTACACAGCCCACGGTAGTGGCTGTGTAGTTACTGTTAAGTTGCTAATCCCATAGGAAGAGCACTTTTTGGGCAGCTTATAACTTCGCTCCCCCTGGACGAATCCTCAGCAAACTTTGCAAAAAAAGTTTATGGCCCACTCTGATATTGTTTGCAAATTGTGGTGAAGTTTGGTCCGGTGGGGCAAAGTTATAGGGTGGGGTCCCAAAATGTCTATTTTTCCCATAGACATAATGGGAAAAACCTTGTGCACGCCTACAGCTCAAACCACTGGACGGATTTCAACCAAATATGCGGCCGGAGCGGCGGCTTTGTTCTGAAAGTGTGCTTTTGTTAATTGTAAATCCGTCCAGTATTTCTTTTTAAAATGGCCAAAATGTAAGGCAAACAATTTGTGATATCTATGTCCACTGCGTGGATGTGCTTCCCTGTTTGCTCCGCGGACAGGATACCGATTGACTTACCGGCTTGCATCATGTCCGCGGACACGCAACGTGTTCGCCGATTGGCTGGGGTGAGGCGTGAGGTGCGTCACATTGTTTTGATGCGCCCGCCATCTTGGATTCGCAGACAGCGTGGCAGCGAACAGAGGCAAAATGCAATTTTGGGGAGTGTGTTGGTGTGCAGAAGTGCTTGGGGAGAGTTGGGGAGAAAAAGATGGGTCAAATACTGTATTTTTAGGTGGCAGGTGCCCCTGATGTGTTTGCCATGTCCGCGGTCTTCACGTCTGTCTGCGGACATAATAAATGCACTAGTAACTATTTTACTTTAGTATGATGTTGGTTTTGGGTTGTTAGTAGAGGATTGATTGTAATTAATATCCCCTATAAGCAGCCCATATACCACAGTCAAAATGTTTGGTAGCATAGGTTTGTTATGCTGCTGTGGTTGTGGCCAGGGCCTAGAGTCTTGGGTGCATGGCCGAAGCCGACGAGAGAAGGCCAGGAAAAAAGGCCTCCTGTGCTCTTTGCAGCTCCACTTCGAGCACGTTTCCCCCCACTCCAGCTGGATGCTGGATCAGCTGTTCTATCATTTGGAACAACCGTGTGTTCCATTGTGATCCCGCCCGCCGCGTGTGCCATCCGTAAACCTGCTAAAATGGATGCCAGAGCAGTTTCCATGGAAGCATCCAAAACATCCACGAAGTCTGCTGCCCATTCGTCACGTCGGCTTGCCTGCCCCTCCCTGTGAAAACAAAATCAAAATATCGAGGCTGTGTACCCCAAAAGGAAATACACCGAACACGGGTTACAAAGGAACATACAAAGTACTTTATTTATACTGAATCTAGTTACAAAAACAGAGCAAAATCAGATAGCTATCGGCCCTCAGTACAACACAACTAACTCCAGCGTGGTTCAGTGTGTTCAGTGAGAGACGTTGCACATTAGAATGCATTCGCTTTTTATACACTTGGTGGGCATGATGTCCAGCCCCACTTCAGGTTAATATTCCATTTAATACATCACCGATCTAGGGTTCGTGCCAAGTCTCGAACAACCGCATATAACTGGTTTGCCTTTAATACATGTATCAACAAGCCTATGCAATAACTGTGTATTCTAAGATTTTCTATGCAGGCCTTCTCAAACATTAATACAATGTAGTTAAACAGATGTTCTACGTTCAGTATTTGAATACATTGTTTCAACATATGCTCGTGGATTAGTTTCATTGCACGAGTAATCCTTTTACACAGAGGTCACCGAAGGACAAGGTCTCAGTTCAAGACCTCAACAAGTGGCCTGCAGGCAAGTTACATATTAGCTATGTACAGAGGTCAAGTCGGCCATGTTGTATTCTGGAATGACATCGTCCACCATTTTAACTCACAGGGTGACTTTTACAAAGCGAATCCTAAAATGGCGGATTGACCAAAAATGGCGGCTTACATTGATTTAAGGTCAGGATCTTGCAACACGGATTCTTTCGCAAGCGACTTTCGAGCAGCTTGGCGTAGGCCAATATTCATATATTTATTGCAATAGGAGGCATGATATGATTTCTCTTTTGACAAACTCTCCTTTTGGCCTATGCCAAGTGCTATAAACTACTTTGGATCTCCTTGCAAATAACTCCATGCATCATCGTTCATGCACCCTGAATCACTATCAGAAATAGCTATTGCCATTAGGTCATTTGCTAAAATATCTTTCAATACATATTCTTTGGAAGTTTTATCCGGGGCATACACTTTATGTCCTATCGAAACTATTGCTTGTGCGCAACATCCCCCTAGCATCGAACACATACCAGGTAGACACTGAATACAGCAACAAAGAAACAACAGGATTCCCAAAATAATTAGCAAGACCGAAAGTACCTTCCGACCTCAAGATCGCAAGAATTCCCAGAACCAAGCGCTTAGATCCCAGTTTCCCTCGGGAACATGCACTTCGGAACTAAGGACGTGCAGATTCTGTATTGCCTTAAAGATAGTTAGGGAGGAATCTGGTACAAAAACACAGCAAGCGGACCCCACTAATTTACACACTCCACCAGGCTCAGCCAGAATGACATCTAATGCCATTCAGTTTTGAAGTGCTACTAATCTTATCGCCTTTTGTTAAAACATCATATTATAGATTATGTCCGTGGTCCGGTTGATGGTTCTCTCCAGTACTCTCGCTAGTTTTCTGATATCTTCTGAATTCGCTATCTGCCCCCAAAATGGCACAACTGATTTAGCTATATCACCCAAGATTTGTGCTGGGGTGTCACCATTCTCGTCCCGCCATGGACGAGCCTTCGAAACTTCTCTTGTACTAGCTATAAACACCCCAGGTAACAGGATCCCTAAATAACAGGTTCCCTGCCAATCCCTGGGCAACCATGGGAATGCTACATTACCGCAGACAAAGTAGACAGGTTCGCCTACATACAAAGGTCTGTTTTCCCCAGTCAATTTTGCAACATTGGCACAACCTAGAAAATTTCCCATTGACTGAGTTCCATTCTTCTGTATGCAAAAAGAAACTGAATCGGGGCTATGGTTAACAGTGTAAGAAGGAGGCATGGCATCCTTATTGCCTATTGGAGCCATCTTAAAGGAAATCAAAGGACGAGACAGTTTATCAGAAGGCCTAATAGAAGCAAAATTCGGTTTACTCCTGTTTGCGAAAAGCGAGCATCCCAGGGGAGTCAAAACACATTTCTCAAAACTATTCAAATTGGTGCCATCAAAGTTCCCTGAGATGTTATCATTCCACCGGCCAAAGAACAGTGCTCTAAGAGAAGCATAGCAAGCAGTTGTCAAAGGTAAAGGATGAATATACCAACCTAGCCCCTTATCCCCGTGTTGCGGTAAATGTGAGCAGACCCAACAGTTAGATTTATAAAAAATGGCATGCGTAGCATTCATGATAAGCAGTAGAGTGTTATTGTGGTACCTTTGTCTGTGCTGAGAATTCCTAGGGGATAGAGTATGCAAATGTACAAAGGGAGTAGGAACAATAGGTGCACTTTCAGTAGGCAACAAAAGTTCTAAAGAATGAGTTTCTTCGAGGTACCACAATCCATTTTCGGGGCCCAGGCATTTTGTCCATTGTCCCGGTTGGTCACCCCCTTATTTACAAGTCCCATACGAGCGGTAGCGGTAGCAGGCATTGTAGTCTTCAAATGGATACCCCAAAGTTCGTTGCTGGTGACCTCTCGGTCGAGCGACTTCTACAACCCTAGCCAACAGAATCCCCTTTCTCAAATTGGGCAAAAAACAAGCCCTCGATGATCCTTTTCTTCTTCAGATGCACAGCCGAACCGTGCTGTAAGTCTATCGGATGCACAGCAAAACCGTGCCGTAAGTCTATCAGATGCACAGCAAAACTGTGCCTTAAGTCTATTTTCTTGGACGTAGATTTACCTTACTTTTCCCGGTACTGATTGATCCGGAAACAATATGTCGTCACTTCCTGCTGGAAGCAACGTGTCTGAAGCAAGTGAAGATGCTAAATTCGAAATAGCAGTTTCCGGATGAAAAACTTTTGGAGAGTGTGGAGACAAAATGGCAGCTTCCCCAAGCCTCACGGGCTCAGAGAGATTCTCCGACACACTCTCAGTGCTACTTACTGCTTTGGGATTGTTGGTTGCAGTATCAGCGAGGGGTTCTGTTTATGCTGTAACATGTGGCACAGGGTGAGGAAGTTTCTTGATGTGGGACGCATGGATCCAGTTCTTTCTCCCAGCGACCCGCACCGCTGTCTGGGTGACCAACAGGACTTGGAATGGCCCACGCCAGCAATGCACGAGGCAAGAGGAGTGCTCGAACGATTTGACGAGCACCCAGCTTCCAGGCCGTATGCTGTGGCCCAGACCCTCGTATCGCACAGGTAAAGCTTCTCGTACCTGGTGACAAATCAAATTCAGGTTTTTAGTCAACTGGCTACAATAATCTGAAAGTAATACATTTTCAACATTTCTTAATGAGTTACATTTAGGAAGGTTCCAAATATTGGCAGGTCTCCCCATTACCACCTCAAATGGAGAGAGCCCAGTCTTAGTTTGAGGGGTTGTACGCATGGATAACAACACAATCGGTAAGGTGTCTGGCCATTTTGGTTTGGTGCCGGCACACGTGTTAGCGAGCTTGTTCTTAATGATACCGTTGTGTCTTTCTACTAGTCTGGCGCTCTGAGCATGTCTGGCCGAATGGAACCTTTTGTCAATTCGTAATGCCGTACATATCTGCAGAATTACAGCAGCGACAAAATGTGGACCATTGTCCGACCAGATAACTCTTGGTAGCCCGAACCGGGGGAAGTATTCCATTAACATGATTTTTGCAGTAGTCATAGCTGAAGCATCTTTAACAGGGAAAGCCTCAACCCATTTACTAAAAGCACAGATAACCACCAGTACATATTTTATATTATCACATCATTCCATTTCAATAAAGTCAAAGTGGATCACTTCAAAGGGGACAGAGGGTGGCCCAAAACTACCCCTTGGAGTTTCTGTCCCCTTTCCCACATTGTGTTGTAGGCAAATCATGCATTCCTGGACGTAGCGCTGGGCAATTTTCAAAATGTTGTCATTTACCCAAACTTTCTCTAACATTTTTGTCATCTTCTGGGCACATACATGCGAAGGACCATGGGCCATGATGACCATCACCATAACATATGCGTCAGGGAGTAGCCATTTCTCTTCTACTATGTCCACCCAACACCCATCATCGTCAAGTTTCCCAAAGCCTTCAGCCCACATTTTGGATTCTTCTAACGTGGCATCAGCTTGGATATCCCGTACAGACCCAACACCCTCATCCATTGCATAAGCATTTACAGCCTCCCTTGAAACATACATCTCCGTAAGGAGATCGGTAGCAGTTTGCCTAGCTATCTGATCAGCGAAAGCATTCCCTTTCCCTATATCATCTGTAATCTTTCGATGTGCTGCACATTTCATAACTGCTAACTGAGTAGGGAGCGCAAGCGCTGAGAGTAGTTGCACTATTAGGGAGCCATGTTGAATTTTGGTGCCATGCGAAGTTAGGAACCCTCTCTCTGACCAAAGTCTCCCAAAGTTGTGAACCACCCCAAAGGTATACTGACTATCAGTATATATATTTACTGCAAGCCCTTCGGAAAGTTCACAAGCTCGGGTCAATGCTATAATCTCTGCGGCCTGCACAGAATTATGCGTGATTCTCTTAGTTTCCACAACCGTGCTCAATGTAGTGATAGCATAAGCAGCTGTGGATGTACCATCCGGAAGTTTGAAGCAGGAGCCATCACAAAACAGCTCTCCTTGCGGATTATCCAAGGGAGTATCTTTCAAATCAATTCTACCCTTTGTCTCTTGTTCGGTTGTATACAAACAATCATGTGGCACTTCATCGCCGCAAGTAGTATCTTGCGGGAAAGGTAGGAGTTCAGCCGGATTAAGAACACAACACCTCTTAATTTGAATGTGAGGAGCAAACAAGATCAATTCATATCTTGTCAACCGTGCAGAAGTGAGGGGTTGCGTTTGAGTTTGGTTCAGTAGAATATCTACAGAGTGAGGCACCATCAGGGTTAGATCATGGCCTACGAACATTCCCTCACTCTGTTTTACTGATGCAGCAGCAGCAGTGACAGCTCACAAACATCTTGGCAAAGCGCATGCTACAGGATCAAGGGCAGAAGAAAAGTAACCGCATGGCCTATTCTTCCCTCCATGTTCCTGCATTAATACAGCCAAAGCACATCCATCACATTCATGCACAAACAACACAAAGGCCTTTTCTTAGTTTGGTGTGCCCAAAACTGGTGCAGAGCATAATGCATCTTAAACAAGTCAAACGATTGCTGGTATTCCGCATTCCATGGCAATGGTGAAGAAATGCCCTTCTTTGTCAAAGCCAACATCGGTTTGATCACTAGTGAAAAATCTGGGATCCACAACCTACAGTAAGAAGCCATACCTATCAAGGCTATAACTTCCTTCTGTGTATTTGGGACAGACATGCCAGAAATGTGTTTTATTCTTTCAGGTGTCAATCTTCTTCCCTCCTTTGACAGGAGATAGCCTAAATAGGCGACCTCCTGACAACAATATTGAAATTTTTTAAGCGAAGCTTTGTGACCATGCTTAGCTAGATGGATAAGCAATAACACAGTGCCCTCCTTACAGGCACTCTCAGAGTCAGCAGCTAGAAGCAAATCATCAACGTACTGAGTTGTTGCAACGCTTCTTTTTTCCAATTCTGCAAAACATCAAATGCTACAGGTCTAGCCTTTTTCTTTAATAGAATTGACTCTAAATACTCAATACGAGGGATTTCAAAACTACCATTGATTGTCCACTGAAGTTCGAAGGCATGTCTGTTTTCTCTGTGCCAAATGTCATTAAATACTATACTTCCAATGCCTTGCTTACAGTACATAGTACATGCCAGCGACCCCTCCTGTGGTGCGGGACGGCTAAATTCCAAAGATTGTCTATCGCTGCGGAACAATGCCCTGAAGCAGGTAGACAATTTCCCAGGCATATCAAATTATTGGTGTTACCTGGTCAATAATTGTGTCTGCAGATACAATGCGCCAAATTCAAATTTTCAGGGTTGAATTAAAAGTCGGGTCACGACTCACCTGAACAAACCTAAGGAGGTCCGATCGGATTTCAAAGAATATTACCTAACTAATCTTACCTTGTGTATGGTGATTTCGACAAACCTGCCCGCCTCGATAAGTGGACCCTCGTCAAGATGCCATCTCAGACCACAAGCTAATCGTCCAGGGATCAGGTCGTGCAGCACTGCTGAGGTGTCACGTCTCATTCAGTGGGGCCCCTTTTTTGTCACACCGTCTGATCCCGTTCCGATCGCGTGTGTCAACCTTCAACAATCCGGCATCAATCTTGAGGGTCCCTATTCCGGCGCCAACTGCGAAAACAAAATCAAAATATCGAGGCTGAGTACCCCAAAAGGAAATACACCGAACACGGGTTGCAAAGGAACATACAAAGTACTTTATTTTATACTGAATCCAGTTACAAAAACAGAGCAAAATCAGAAAGCTATCGGCCCTCAGAACAACACAACAAACTCCAGCGTGGTTCAGTGTGTTCAGTGAGAGACGTTGCACATTAGAATGCATTTGCTTTTTATACACTTGGTGGGCACGATGTCCAGCCCCACTTTGGGTTAATATTCCATTTAGTACATCACCGATCTAGGGTTCGTGCCAAGTCTCGAACAACCGCATATAACTGGTTTGCCTTTAATACATGTATCAACAAGCCTATGCAATAACTGTATTCTAAGATTTTCCATGCATGCCTTCTCAAACTTTAATACAATGTAGTTAAACAGATGTTCTACGTTCAGTATTTGAATACATTGTTTCAACATATGCTTGTGGATTAGTTTCATTGCACGAGTAATCCTTTTACACACAGGTCAACAAAGGACAAGGTCTCAGTTCATGACCTCAACAAGTGGCCTGCAGGCAAGTTACATATTAGCTATGTACAGAGGTCAAGACGGCCATGTTGTATTCTGGAATGACATCGTCCGCCATTTTAACTCACAGGGTGACTTTTACAAAGCGAATCCTAAAATGGCAGATTGACCTAAAATGGTGGCTTACATTGATTTAAGGTCAGGACTTTGCAACACGGATTCTTTCGCAAGCGACTTTCGAGCAGCTTGGCGTAGGCCAATATTCATATATTTATTGCAATAGGAGGCACAATATGATTTCTCTTTTGACATCTCCTCCTGCTTTAAAAGGAGGGGGAGACGGCCGAGGGGGGAAGCCGACGAGAGAAGGCCAGGAGAAAAGGCCTCCTGTGCTCTTTGCAGCTCTTCCCTGCTCCTCTGTCGTTTGCCCAAATCCTATGCCGCACCTAGAAGGTAAGAAGCACTACCCTTGCAAGCTTCTCCCTAACCCATGCTCCACCTCAAGGCGTTTCAGGTTGCGCGCCCGTACTTGGCAAGCCGCCATCAGCTCACAGCCCATCCGCACGAGCACCCATAATACACGGCTATGCTCACATACTGTACAACCCTCTTTACTCGCTGATAAGGCCAGGCTCCCCCGCAAAACCTCAAAGCCTGCATCTACCACAAGTACTACCAATACATCGACTAATAAAGTACTTAACTCTTCTTACAACTGTACTGCCTCCATAACTAATGTGATTACAAATGTGTCCACCACCACTGACAATGAGCCCCCCAGTGTAAAATCTGTGATGTGCAATTCTTCTACCACCATTTTGAATGCTATTGTGCCAAATGCTATGCCACCTGTGTCCACCACCTCTGAAAATGAGCCCCCCAGTGTAAAATCTGTGATGTGCAATTCTTCTACCACCATTTTGAATGCTATTGTGCCAAATGCTATGCCACATGTGTCCACCACCTCTGAAAATGAGCTCTTCAGTGTAAAATCTGTGTTGTGCAATTCTTCTACCACCATTTTGAATGCTATTGTGCCAAATGCTATGCCACATGTGTCCACCACCACTGAAAATGAGCCCCCGGTGTAAAATCTGTGATGTGCAATTCTTCTACCACCATTTTGAATGCTATTGTGCCAAATGCTATGTCATATGTGTCCACCATCACTGAAAATGAGCCCTCCAGTGTAAAATCTGTGATGTGCAATTCTTCTACCACCATTTTGAATGCTATTGTGCCAAATGCTATGCCACATGTCTCCACCACCACTGAAAATGAGCCCCCCAGTGTAAAATCTGGGATGTGCAATTCTTCCACCACCATTTTGAATGCTATTGTGCCAAATGCTATGCCGCATGTGTCCACCACCTCTGAAAATGAGCCCTCCAGTGTAAAATCTGTGATGTGCAATTCTTCTACCACCATTTTGAATGCTATTGTGCCAAATGCTATGCCACATGTCTCCACCACCACTGAAAATGAGCCCCCCAGTGTAAAATCTGTGATGTGCAATTCTTCTACCACCATTTTGAATGCTATTGTGCCAAATGCTATGCCACATGTCTCCACCACCACTGAAAATGAGCCCCCCAGTGTAAAATCTGTGATGTGCAATTCTTCTACCACCATTTTGAATGCTATTGTGCCAAATGCTATGCCACATGTGTCCACCACCTCTGAAAATGAGCTCTTCAGTGTAAAATCTGTGTTGTGCAATTCTTCTACCACCATTTTGAATGCTATTGTGCCAAATGCTATGCCACATGTGTCCACCACCACTGAAAATGAGCCACCGGTGTAAAATCTGTGATGTGCAATTCTTCTACCACCATTTTGAATGCTATTGTGCCAAATGCTATGCCACATGTCTCCACCACCACTGAAAATGAGCCCCCCAGTGTAAAATCTGGGATGTGCAATTCTTCCACCACCATTTTGAATGCTATTGTGCCAAATGCTATGCCGCATGTGTCCACCACGACTGAAAATGAGCCCCCGGTGTAAAATCTGTGATGTGCAATTCTTCTACCACCATTTTGAATGCTATTGTGCCAAATGCTATGTCACATGTGTCCACCATCACTGAAAATGAGCCCTCCAGTGTAAAATCTGTGATGTGCAATTCTTCTACCACCATTTTGAATGCTATTGTGCCAAATGCTATGCCACATGTCTCCACCACCACTGAAAATGAGCCCCCCAGTGTAAAATCTGGGATGTGCAATTCTTCCACCACCATTTTGAATGCTATTGTGCCAAATGCTATGCCGCATGTGTCCACCACCTCTGAAAATGAGCCCCCCAGTGTAAAATCTGTGTTGTACATCTCCCCTAACACCCACAGCGCAACCACCCCCTTCACCTCACCATCCCTCATCATGAACCCCCCCAGCCACTACTGAACCCCACCTGAAATGCGCCATGATTAACGCTAGGTCCATCAATGCCCACGCTCTAGACATCCATGACCTCCTAACCTCCCATGACCTAGATCTACTCATGATCTCAGAAACATGGCTACATGAGGCCTCCAGCCCGGCGCTCTCCCTCGCCCTACCCGCTGGCTATTCCATAACTAGACAAGATCGCCTCTCCAAAGGTGGAGGTGTAGCAATTATTGCCAGAGACTGCCTCTCTATCAGAAAGGTAGAGAAATCCCTGACCAACAACAACCGCGACTACCTCCAAGTCAAAATAACCCTCTCTCCCCACTGCTCCATTACTGTGCACACTGTCTACCGCCCTCCAGGCCCAACAGGAGACTTTCAAGCCTCTCTCATCCACCTCCTCTCTGGCAACCTCAAAAACAGTCTAAAGCCATTCTCCTTGGGGATGTCAACATAGGGCTCCGGGATAGTAAGAAAACCATCCTTAGCTCAACTCACACCCAGGGCAGAACGCTCGACTGGAGAGCACAGCACAACAGCCCACTCATCATCACAGGAAACACTCCCACCCCATGGTCTGACCACCACATCATCACCTTTAGCGTCCTCACCACTAGCTCCCCTGCTGCCCCCTCACCTCAACCCCTGCCACCCTGCCTCGCCAGAAGCTCCCGCCAGCTCACAAAGGAAAGGCTACTGCCCTTCCTCCAAGGCCCAGCTTCAGACCACCTTTTTCATCAGACCCAGAAACACTCGCAAAAACCTATGATGTTGCCATCAAAGCAGCTATCAACTCCATTGCCCCTCTCAAACCTCGCAAATCCAAACCCACTACCCATTCCAACTCTTGGTTCACCCCTGACCTCCTCACACTCCGCAACGATAAAAAAGCCCCACTCACACAGTGGCAAACGTCCCACTCTGAAAAAGACAAGATGATCTTTAAAGCCCTATCCACCAAATACAAAAAGGCAATCACCCAAGCAAAGGCCAAATCCTTTGAATCCAGAATCTCGGAAGCCCAATCTAGCACAAAAGAAATCTTCGCCATTTTCAGAGAGCTCGAGACACCCACTCCCGCCCCCCAGAATTTCACCAAAGACAAAGACTGGTGTGACGAAATACAAACGGCCATGCAAACCAAATTAAGCCTCCTCAAAAACAAAATACTAGCCACTAAACAAGCCTTACCCAATAAGCATATCCCTATCCCACCACCTGCCCCGGATCCCCCCCTACCCTTCTCCTTCAAACCCATTCAGGAAAAAGAGATCATCAACATAATGAGGAGCATCAAACCAACTAACTGCAAAGGTGATGCATGCCCAGCCTCCATTATCAAAGACTGCACGGAAGTGCTAGCTACCTTCCTAACAGCCTTTGTGAATGCCTCCTTTACCACAGGGAAAGTCCCCGCCTCCCTCAAGGAAGCTTGGGTCCGCCCTCTTTTGAAAAAGCCAACTCTCGATCCCACCTCCCCCAACAACTACAGACCCATCACCACTGTCCATTCCTCCTCAAAATATTGAACAAAGCAGCCTACCTGCAGGTCCAGCACTTCATTGAAGAGAACAAACTTCTTGGACTCCGCCAATCTGGATTCTGCCCCAGATACGGGACTGAAACCACCCTACTTGATCTGAAAAACCAGATGGACGATGCTAGAGACATGGGTAAACCAGCACTTCTCCTACTCTTTGACCTATCCCCAGCCTTTGAACACGTGGATCATGGCGTCCTATGCCACCCCCTTTCCTCCACTGCCAAATTCTCCCCAGAGGCCACAGCCGAGATTAAATCTTTCTTACAAGACAGAACCATGCAAGTATTCTCTGACCTAGCCGCCGCATCACCAACCATTATACTTAGTGGTGTACCCCAAGGCTCCTGCCTCTCCCCCACCCTATACAACATCTTCACATGACCCCTCTTCTTCATCCTCGACGCTATGGGCATCTCCTACACCAAATACGCCGACGACACTCAGATCCTCCTCACTCTCCCAGGTAACTATAACACTGACTCCCTGACCCTCAACAACCTCTACAACACCATCCAAGCCTGCATGGCAGACAACAGACTATGCCTCAACTTTGACAAGACGGAACTCCTCCTGGTAGGTTCCCCCGACACGCTAAAAAATCTAGATGCCCATTTCAGCCACTTCACCATTGACTCCATTAAAATTCCGGTCTCCGATTCTGTCAAAACTCTGGGAGTCTACCTGGATTCCAGCCTATCCATGGCCTCCGCAGCTGCATATCATGCCAAACTTATCAATGCAGTCATACCCTTTCTCTCCAAAGAGAACTGCACCAACATAGCCAGAGCCATCACCAGCTCTAGGCTAGACTACTGCAACATACTCTTTCTAGGAAGCTCCAACAAAAACTTAGAGAGACTACAAGTAATACAGAACAATGCTCTCCGGGCAGCCCAAGGCATTACTAAAAGAGAACACGTCTCTGAAGCCAGAAAACGAGCCCACTGGCTCCCAATAAAGGAAAGGATCGTATTCAAAGCCCTGACACTGACCCACAAGTGCATTCACCTCACTGCTCCTGCATACCTCTCAGAAAGGATCCACCCCGTCTCCACTAGCAGGCCAACCAGATCACCGTACACCAACATGCTCTCTGTGCCACTAGTAAAAGGAGTAAAAGCGGGCAGATCCAGCTTCCCCTATCTCGCGCCCACTCACTGGAATGCCCTACCTCCCACTATCCGAGGTGAGGCCTCCCTCACCACCTTCCAAAAAACTCTGAAAACTACCCTCTCCACATAAAGCCTGACGCATCAGCATGAATACTTATCATATATGTTGTAATATACGACCAAATGCAATATCTGTAACAACAGTATGATGTCTTGTAGTATTCATAATGTGTCAACAATCGCTATCATGCCTGTACCATGTAACTAAGTTATTGTAAGTAACAGCGCTTCAATGCCCCTGGGCTGCTTGCGCGCTATATAAATATAAATAAATAAATTACACACCCATAGAATCAAACACCCATCAAATATCCAGAACCCAAAAGTTTGTGTACTGTTTCATTTGTACAGTTTGTATGTGAAGTTTTGACTAGGCTATGCAGTTGATATTGTAGAGTTTGTAATAGTACTGCATTATAAGATACCGTTGGAAGTAAATATTTTGGATTGTGGTATATGAGTGTATACATTTTCTTTGAGATCTAATGGTAAATAAACTACTTTGCCGCAAATGCCTTTCACTAATTTAGAGGGAGGTAATTTTGCTGTTTTTGTTGAAGGCGTATTATTGCTTGAAGTGGGTGCACTGTTTGAATTATGATGCTCTCATATAAATGTTGTTGTTGCAGGGGTTTTGGTAGTGGGAATAATTCCAAGTTATTTGTGATAGCACGTGAAGGTGTTTGGTTGTCAAGTTTTGCAGTGCAGTAATTGCAAAGTATTAAGGGGTCATTTCGCACTTGTTTTCTGCTATAAGGTAGAGAGCTAATTGGAACCTTCATTGTCTTCTATCTTGTACGTTATGTCTACAGTTTTTGTGCTACATTTATAAAAAGTCCTGCGGCAACACACACACATGGTATGGTACTTCATAGGAGGTACTTTTAAACTTTAGTATTTCTTTTTTGTATGTGTTTAATAGAAGGTTGCTATTTTTACAGTAGTTGGTAGTTTGTTGTAAAGCTAATGTATTTTGTAAGTGGCTTTCACTTCCAAAATATTTTCTGTGGATATGGTTGATTTCTTCGAGTAGTTGTTTGACTGTACCATGAGGAAAATTGTTATTTAAATTGACTAGCGCTAAAGCAGGACTTTTAGCATAGTAGAGTTTATGGACCAGATTTTTATGAATGATGTGTTGATATCATTTTGATATGATGGAAGGTGCTTTTGGAAATAGGTCCTGAAATGCAGGCTAATGAATGTTCTTGTAGTCCTGTCTATTTGTGCACTGGAAAGGCATCCATATTTTGTAGTAGATTCATTTTGATTTTGTCTTTGCTTTTTACATACTGATTGAGGAAGTGGCATAAAGATTTGAAAGATTTTTTGGCAATGTTACACATTGATGTGCACAGCCATTTGTAGACTGGACGTTTTGGTTTATTACAATGGAGAGGTTATACTAAGTTTTCTGAGGATATTTTTGTGAGCAGAGTTTCTTGTTTCATAATGGTGTTATTAAGTTTCTCATACCCTCGTCCACTGCTATGTATGGCAATTGGGATTGTTTGCTTTTGTGTATATGCTTCGTCATTAAAATATGGTTGTGTGCTTGTGGTGTGACTCCATTCACCTCCACAGATGTTTAAGGAGCTATTTTTGTTGATATTCAGTGTATTGAGATGTGCTTTTTGTAATTTTGTAGTTAGTTTTGTTAGTGGTTTCATTCTGTTTAAAAATAAAATAAATAATTTCCTTTTGAGAAGGATTGCACTTTCTATTAGGATTACTTTTCTACGGTAGGTTTTTAGGGTTGTTCATGACTTCTCTCTTGTTTTGATAAGGTTCTGAATGACTCTGTTGCGGAACATTTTTTGTAAAATATTTTCTTGGTATGGTTAGTTGCTACTGTATCAAGATTTATAGGTGCAGCGTTAGCAGTAGTGGTAGCTGAAGTCTTGTTAATCACTTTTTGTTTTGTTTTACATTTTGATAGAGGATGGAAAGTTTCTGTACTGGAAGCTTGTTTTGTTTTGCATAATGACTGTATTAGCTGTTTTGTTGGAGGTTTTTGTACAAAATCTGGTAGAGATGGATGATTATTTTGGACACTTTTATTTTGATTTGCTCTACTTCTGCGTTGCTTTCTACAGAGTTTCTTTTTGGTAGCATTCTTTGGGGTTTGTTGGAGAAAAAAAGAATGTGTGGGTTGGGCCGTTGTGCCGTGTATGCGTGCTTTGTGCATAAGTGTCTGAGTATGATGGAAAGGATGATTGTGGAGGTATGTGATTGTTCAATGGGCAGTTATATCAATTTGGGAAAGTTATTCTTGTATTTGTGTGTTACTGTACTGGGCTTCAGATGACAATATAAAGTATGCAACTGGTAAGGGGAAGCGCTAATAATACATCTATTGGGAAAGGGTTTATATACTTTGAAAGGGGCCCCTAGGGGTCCCTCGTGCTATGGAAACAAGGCAATAACCATACACGAAAAGATGCGCAAGACACGAGGTTCAGATTCCCAATGCTAGGGTTTATTGCAAGCAAAAATAGTCCCAATTGGCCAATTCTGGTCTCACGCCCCGCAACGTGAGTTTGCTAGACCTTGAGGGACGCAAGAGAGCGAATTACGTACATCAGTTACATATATACAAAATGCATATCATACAATCAGCTATGTCATGTTTAACACCCTCCTTTATTAAGTTTCTTTGAACTCGGGATGGCGATGGACATTTCCGACGGGTATGACAATTATGACACTTTCGATGTCTATTCTAGTAACAACGTGCAATTTGGAAAGTGCAGAGGCATCTTTTAGTTGTTGAACAGAACACGGTGGTTCTGTTCTTGGAAGCAAGCTGCACACGGGGGAAGAGCCACATTCCATGCTTTGCTATCTATGAGGTACTATTCGTGTCCTGGGAGCCGACACGCTCTAAAGGGTTTTGCGCAGGGGGGCCGTAGGAAGAGCATAATTCAAGTCTTTAGCTGTTTTATTCTAACATATTCTACCATCGTACGAGACTGGCTGGCAGCTGTGAAGTGATTAAATGCCCTGCAGCTCTCCCTCAAGACTACATAGAGGGAGCGTGGGCATTACTTTCTAGGTTACTCATGAGGAGTTTTCAACGAACTCCTCAATTCCGCGACCTTGCCCTTTTCATATTCAGACAACAATGTTAACAGTTGAGCAGAGTAAGCAGAAACCGCAAGAATTGCAAGCTGCAAAGCAGTTTTAGACAGAAAGCAATGAGCAATGGTTAACAGATAAAATGGCGATTCTGCCACGTTTAAAATGGCCACTTGTTGGTCAAGCATAACAGTCTATATTTCTATAATTCGGTGCATAAGACGGTTGGCCTACGGCCATCAAGTTACGTCTGTCATTCAAATGAAGGGTATTCACTTTTCCAGATTGACAACTTCTTTGTTCTACAACAGTATAATGCTGGTGTGTTTGAGTAACAGTTAAAACATTATGTTAGTATTGTACTTACTTTTATGTATGGAAAGAGTAGGTTTCTTTGTAGTTGTTGCTCGTACTTCAGACACTGCTGCTTTTCAGGAGAGTGGTCTTCACTGCAATTGTAAAAGAAATAAATTAGTGAATATGTGTGTTTATAGCACTTTTGTTAATGTAGACATTGTTTTTTTGTTTTTGTAGTAGTAGTGTTTTGTTACAACTGAGCATAGTATGCATATGCACTTTCATTGCCTATGTGCATCCTGTTTATTTTATTTAGAATCTGTTAGTTGAATATGTTTTACAAATGAGTATAATAGTAAACATATAGAGCATACTTGTTTTTTTAATGTTATGTTATTGGATGCTAAGAGGTAGAATAAATAATCATATACATTTTTTGCTATGTTTACAGGTTAAATGGCAGAGATTGTACATAAAAGCATGCAATGTATGTATATGTGAAGCTGTGGGAAATAAAGGAGTAGGATTTCTTATGGAGGCAGTGGTGTTTTTTGAGCTGGGAGCCTTTGTAATGATATTGTCGGTGTGTGCTTGAATGAAGATGCATGTACTCATCCTGGCTCTGTGTAATTTTATAACCGCCACATAACAGTTTTTTTTCATAATTATACTGTTATTTCTGCCATCTTTTAATATTCAATAAAAATGTTTTAGATAGCTGTTTGAGTAAACAATAATTTGGAGAGAAGACAGGTTTGCAATTGCCAGTAAGGTCATTTTACAGTTTATACAGGGTAGACAGTTTAGACAGGGTAAGTGGCAGTTACTCTGTTTATATGTATTCTTAGAAGAGCTGTACATGTACTGTGTAGAAAATATTCATATCTGTAATCTGTGTTCGTGCATGTGGATGTGCATGAATCTGCAAGTAGAAATATTGGCAAGTTTTATAGTAGTTGTTGCTGTAGGTCTGTTGCAGTGACAGCCGAATTGTACTGAGAATGATCAATAGTACATCTAAAGTGCTGATGTGTGATTATAGTGTTAGATGTAGAGTTCTTGGATGTAATTGGTGGATGATTGTGTGACTGTTTAACAGCAGTCAATGAGGAAATGGTGCAGAAATTGAAGTGGAAAGGGTAGAAGGGCTGCCCCATTGTTACGCGCACTTGAGAAATCGCGGTTGTCCGTGGGTGGGCGTGCCACATCTGGGGTTTCTCAGCAAATGCAGCATGTAAAGGGGACTGTAGGGATCAGCCAATCAGATGTTACGGGTGTGATTTGTGTTAAAAGAGGCTGTGTGTAGTGAAGATGGTAGAGATGGAGAAAATCAGGGTGTTGGTGGTTGGAGATATGTTTTTGCATGGTTTGGAGTAGTATGCTAAATGTAGGAATGTGGCAAACAATTTTCATGTTAAAGGAGTGGAGGTGGTGTGGAGCACTGTGCCTGGTATTAATGTGCAGGGAATTGTTCAAGTTTGTGGAGATATGCGCAGGATGAATATTACACATGTAGTTGTTTTGCACTGTGGTGCTTTGTATTTGGGGTATGTCAGTGCCCCTACTTTGTTGGCAGATTTGGAATATTTGGTTCAGGCAGTAATGAAAATACTTCCAAATGTCAAGGTTATTTTTTCTGGTTTAGTACCTAGGGCAATATGGGACAATAGTTTTGTTTTTTGTCCTCAACAGGTGTAAAGAAGAAGATGTAGGGTGTGGTTTATTGAGGTAGGTCGCAGACCTTCTCATTCTCTGTTTTACAGTAATGTTGGTATCATTATATTTAGCCCATCCACACTTTTTTTGTACACATGCAGTGTAGTGACTTGTTTTGGTTGTTGTCATGATGCCTACCTCCAAGGAGCCAGGTCCGACCCAGCAACCCCAGAGGCAGGCATCATTTCCCCCAGGGGAGTGCCAGCGGGCCCAAGCTGGGGCCCTTTGGACGCAGTCCTGGCGCCTTAGGTGCCAGGCTCATGTTGGACCCCTGTCCTGGTGCCCTAGGCGCCAGGCTCATAAAGCTAGACATGGGTTCAAGTGTTTTAATGTGCACTTACCTGATGCAGACCATGCTGCTACATCCAGGCCCTCTTGAGGCCTGAATGGAACTACTTTACCTGTGGGACTACTTTCCACCCGGGTGGGGTCGGGGAAGGATACATACCTGATCGGTGGAAGGATACACACTGGGAACTTCTTCCAAAGCTATTTAAACCACACCCGATCAGCAACTCACGCTTCACGTTGTTCTGCTCCTCGCAGCTGGAGGCTCACCGTGTCGGCTCCTGCATCTGGACCTCAGCCACGCCTGTCAGTATCCTGGGTCACCTGCAAAGGGAGACAAAAGACCTTACCTGCTAAATCAGCACCACGGAGACATCACACCGACGATCCTGAAAAGGATGACATCATTTTAAAAGCATTTCGCTACCATCGCTGCAGCGCTGCATTTCACTCACCTATCCTGGACGCCACCATCTTCAGCAGCGATCATCCGGATCCACAGCCACTTCCCAGAGCCTAGAGAGAAAAAGACAAGAACAAGGTGAGAGAAGGAAAGGAATAGGAAAAGCTCAGTTTCCTTCTAAGACTTACCTGTTGGGTCATTCCCATTTCATTTCGGGTCTTGCCGCTTCCAGGCATTTTCCGGACCCCGGCCCCTATGGGGAAAAAAGACAAAGACATTGAATGAGCGAATGCAAAGACATTACCCGAGCGCTCATCCAGAACTTACCTGTCATTTACTGGAACTGCACGTTTCACTTCGGGTCGGCGCCATATCTCCGGCATTCCGAACCCCGGCCCCTAAGGGGAAAAAGACAATGAACATTATTATTAAGCTTGGACTTTTGAACTTGCAACAGAACTTTTACAGAGCCTTACCTGAATAGTCAAGCTTACCTGAACTCCCATCAATCCTCAATCCAGTGAAGTAACTGGGTTTCAACGCGCCCCTGCATCAGAAGCAGGATGGCGAGCTCATCCTTCCTGACCCTAAGGTGAGACTTCACGGGGAATCGTGGAAGGGTATCGTGGAGGGTTGGAAGAGAGTGGGAGGCTTGAGCATAACTCAGTCAGTAGGTAATACTCCCTTTTCACGCACAGGGGAATATTCCTGCGAGCCAGAGAAGCCAGAGTAGAGGGGCCCTTCCTGTCCATCTACAGAGTCCTGCGCTTCACCATTGAAGAAGCATCAGCACTCGAAGCCAGACCTGCGCCTCCGTGGGAATCAGGTGAGCGTTACAGAACGCGAAGCCTACCCACAATTTCCCACCCGGGCGCTATGGAGACTTCCGAGACTGACCAGCTGGCCCAGCTTTTGGGGGAAATACGGGCAGAGGTGCACTCAGCCCGCCAGGAGACTAACGCTCTCAAAAGAGAACTGATCCTATCCAAGGAAAGAACAGATGACCTAGCCAAAAGGTTATTACAGGCCCAGGCAGGGCACACTCCTTTACCTAATTCCGGAGACATTTCCACATCAATGGGTTTGAATAACCCGGTACAAATCAATCTACCTGGACACATGCCTTTGGCCCCGCCTGAACGTTTTGCGGGGGATCCCAAGAAATATGCCGTCTTTATGAACCAATGTCATTTACACTTTCTATGCAGACCCGGAGCCTTCCCTAACGACCAGACCAAGGTAGCCTTTATACTTTCTTACCTCAGTGGCAGTGCTGCCGATTGGTCTATTCCATTGGTGAATCAGGATGATCCCATTCTCCAGAATTTTCAGGGCTTCCAGGCCAGCATGGAAAGATTGTTCGCTCGACACTCTCAAGGACAGGCCCTTGATAACGAACTGCTATCCTTACGACAAGGTAATCAGGATCTTCTGCCCTACATTGCCACCTTTAACAGACTGGTTGTGGAAACTGGATGGCCAGAAAACAAAAGGATCACATTGTTTCATCGAGGCCTGCGCGGATAGCTTAAGGATGTTCTAGCTCAGATAGTAAACCCACCCCAGGTCTGCGCAGACTACATAGACTTGGTGGTTCAACTTGATCATAGATTTCAAAGCAGATCGGTTCAAGTATGAAACCCGAGTACCGATCAAAACCCACGCTAACTCCAAGAGTACCGACGTATCCGAACCTATGCAAATCGGTGGTGTTAAAGGACCATTACCGCAGAAAGAACGAGAGAGAAGGCGGCAAATGCAACTTTGTCTGTATTGTGGAACTTCCGGTCACTTTCTTCGAAATTGTCCAGTTAAACCACCTAAGAAGGTGGTTGGAGCTACTGATAACGAATTATTGACACCTGATTTGGGAAACGACCTAGCCCGACAAGCGTAGGGGTCCGCTTGCCGAGCTTGAAAACTAACTCTTTGACCTCGCATTTTGTCATGCCAATGGTGCTCGTGGACCCAAAACAGCCTCAGCAGTTGCATGCTATAAAATCATACATTGACAGTGGAGCTATTGGAAATTACATAGACCGTGAATTGGCTTCCAGGATTAAGCTTCCTCTCCGCTCGAAAGTAACCCAAGATGTCATTACTACAGTAGATGGAACCGAAATAGCCTCAGGGCCTGTAACGCATTCCACGGTTGAAGTGACACTGGTGGGTCAGGATGGACATCGGGAAGCAATCGTGTTTGATGTGATCAAGGCCCCACAATTTCAAGTAATTCTTGGAATTCCTTGGTTAGAAACACATAATCCCAGAATTGACTGCCGAGCAAAGAAGATAAGTTTTCCTGATTGTGAACCAACTTGTTATCCAAGAAATCCAGCTATGGGTCTAGCCTCAGCAACTTCCACCCCTGTACAGCTACCGTCAGAATACCAAGAATTCCAAGACGTTTTTCAGAAAGAACAGGCTAACACGTTACCTCCCCATCGGTCTTATGATTGCCAAATCGATCTGGTACCCAATGCTCAACTACCTTGTAGTAGGATTTATGCTCTTACGGAACCTGAGAACCTGCATTTGCGTCAGTATTTAGATCAGTACCTAGCCAATGGTTTTATTCGCCCGTCCAAGTCTCCTGTCTCCTCAGCTCTGTTCTTCGTGCCGAAAAAAGAGGGCGACCTTAGAACATGTATAGACTATCGCGCCCTAAATCAAATAACGATTAAGAATCGTTATCCTCTGCCCCTGATCCCTGAGCTTATCGACCAGGTAAAAGACGCTTGTGTGTACACCAAGTTAGATCTCCGAGGAGCTTATCACCTGGTGCGTATAAAAGAAGGCGACGAATGGAAGACTGCATTTCGCACCAAATTTGGGCTTTTCGAATATCAGGTGATGCCCTTTGGGTTGTGCAGTGCACCTGCCGCCTTTCAGTACTTTATGAATGATGTTCTTCGGGAACTTATCGATGTCTGTGTCATTGTTTATATTGATGACATCCTGGTGTACTCTTCTTCAGAATCCGATCACAGAAAACATGTTAGGGCAGTTCTTGAGAAATTGCGCCAGCACAGACTATTTGCATAGCTCGAAAAATGCGTTTTTCATACCACAGAAGTTGAGTTTCTCGGATTCATCCTAACACCTCAAGGAGTCCGAATGGACTCGCGAAAGGTGGACGCCATCCTCAAATGGCCATCTCCTAGCTCGGTGAAGGGAGTTCAGAGCATGCTCGGCTTCGCCAATTTCTATCGAAGATTCATCCCGGAATTTTCCCGAACAGTCCAACCCATCACAGCTCTCCTAAAGAAAAACAAACGCTTTGAATGGACTCTTGAGGCCGAACAAGCCTTTCAGTACCGGCAAACCAAATTCACCAATGCACCTGTATTGAAGCACCCACACCCAGACCTCCCTTACATTGTGGAAACCGACGCATCCAGTTCGGCCATGGGAGCTGTCCTGTCGCAAAGAGACCCAGAAACTAACCAACTACACCCTGTGGCCTTTTGGTCTAGGAAATTTTCTCCTCCTGAAATCAACTACGCAATTACCGACAAAGAGTTACTGGCTATTAATTCTGCTTTCAAGGCTTGGCATCACTACCTTCTCGGGGCAAGACACACCATCACCGTAATTACGGACCACAGAAACGTACAGTATTTAAAGACGGCCAAAGCTCAATCTTCACGACAACTCCGATGGGCTCTATTCTTTGCGGAATTTGATTTTGTAATTACCTATCGGCCTTGCTGCAAGAATGGAAAAGCGGACGCCTTATCCCGGATTGGCATGGAAGAACCTAATTCAAGCTTAGAACCTGTGCCCATCATACCTGAGCAAAGAATCTTAGGCTTAACTTCATTGCAAACTATTGAGGACATTCAAACGCAAGTAAAACAACTTCTAGACTCTTCAACCTTACTGGAATGGAGTCAAAAGGGTCCTCATTACACCGTTAAGGATGACTTACCCTACTTCCAGGAGCGGTTGTTTCTGCCAAGTAAAGAATTGCAAGAACTTGTTATTGCCCATCATCATGAATCTTTAATGGAAGGACACCCTGGTATCGCTAAAACGGAGGAAAAAATCAAACGCCACTTCTGGTGGCCTTCTTGGAGAAAAGACATAAAGTCTTTTGTTCTGTCTTGCGGAATTTGCGCCCAAAACAAGGCTAAAAAAAAAAGGCCTGCTGGCCTACTTCAACCCTTGGATATTCCACCTGCACCATGGCACACTCTGTCAATGGACTTTATAACCGACCTGCCTCCTTGTGCTGGTTACAACACAATCCTTGTAATTGTGGACCTATTCTCCAAAATGGCCCACTTCATCCCTTTAAAGGGTTTGCCTTCAGCTTCCACCTTAGCCAAGGAATTCCTGGAGAATATAGTTTGCATACATGGTTTCCCTTCCATATTAGTCTCGGATCGTGGAAGTCAATTTATCTCCCATTTTTGGAAGAAGTGTTGCCAACTAGCACAGATAGATGTGCGGTTATCCACCAGCCACCACCCCCAGACCGACGGACAAACCAAGAGAACCAATCAGACTCTCGAGCAATATCTTCGGTGCATGTTACACCAATCCGAGTTAAATTGGAAAGACATCCTTTGGATCGCAGAATATGCATACAACAATTCGGTGCATTCTGGAACCGGACAAACCCCTTTTTATACTTTGTATGGTCACCATCCTTGGACCTCTGACCTAGATCCACCTCTGACCCTGGAAATGCCCGCAGTAAATCATCTGCATTCCACAATAACCCGAGCCTTCAAAGAAGCTGCAACTCATTTACAGCAAGCCAAGAAAAAGTATAAAGAAAACGCTGATTTGCATCGAAGTAAAACTCCTCCTTACCAAGTAGGAGACCAGGTATGGCTAGCAACTAAACATTTACCCCTCAAGGGCCCGCGAACCTTCAATCCCAGATTCATAGGACCTTATCCCATCAAGGCTATAATCAACCCAGTGGCCTTTAAACTGGATCTACCGTCCAACATGCGTATTCATCCAGTTTTTCATGCATCACTTTTGAAGCCAGTACAACCAGGAACCCGATTGTCCAAGCCTCCAGATCCAGTTCAAATTGAAGGGGAATTAGAATTCGAAGTTAAAGACATTTTGGACTCCAAGGTGGTAAAGTCAAAACTCTTCTATCTTGTTGACTGGAAGGGATATGGACCTCAGGAGAGATCGTGGGAGCCTAGTAACCATGTCCACGCACCTCGATTAGTACAAAGGTTTCACCGGAGATTTCCGAACAAGCCAAAACCCCCGGAGGAAAGAACCTTGGGAGGGGCCTTGAGGAGGGGTACTGTCATGATGCCTACCTCCAAGGAGCCAGGTCCGACCCAGCAACCCCAGAGGCAGGCATCATTTCCCCCAGGGGAGTGCCAGCGGGCCCAAGCTGGTGCCCTTTGGACGCAGTCCTGGCGCCTTAGGCGCCAGGCTCATGTTGGACCCCTGTCCTGGCGCCTTAGGCGCCAAGCTCATAAAGCTAGACATGTGTTCAAGTGTTTTAATGTGCACTTACCTGATGCAGACCATGCTGCTACATCCAGGCCCTCTTGAGGCCTGAATGGAACTACTTTACCTGTGGGACTACTTTCCACCCGGGTGTGGTCGGGGAAGGATACATACCTGATCGGTGGAAGGATACACACTGGGAACTTCTTCCAAAGCTATTTAAACCACACCCGATCAGCAACTCACGCTTCGCGTTCTTCTGCTCCTCGCAGCTGGACGCTCACCGTGTCGGCTGCTGCATCTGGACCTCAGCCACGCCTGTCAGTATCCTGGGTCACCTGCAAAGAGAGACAAAAGACCTTACCTGCTAAATCAGCACCACGGCGACATCACACCGACGATCCTGAAAAGGAAGACATCATTTTAAAAGCATTTCGCTACGATCGCTGCAGCGCTGCATTTCACTCACCTATCATGGACGCCACCAACTTCAGCAGTGATCATCCGGATCCACAGCCACTTCCCAGAACCTAGAGAGAAAAAGACAAGAACAAGGTGAGAGAAGGAAAGGAATAGGAAAAGCTCAGTTTCCTTCTAAGACTTACCTGTTGGGTCATTCCCATTTCATTTCGGGTCTTGCCGCTTCCAGGCATTTTCCGGACCCCGGCCCCTATGGGGAAAAAAGACATTGAATGAGCGAATGCAAAGACATTACCCGAGTGCTCATCCAGAACTTACCTGTCATTTACTGGAACTGCACGTTTCACTTCGGGTCGGCGCCATATCTCCGGCATTCCGAACCCCGGCCCCTAAGGGGAAAAAGACAATGAACATTATTATTAAGCTTGGACTTTTGAACTTGCAACAGAATTTTTACAGAGCCTTGCCTGAATAGTCAAGCTTACCTGAACTCCCATCAATCCTCAATCCAGTGAATTAACTGGGTTTCAACGCGCCCCTGCATCAGAAGCAGGATGGAGAGCTCATCCTTCCTGACCCTAAGGTGAGACTTCACGGGGAATCGTGGAAGGGTATTGTGGAGAGTTGGAAGAGAGTGGGAGGCTTGAGCATAACTCAGTCAGTAGGTAATACTCCCTTTTCACACACAGGGGAATATTCCTGCGAGCCAGAGAAGCTAGAGTAGAGGGGCCCTTCCTGTCCATCTACAGAGTCCTGCGCTTCACCATTGAAGAAGCATCAGCACTCGAAGCCAGACCTGCGCCTCCGTGGGAATCAGGTGAGCGTTACAGTTGTAGCTGCTGCGTGGTAGATTATAGCTACTGTTGTGAATGTTTTTTACCAAGTGATAGTTTACCAAGCTTGCAGTTGTTTTTGGTACCATCTGCATTCTAACGTGAAAGCATTACTATTATTTATTTACTATGTGTTTGTATTTGTAAGGTGGCAAGACGCCCACACCGTTCATCTCGCTAGTGGCCGAAAGTGGGATAGTACGAATACACGTGTGCAAATTATAGGCCACTGACATATAATTGCGATCAATGGGGTCAGGGCCGGCGACATGGCCGGAGGAGGTTGCAGCAGGGTTTGCTTGGATTTTCCGTGTGAAGAGGAGATGGGATGAGGTGACAGGTGGTGTGGCCTGACTGTGGGAGTTGCTGGGAGAGTGCAAAGTTGTCCAGAGGAACAAAATAAATCCGTAGAAATGTCGCCCGCATTGGTGAAATGTAGCAAACAATTCATATGTTTTCAAAAATATTTTTCAGGCCTCTGTAATCTGAAGGGCCATCGGCTCCCATTCTGAGTGAAGGTCAGTGCCGTTACATTTTTGTTTCTTAGCTGAGAAACCCACGCATGGTACACAGTATAAGGTTCAATCGTTTTTCGACCTTGAAACAAAGGGAGGATTGGAAAGGAATGCATGAAGGGAGGGATGCAAGACTTTCAATGTTCACCCTTAAAAAATTGGACAAAGGAACATGTAATTTCATTTCATGAAGATTTTTTGAACTGAACGGAGTGTCTGCGTTACGCCAAAAGAATGGAAATGCTGAATATTATTTAAGTTTTACTCTGGACGATTTTATACACGAAATAGTCAAATTATCATTCGGTGACATTATTGGTGGGTTACATTGTATTGTTTTTTTGTGTGTGGCATATTGCAACGAAACACAATTACAACTTGTGGTGTAGTTTGTTTTGTTCTGGGCACATGGGCAGTACAGCATCGAGATGCTTGTAGTCCAGTAGTGGATTTCCCCAGGTTGCACAAATGTGTAATTCAAAGCTAATATTTAATAAAAATTCCATCTTTTTGTTCTTCTTTGTTTTATCTTGCTCCCTGATTGCAGCGTTAGCCTCAGCATCCCATTTCAAGCTGACCATAGTCCATAGAGTAACTTCTAAAGCAAACTGAAGAGTGCTTTGCACGTTGTTTTGTCTGAGTTCACATTGTTTCACGTCCGTGTTTATCAATAGTTGTAACAGGGGGCTAAATTAATAGTTAAATTGTAATCTTTAATAAAGATTGGCTACTGAGACACATTTCTGTTATCTTTTTTTAAACAGCTACATCTTAGCTTTCTGTGATTGTGATGGATTCCAGATACCAACTGACATTTTTTTTAACCGTCAGCTACAGATACACGTGAATGGGTGGATCACAGTGACGCTTTTTTGGGATGATTGCCACGTGCCCTTATGCCCGTACGCCGTACCAGCGATAAGGAGCAACTTGACATCGTTTACGGTGGCCTAGCGCCAAGTTCATGCCAAAGGCTTGCGATTCACAGTGCGTCCAATGCGTTCTTATACCCAAAAGGAACACCGCGTGAATTACGATAAACATTTGTGGATTGAGAACAAAGAAAAGAATTACCTATTTGCTTGAATATGGCAATCGCTGGATGTTCTCGGAGTGTTTATTGTGAAATAAAAGTATTTTACAAATTGTACAGTTTTGCTATTTACTTTAAAAGTATGGTTTTATATTCAAAATTGGGACGCGCTGTGTTGTGAGATGATGTGTGTTGATATTCCGGGTTCTGAGTCAAGTGACGTTATCACATAAGTGATGATTGGGTGCATTTTACTACGCTGTATGGTAATGTCCTGGAGATAGGTGGAGAATATCACTACGTTTGGTGATGTCAGCCTCGGGGGTGGTGCATATGAATTAGTGCCACCAGGGCAGTCCACCTTAGGTGATGCGGCAACAGATAAGATTCTCACAAGATGGCCGCGCCCTGGTGCCTGATTTCGCATGTGTAAAAAAGAGGAAAATGACTGTAAGGTGCATAGGAAATATTTGTACGGTCGATCAAAGTATGCTTAGAAGCACATGCCCGAACACTTGGGAAAATAATATTTCTGAGTGCACTATTCTTTTAATAGATCCATTTTTTGCTGCATTTGTTCGCTGCAGATGATTTTCTAACGTCTGTTTCTGTATTATTTTTAATGTCTGTACAGTGTGTTTAAAAAAAAAGAATTTGTTAAGTACACATAAAGTCATGGGTAATAATTTGTTTATGTAGAGAAGTGTAGTGTCTTCCATTAGTTTCAATGTTTTCACTTATTTCATCACGAGGAACATTTTCTTCCAGCCATTCCAAAGTAGTAGACATTTCTGTGTAAAAAGAAAGAAATATATTATTTTTACTGTACCTTATACAGAAAGTGTACAAATATATAAAATAAATGTTGTCTACTCACTAGTTTGTTGCTAAGTTTTTGTGTCACTGATGCGTACGTGCGCTGTTGATTTTTGCTGTGTAGTTTGTGTGAGGTAATTCTGTTGGAGGCATAATTATTTTGTTTTCGTATATTGCATTATGTTGCATATGTTATGTAATTGGAAGGTTGGTGTGTTACATATACACTTTGCACTTCTTATTTGTTATTGAATGTAATGTATTTATGTGGTGCTTTTTGAACATGTTTGGTGTTATTATTGTATGATACAATAATGTAAGATACCCACCTCACGGAGGTGTCCGATGAATATTTCGACATAAACGAACTAGCGGTGGATGACCCGGTGGTGGTATGGGAAGCTTTTAAAACGGTGCTGCGTGGGGAAAGAGGGAGAGACTCCAAAAGATAGTAGAGGCGGAGGATGAAATGATCCAGGCCGAAAACACGCATGTTCTTGACCCCACCCCGCAGACTCAACGGTCCCTCAAAATGGCCACAGAGACCCTTAGAAATATTATGCTAGACAATGCCAAGCAGGCCCACTGGGACACCAGAGCGAGGATATATGAATTGGGGGACAAGGCAGGCAAAATGCTGGCCTGGCTGGAGAGGAGGGAGGAGGGGAGACGTCACGTCCGGGAGATAGTTGCTCCGAATGGTGCCGTGTACCAGACGGATGCCGAAATAGCAGAGACCTTTGCCCAGTTCTATGCGGAGCTCTACCGAGTACCGACAATACCATTCGACCCGACCCTACTAGACGAAATAACACTTCCAGCACTCTCACCACAACAACGAGAGGAGCTGGACTTGGATCTCTCTGAATCTGAAATAGCCGAAGCCCTAACGCAGCTTCAAACAGGGAAGACACCAGGCCCTAATGGATTCCCGGTTGAGACCTGGCAGAAACTTGGAGGGAATAAAATAGCAGTCCCTCTCTACAAGATGTTCCTTGGCGCCCGTGAACAGGGTGCCCTCCCACCGGACCTATGTAAAGCCACCATCGTGGTCATTCCCAAACCTGATAGGCCCCCGGAACTGTGCGCTTCTTATCGACCCATCTCATTAATTAACAGTGAAGCCAAGGTTCTCGCCAAGCTCCTGGCCAACCGACTGCAGTCAGTGATCCATACTTTGATCCACCCGGATCAATGTGGCTTCATGCCACACAAATCAACCCGACTGAACCTTCGTCGGCTCCACCTGGCGTTAGAGCGGGCCCCGATTATTGATACCCCTCTCGCTTTATTGGCAATAGATTTTGAAAAGGCCTTCGACTCGGTCAGGTGGGACTGCCTTTGGGAGGTCATGAGGCGCATGGGGTTCGGAGAGGGCTCCTTGGGATGGGTGAAATTACTCTACACCAACATTCAAGCGGAGGTCAGGGTTAATGGTTGGTCGTCCCGGCCCTTCCCACTGGGAAAGGGCACGAGACAGGGCTGTCCCCTTTCTCCCCTTCTCTTTGCCCTGGCGATTGAGCCTCTCGCCCTCTGGCTTCGCCAGTGCGCTGCATGGACAGGGTTCAGATGGCCTGAAGGACATGAGGACCGCATCTCCTTGTATGCAGATGACCTCCTGATCTACCTGGGGGACCCAGCTCGATCCTGCCCCAGAGTCACACAGATGCTAACCCGCTTTGGCGAACTTAGTGGGCTTAAAATTAATGGGGGAAAATCGATTCTCTTCCCAGTGAAAGGCAATGTGCAGGTTGACCCCCAGGAATGCCCGTACCGAGTGGAACCGCAAGGTTTTCGATACTTAGGGATCTGGGTGACTACAAACCTGACTGAATACACAATATATAACTTCCAACCGGTCCTGGATCGTTTTGTCAACGACGTTCAACACTGGAAGCTTCTCCCTCTTACGTCCATGGGAAGAGCCGCACTATTTAAGATGATGACTCTCCCAAGGTTTCTCTATGTCTTACAGAATGCCCCATTGAAGATCCCAGACTCCGACTTTAAGCGGGTTGAATCCCTCTTCCGGGAACTAATATGGGGGGGAGGCCAGCCGAGGATAGCGCTGACCACGCTCCAAAGATCGATCTGGGAGGGGGGGATAGGAGCTCCACGCTTACAAACCTATTATTGGGCTGCACAGTTAGCAGTGGTTAACGACTTGCTTCATGGAGATAGGGAACTTCCCCCCTCAAGGCTGAAATTGCGGCCATGCATGATACAGACCCATGGGAACTGCTGTACCAAACTCTTCCGAGACCCCTTCCACCAACTACCACAACTCATATTGTTGCGGTCTGGAGGCAGGCGCACAGATTCGTTGGGTGGGAACATACCGTGTCTGTGGCACAACCCCTTTGGAGAAACTGTAACCTGCCCGAGATAAAGAAAATCCAACCATGGCCCCGATGGGTAGGGGCAGGGATTCTGCGGGTCGGGGATGTTCTTGAGGAGGGGGATATAGCCTCGTTTGAAATCATCCAGCAGAAATTCCAACTCCCGGGCACCGAACGATACCACTATGTACAACTGGCCCACGCTCTAAGAATCCACATACCTGCAGGCACCAATGTCCCGGAATACACACCAATAGAACGCAATATATTGCCAGCTTTCATCCCCACCAAATGCACCTCCATCCTATATAATGCTATTACATCCTTTGCCACGCCAGAACTCACAACCCTGAAAGCCAAATGGGAGGTGGATGTAGGGGTGATAGACCCAGAAGACTGGATCCAAGTACTAATGCACCCAAGAGAGGTGGCTATTTCTTCAAGGCTTCGGTTGGTTCAATTAAAGATCCTGCACAGGGTCTATTACCCCAGGACGATATTGTATAGGTGGGAGAGGGCCTCGAGTCCGAACTGTCTCCGATGCGGAGAAGAAGAGGGGACCTTCTTTCACATCCTCTGGGCATGCCCCCGAATCCGCACCTTCTGGAATCAATGCTGTACTGTACTTAGCAATGTTTTGGCGTGCCATATACCTCTGGACCCCAAAATTCTCATCCTGGGGGCCCCTGATGAGACTGCACTTAACAAATGGGGCAAATTGCTCTTGAACACAGCAGCGGGACTGATGAAGCGCAATATAGCGCAAAAATGGGGAGCCCCGGAGTCCCCAACGATGGAACAATGGGTGACGGACATGAACATTTGTGCAAGCATAGAGCACAGGGTATATACCGCCAGAGGCTGCCCTACCAAGGCGGATAAGATATGGGGGAGGTGGGAAGAAGATGGACCTTAGATCCTGTAGGATCCTGTTGTATGTAGCGAGGGGGATATGGTTTAATCGTACTGCAGACCCGGGGTAATGTCATGGGTGATTGATAACTGATCTGTCAATGATGGAAGTTGGAAAGGACATGCTAGTCCACACAGGGTTTTTTTTTTTTTTTTTTTTTTTTTTTGGTTGTGTTGATAAGAATGTAAAACAATAAAAAAGGTTTTATTAAAAAAAAATAATGTAAGATACCGCCTGAGTTTTTGCAGACTTGATGATGATCACATCCGTCTGCCGACATGCGAGCGGTTCGCGGGTATCAAAATTAATAGCGGGTTAGGGGGTTTAGTATTTTCTATGTTATATGTATGTAAGCTAAGGGAGTCTTAGTGAACATTTATAATATTTACATTATCTATATCTATATTCAGTGAAAACAACTTTGTTACGGTTAAGTTGCGCTACTAAAAACCTATGAAATTCAGTTAAAAAAAATGTGTTAAGGGAGGTTATGGTTCGAAGTAAAACCGAAAAAGCCCAGAAATTCGCCAGTTATGATAAGCTAAGGAAGCATAATTCACGCCACCACCGTGCACTGCTAAGACTAACACCCAGGACATCAAAGATGACACCACAAATGTCATTGAAGACATCACTGATGACATCACAGTTCTGGTTCCCTCTTTTTTTGTGCACTGACATATGTAGGGCAGGTGGTTTTCGTCACTAACAGCCAGCAACTAAACATGCAAAAGGTACTATGTTTGTAGATCTTACCTTTCTCATATGTTGTTACACTGCTTTCCTTAGGTTGCAGGCACATCATAAAATATATATATATATACAAAAGAGAAGAACAAAGCCTGAAACACAGCAATCATTTACATGCATGAAGTTAATTAGTGAGGTTATGAACACGGTCTCGTAATAGTGCTGGTTTTTTGCCTACTTTACTTTCCCAGCACATGCCCGTATTTGTATGCATTGTAGTCTCGTTATGGTTTGTGGGTAGTAGAACAATTATGCAGTAAGGGAGGCATTGTTAGGTACTTATTACATGTTTCACACTATCCAAAACTCGGAAATTGAAGCATTAATCATTTTACTATCCAACATGGAAATGTTTTGAATATTGCACCTCTATGGCGCATGCTGCAGAGAATGCCTACGTGGGTACATGAGTGCGTTCATGTACTAGAAAGAAGTCAATAATTCTATGGCGTTTATAGCAATGCAGCGCTTAATGAAGTATTTGCTGAATGATAGTTCTTTCAAAGATCCGTGACATTTTATTTCCAACATTACAATGACAATCCTGTGTGGAGGCTGTGCATGAAAACTAAATGCACATGTGATGTCATCAGTGATGTCATCAATGACATTTGTGATGTCATCTTTGATGTCCTGGGTGTTAGTCTTAGCAGTGAAGTTTTTAGTAGCGCAACTTAACCATAACGTCCCTTTAACAACGTTTTTTTCACTGAATATATGTATATAATCAGTGAAAATACTTTGTTAAAGGGACGTTATGGTTAAGTTCTGCTAATAAAAACCTATCAAATTCGGTGCAAAAACGTTGTTAAAGAAACGTTATTGTTCAAGTAAAACCGAAAAACCATTGAAATTCGCCAGTTATAGTAAACTAGGCAGCCATAACTCGCACCACCACTGTGCACTGCTAAAACTCACATATCTGGGCCACTTGTTTTTTTTTACTAACATGATTAGCCTACTGTTTTGTTTTTACTGACAATTAGAATTTCCAAAATGTAAAATGTGCTAAATATCTACACATTAACCTTTGTATATGCAGTTGATGGTAGGTCTCCCAATTACTCCTAACATCTTGTTACCAACATTATAACACAACCCCTTCTACTGACTTTACATCTGAATAACTTTGATGTGTGATGTCATCAGTGATGTCATCAATGACATTTGTCATGTCACCCGTGATGTCCTGAGTGTTAGTTTCAGCAGTGCACGGTGCTGGCACGAGTTATGGTTCCTTAGCTTACCATACATGGCGAATTTCAATAGTTTTTTCGTTTTACTTGTAACCATAACGTTCCTTTGACAATGTTTTTTCACTGAATTTCATAGGTTTTTACTAGTGCTCCCCTAATCTGCTACAAGTCCCTTATTTGTACTTAACCTCCAGTGTAGCAGCTGTAGAGTCAGCGAGCAGTACTTTTATCTGCATACATCAGGCAGCATGCACAAAGCCCAGAGGCACAGGGGAGAACAGAAAATGTTCTACCCATCAACCAACAAACACATATGCATAAAGTAACATTACTTATATTAACTGCATCCAAATATATGATTTTTAGAAATGATTTCTTGAACATTTACAAATTATTTTTATTTATAACACAATATAATGCAATGCACCACGCATAAACCATGGTGTACACCTCATATTATCACTTCAATACAACTGTTCACAGAGACTAACATACACCAAGCACTTATTCTAAAACTATCTCTCACTAAACAGTGTGTACACTGTATTTCTTTCTTTATTATTAGCATACATTATGTAACCATATATTATATATTTCTTTACATAATTTTTACAGAAATGCCAAACACACTTGAGTGGCTAGATGAGAACTTCCCAAAAGAAGAAATGGGCTACACTAACATAAATATACAATTCATATTTTAATGTAAAGAAATAATGTAATTTTTACAGACCTTACTAAAATAATAATTTATTTTTTTCTTACAGTACATAGTTTCCATGAAGAAATCACGCCCTAATTTAATTATACAAAATCCCAAGAATCACAAAGAGAAGTCCTATCCTCAACTGTACATAATCAAATCATGAACCTGTCTACAAAATTGGATGAACAAAGTAAAGATTTTAAGGAACTTTTACAACAAAAATCATATAATTAAAAATTTTCAGCTGGTGTTACTGCCATTCAGGGAATGGAATGTCACTGGTATCTGCTGGCCTTGGCAGCCGGCCTTGTTTCACACGTTTGCTCTTTTGTCCAGCCTGAATTCACGCAGCTCAGCTCCTGACAAGGGTCTGTGGCCTGCTTGTATTTCCCCTAAACCATAACATGGCTCTGTCAGGTCCCATAGGTGCTCATGCAGCTCCATAGGGTTAATTGCATTTATGCTTTTACACATCTGCAAGCTTGCTCTGGATCTCTTGCGGTTTCTGCATTGCAAAGCAAAGACAGTATGTACATGTGTCTGTCCACTAACCTATAGAACTTTTACGCATGTGTTCTTCCTCTATTCTAATGTGTATTTGTGTCCCAATGTGCGGATGGCACGTGTGCTTCCTGCCTAACGCTGCTATGTTGTGGTGTTTCTAACAACATCAGGAACGTGGCTTCTTGGCACTTTAGTCGATACTGTCAATTGAAGTCACCTTAGTTGTGTCCTGAGGCTCCTCGTCCACTCTGGGTAATGTTTGCACTGCTCCTGGGCAATAGGGTTGGCTGAGTGGGTACCTCTCAACATACTTGTCTATCATAGAATACTAGGAATTGGTCAGAAATTATATGGGCGATCGTAGTTTCTCCTGTTAATTTTCCAGGCCATGTATCTTATGGGAGGGGAGCGTGGGGTGGATTTGTTCATCCCTCTTCAGTCCCCACTCTGGTCAACTTGTAGACCAAATCTCGATATGTCCACCCTTTTGCCCCAGGCTGCCATATTTTTGTTATTCCTCCAAGGTGTCCGTGATAATTTGTGTGATCATCAAAGGACCAGTGCATGCAGCAGAATACTCCTTTGGGGTTGCACCAAACCAACTTCCTTTCGTCGAATTGTGGATCACAGAGTTTGTCCAGCTTTATGGTCCATGCCGGAAATAAATCACACTGTAATATTCGCCCTTAGTCTGTCTCGTTCTACCACCATGTCATCTTCTGTTCCTCCTATGTTCACTGCCATAAATATCTGCATTCCGATTGCCTCTCCTGCCCTCTTCTTGCACCTTCCAATGCATATTTTAATTCCACATGCTGATGCTGTTCTCAATATAAGGGCTTCCACTAGTATCTTCAGTCCGTCTGACAGCCATGATGACATCCATGACCATATGTATGCTAGCCAGCACTTGTCTTTACCTGTACCTCGTGCTTCATCTTCCATCTTCACATGCATTTGTGCCAATTGTGCAACTGCACCTGAGAGAGTTCTGTTATCTTCATTGTTAGCTGGTAAGAATGTACAACATGAACTCCCTATCTTTGCACAAACTCCTCCTTCCATTGCCATGAGGAGATCCAGAATGTACTTATTCTGGAGCACCACCAACTGTATTAATCTGAGTTCTTCTTTCATGATGTTGAACCCATTCACTGTTGAGTTGATTGTTACCAGCAGCTCCCAACAAGTGATATGTAACCATTTAGCATTTGTGTAAGTTTTTAGTCCTTCTATTAGTGATGTGCTAAACATTTGGGTTCTGCTAAATAGTCTGTGTTCTGCTAGTATTTCGTCCAATGCCGCTTCTGACTTTGCTGAGAAGTAATTCCCCCCTCTCTTCACTCTGCTCTATTCGCTCTGCTTCTTCACCTTGTCTGCCTGGACTGTTGGTGCTATCTTGATTGACCTCTTCTACCACCTGTTATTGTCCATCTTTGGGAAGCCAATGAGCTTCACATCCTTTCTGAGTACCACCAACGATGGCATGTGTGCACCAAGTAACATACTCCTCCCCATTCAAGTGGCAGCTTCTCATAGGCTTTTGATTCACACTCCCAGTAGTGGTCCATCACCACTGCTGTTCCTGCTCTCATTGCAGGGAGTTGTTGCACTGTCTTGCATCGTGTGTTCTCACCAACTTCTACCTCACCATTGTTCTGATAGCACAGGGCTGGCGTCTTCAGGGGAATTATTGGTATTGGTCCAGCTTCGTTTTCCGCCCATGTCAGAGAATTTGCGCTTGTGTCCCATTCCTTCAGGCACTTGCCATTTTCTTCCTGCACTTTGTTCACTGCAGACTGTGCTAAGGTCAGTGCCTTGCTTCCTTCCACTCCATCTTCCCTTTTTGTCATTAGTGTACACTTGTCCATAAATCAATATCTGTGGTCTTTCCCAGCATCCAGGCTCTCCTCCTATCTCTTTTACCTTTGTCCAAGGACATGGTAACTTCTTCAGGACATGGTAACTTCTTCAGTTTGATAGTCTTTTCTCCCATCTCAGGTCTGTCGGTGATGTACTGCAACCCTTCATCTAGCTGCCAGTAATTGTTCATCTTGTCTAGTGTTTTTCTGTAGTTATCTTCATAGGGGAAGTTCTCTTGGACATCCATCTCAATGTTGCTGTTTTCTATTGAAATCTTCCAGGTGTCTGCACCATTGCGAGATACATCAGGCACTATGCTCTTGCTGCGGGTATTTCAGTTGCTATGAACATTCGAGAAGCACTCATGGTGTAGGTGATTAAAAAGCAGACATAACAGCTCTCCCCGGTGGTATCCTTACCTACTCGGGTCATGTGTTTATACCCCATGTTATGGGATACCTGTGCTGTGTCATTGAGATACATAGCAACTCCCAGCATGTCTGTGTCAACACTGCACTTACCTCTCCTTACCTTTACAGCAGTGTCTTTTCATCCACCTGACATGGAGAGTACAGCGGTAATACTCATAGCCAAATAAAGCTGCCAAAACACAATTCCCATTACGCCACTGGGAATCAATAAACACACCATGATAATGATATTCTTTATTGTCTTTGTCATGACCACTTACGCTGCTCGATCCTTGCAGCCTGATGAGATGATAAAGTTGCCTGCCTGCAATTCGCAAAGAGAAGCGTTTTAGGTTTAGCTCTGTGATCTAAATAATCACTGATAGCAAAATCAAAGACCTCCTCCCTGACTTGTCTTACTGAGGGATATCTCAGTGTGGGTAGAAACGGGTATGCACTGTGTTCAAATTGTGGGTATGCTTGGGGCATATATTCTACAAATACAAGGAAATATACTTCAGGGTATTGGGCTCGGAATCTTCTGGGTCTTCTGATTTAGTGCGCAAACTGGTTGAAGCATGCTTCAGGGTGATCAATGGGAGGTAACATCTGGAGAACAATTTAAACAGCCCTCACTACATTCACATAGACCTGCGTGTGCAGAAAGGAAAATAACAAACAGACATTGGCCCTCATTACGACCCTGGCGGAAAGGGGAAAACGATGGCGGAAATGCAATACCGCCATCGAAAAGCGCTCGGTGCGACTATGACCCGTCACCGCAAAGTACGAAGCCATTAGCGACACCGTAGTGAACGCCAACGCTAACTGCACTAAGCACGCGCGCGCGCACCATGCCAAACCGCAAACACCACCATGGTGCAACGGTACGCCAATTCCGACCCTAGCGGACATGTACCTAACGCCATCAGGCATGGCGGAATGGACCATTCCGCCATGGCGAGAAATACGGCATCGTGAACCAACCGTAAATGGCCCACTGAGTGCCTGTACTCCACTCCCTGGCCACATTGCACAACTCCTGGCAGGCGCAATGTACTCACACCATGCAACCAGTGAAATCTACAATTCACCCATGCATGCCAACGTAGAAATGCATGCAGGTGTTCGAAGCGCCCCGTGAGTGGGCATCCATGTACGGCATTTCACCATAGCCGTACTGATGCAGCACAGGCATGTGAAGGTACAAGACATCAAAATGGAAATCAAGAACACATGACACAAAACAACAGTAGTCCCCCATCGCTTGCCACCAGCGCAAGGCAACATCCAAAACAGCATCCTGAGGGGGATTGCACCAGACCTGTACTCTTGCCAGTAAACAAACCAACCATCAGCAGAAGCATGTACCACACAAGTTGGCAGAGTGACTGAGCAGCCAGGCACATCCCAAGAGGGGCCGATGGGAGCTGCAGGGCACAGATGGCATGAATACAGAAGCTATTCCAATGGACATGACCCCAGTCCCCCTCCAACAAACGCACGCAAACACAGGCACCTGTGACCAGCCACATTCTGAACATCCCATCATACCATCAATCGACCTGGCTGACAGGCACCAGTCGGCCAAAAGCCAAACCCCGCCCCTGAACAGCACATCATGTAAACAGTCACAATGGCAGCCCCTATCCGTGACCACACTGTGCTACGTAGGCAAAAGCGGCCAGTACTGTACCACACAACTCAACTCAGAAGGCGGAACACAATGCAGATCATCTCGCAATACATACCGCCACAAATCGAAAATCGCCACATCACCTGCAAAGAATAACGCAACACGCCAAATATCGGAATACAATTTAAATGCACATCCAAATGACAAAGGCCTCACAGCAATTTGTAAAATAACACCAAAACATCCATCATCACCGAGGGCTGCATCTGCAATAATTGACCAGCTTCCACTTGTGTGACGCCCTGTACCATCATGGCACACAGGGCCAACATCAACGTTCCAAAAGGCAACATGGAAGCGGCAAGAACCGCAGGTCCGTCCCATGAGGCAGGCACTAGTCCAGCTGAAAGGCCGAAATGTTGCACCTAGCCACCAGAACAGCGTAAGGGCATGTGGCCCATTGGCGATCGTCCCATAAGATCGTAATGCTGCTCCACTGATTCACCCGAAGCTGCAGGTGTCGAGAGTAAAAACCATCTGGAGGAGTGGCGTACAGATGGCATCTGCAATAGGGCAGGAGATACCTGTCACCAAAATGAAACACAAATTAACCGATTGCACTACATGACACATGATGCATCACTATCTTCATTCAACACACCAAATCCACACCCATATGCATGCTAGCCCACTCCAAAGGAATATACACACCCCTAAATCAGTATCGATACATAACGAAACCAATCGAGGTTAATACACCATTGGCAACGTCGGTTACTGTGCATGCGTCCGTCAAGATAGAACCCATGACATGGGATTAGTAACGTGCCTAGACACAAGTGTATGAAGGCGCGTCGAGACAGGGAGGATCCGACAAGGGCAGATAGACGTAAGTCCCACTATGGCAGCCTTGCATCACATAGCGCAGGGGAAGGGGATTGAATCAAAAAACACATGTACATGGCAGACCCTAAATGGAATCATCTGTCCATGCATCCATTCATCATTCCCTCATCCCGCAATGAAAACGCATGAACATTCACTCACATAATATGTGAAACTTCCATCGCGTCTGTGCGTAATGCAGTCTGCAAAAACCACTGTGCTCCTGGCCGGATCTGTAGTGTCGTGAAGCTAGATGGACTTGGGAACGTCCTGCCTTATCGTCCACTACGCTATTGCGCATCCCATTCAATTCATGTCATTCATTGCTTGCTCGTTATGGGCCCTGTCCCAAGGACATTCAACAATAGAACGTTACATTTCCAGGCAGACCTGTGGGCGTCTCCTCACCGCTACTTCGCAACCAAAAATCCTGGCCTTCGAATTCCTCACTTGCAACATTACGTCGAAAAGGCTTCTGTGAACGCTTGCATTCACAATTACATCAATGTAGTGCGGCTGTGTGTCATAATGCTAACTGGCTGCAATCACAAATGGGACGCCACGCCCGTCGGTGAAGTACGATACTGTGCTGCATGAGGGTCGGCCATCGATCGAGCCCTACATACCACTGACTCTTCACAGGTATGTAAGCGGCTGCAATCATAGCATGTGTAACAATGGGAGCATAGCATGAAAATCAGTCAAAGTACATCACACTGCCATCGGGATTTGATACATGATTCCAATCCCAAGATGCCATGCGGCCAAATGCAGCCTTACGTGCGGGACGTGCTCGGCCAGAAGGGATTGCATCTGCCACAGATTCATTCAATCAGCACAGGTGGAGGCCATACAGGCCGACAGCACATATATAGCAGACCCAAACCCCTCCCACAACCACTCCCACTCCAAAATGCTACCGGCAGGACTAGCGATGTTGGGCCTGGGGCACCAGATAGCACTGCAAGTGCTACAACTACAAGAAGACGACGAACAACAACAGGTACAACAACCGGGCACACAGGGGAGACGGAGGAGAAGGAGGAGGAGGAGGGCAAGGCAGGGTCAGCAAGGCCCACAAGCACTGCCACTACCACCACGCAGGCGGCCCGCAATCCCACGCCTCCGAGCTGATCCGTTCAACCTCACTGCTGAGCAGATCCACACCCTCTACCGTTTGGACCGGGACACCATAATCGCCATTGTGGACATGACACATGCTGACCTCGTGAGCATGATAGATAGCCCAACCGCCATCCCACCCCTACTGAAGGTGGTGTCTGTACTCCACTTCCTGGCCACAGGCACCTACCAGCACACAGTGGGACAGTTGCATGGCATTTCACAGCCACTGTTCTCACGGACACTCTCCCAAGTGCACGATGCCCTCCTGAAGCACGCCGACGACCACATCACACTACCACGCACGTACCAGGAGTTTACCAACGCAAAGGTGGGATTCCATGCACTTGGCGGCATCCCGGGTTGCATTGGTGCCATCGACTGCACCCATGTTGAATTGGTTGTCCCACATGCCATGGAGGTCCAGTACCGCAACCGGAAACAATTTCATTCAATCAATGTGCAAATGGTGTGTGACTCCAACAAGATCTTTACGCATTGTTGTGCCAGATTTCCAGGATCTACCCATGATTCTATGGTCCTGAGGAACACAAGAATACCACGCTACATGGAGCGACACGCAGGGCACAGATCCTGGCTACTCGGTGAGTCTCATTCCATGCATGACATCGTGGCCCATTTGATGCGTCAATGACCTTGCAGGAGGGGGGGGGGCTACTTAGCACTATCATTCCACTGACACCCTTTATTCGTCCCATACAGGTGATGCCGGGTATCCACTGAAGAGATGGCTCCTTACACCAATCCGGAACCCACAGAACCAGCATGAGGAGGACTACAACCATGCCCACTCACGTAGCCGTGTGGTCATTGAACAGGCATTCGGCCTACTGAAGGCTCGTTTCCGCAGCCTCAGCAGGTCTGGCGGGGCACTCATGTACAGCCATGAGAGGGTTTCTAAGATGGTCATGGCATGTGTCATGCTGCACAACATGTGCATACGTAGGAATGTGCCCATGCCCCCTGACGCTGTACTGCATGCACCTGAAGATGATGATGATGAGGGTGGGGATGTGGAGGCACCCCAGGGAGTCCATGAGGCACAGGATGCACGTGCAATCCGACAGAGCATCATAGATGCATGCTTCTAGCAACCACGCATGGTGCCTATTACACGGAAAGGGGACCTGTGGCACTGTGTGTGTGTAGTACAGGCACATAGTGGACTGTACGCCTATGAAGGCCTCGTACGCAAATATCAATGTCCACACATGTCATTGGATGATAATGAAGTGCTGTATTGTTAATGTGATTTGATTCATACACCCTATGGACCCGCCACCCAGTGAAGCCCAACACACCCCCTCCACCCTACTTCCTCCCCCCCCAACACCAGTGTCCAGATATGCATGCTGCCCGTGGGTAGACGCTATTGCAAGCCCCCTCTACGGGTATCAGGGGCACCCCTGCCCGTGGAGCGCAGGTTCCTGCCAGATCTGCGTTGGGGGCTGCCCTGGACGGAACTTGCCACGGATGACGTCTCTGCCTGCTCGCGTCCATGCATGTCTCTGAGGGTTTGTGAGAGCTCCGAGAGCACACGGCGCACAGCAGCAAGTTCAGCACAAACGTCTTTGGACGTCGCATGCAGTTCCCCCCTCAGGCTCTCGGTGCTTCTCTCCATTTGTGCTCTCAGGCTCTCGGTGCTTCTCTCCATTTCTCCCCTGAGGCTCTCACTACTTTTCTCTATTTGTGCCCTGAGTGTCTCGGTGGATGTTTCCATGGCTGCCCTGGAACCCCCGCATTCATTTGCATGGTCCTTGAGTAGCGTGGACGCTTCCTGCTGTTGCTCGATCAGCAGGTCGAGGGACTGTTGCCTCTGCTGGGCCATGGACATTTGCGGTGGTGTGACAGGGGGGCTGCTCAACACATGTTGCCTTGGCACAGGACTTGTGGGGGTTGGCCAGTCGTCGTCTTCAGGGTGCCCCTGCGTGGTTTCGTCATGGTGTAGGGGATGGAACATGCAGGGGGATTGGGAAAGGTCATGGATGGTACCTACGTCGCCAGCACTGTTTTCCGTGTCGGAGCATGCTGGCATGACAGCTGTGTCACCTATGGTGCTGCTACCACCAGAGGCAGTGCCATCAGATACGTTCTTTGGGGGGACCTGTGGTGCTGGGGTTGTGGACTTGCTGGCTGCTGGGGTGCCTGTTGCAGTCCCCTCCAGTGTGCTGGCACTTGATTCCTGCTGCTGCCGTGTCTTGATCCTTGCACCTGAGGTGGAGGCTCTTGGGACGTTG
Organism: Ambystoma mexicanum; assembly: GCF_040938575.1. NCBI lineage: Eukaryota > Metazoa > Chordata > Amphibia > Caudata > Ambystomatidae > Ambystoma > Ambystoma mexicanum. The sequence goes on along the minus strand of NC_090930.1, from coordinate 764,381,586 downwards.
GTCCTGGCCCTCTTTGCAGGCGTGCTGGTAGGGGTGTCCTGCAGCTCGTCGTTGGTATCGGACCCTGTGGTGGAGTAAAGAGGGGCGAGCGTTAGTTATGGGTCTGTCGGATTTGGAATGGCAACGTGTCAAATGCATTGGGGTGGTACATGAGGCTGATATGGGACTGGGCCTTGGAGGTGGTCTCATTTTCGTGTGGATTGAGGATGCATTCATTTGGCTGCCTGCAGTTAGGGGGTGCATGCTGCACATGTAGGGGTTGTTTATGGCATCTTGATTAATTTGTTTATTCATTCTGACTTTTAGAGGGCGCTGTCAGGGCAAAGTATGTATTGCACTATGGGGTCACATGGTACTGCACATGTTCGTGGTTTGTGGATTTCGCATTGTTTCTCTTGGCAAACCTACCTGATTCTCCGGATGTCGGCACTCCTTTCTCCATCCCTCCGACTCCCTCTATGCTCTCCATTCCTATGGTGGAGGCGCAGATCTCCTCCCAGGGGGTCAACTTGATGGGCGACTCTGATCCCCCCCCGGTAGCTGTGGCGATGTTCCTGTTCGCAGAAAGTATGCTGCGTACGCGGATCCGCAGGTCGTCCCACCGCTTGCGACATTGCTGTGGCGTGCGGGGTGTTGTCCCCACCGCACTTACGCGCTGTGCCACAAGGGCCCATATGGCCTTCTTGTTGGCAAGGGCCGTCCTGGTCATTTGACTGGAGAAGACGACGGCGGCATTTTCCTGCAGGGTCTCGGTCAGCACGGTCAGTTCCTCTCGGGAGAAGTGGACCTGCCGCTTGCGATCACACGCTTTCTTGGCTACCTTTCCCATATTTATTTTTTGAACTGGGGTTGCTAACGGGTTGGGATGTGTGTCAGGGTCGGATTTTTAATGGTTGTGTTGGGATTCGGATTTTATAGTTGTGCGGCGTGCTGTTTCCCGTTCCGGCCACATGCTTTTACTTCCGTTTCCGTATATTTACGGTGCCCGTAATTTGCGGTGCCCGCTCATTACGGTGCCCGCTCATTACGGTGACCGCTAAGATGGGTGGCGGTATTGCACCTGGTGCAGCGTACGGCGGCGGTAAGGGCCGTTTTGGGGTCATTTCCGCCATCGCAGCCTTTCGGATTCCGCCATGGCGTAATGCTCGTGCCCGATGGGTCGTAATTAGCCGCACTTTGCTCCTTCGTGCAATGGCGGAAACGCTATTTACGCTGTTGCGGTCCGGTCAGTCAATTTCCGCAAGGGTCGTAATGAGGGCCATTGTTTCATTCGTCTATCTGAACAAGTGCACCAGTGGCTACTTGTGCTGCTTGGGATCGTCGGACCATAGGATGGCCTTGCCTCCCTAACTCATTGGTGTCTGCATGCACTTGTAGCTCATCCAGGTCTTGAACGTTGGCCCTGTCGGTTACTGCAATTCTGTTGCTAGGTGAGGCCACTGCTTTGTAGGGCTTGACGTCCTGGATGTGATTCCAAACTGTTTTGCCTGCGAGCCTGACTGCTTGGTCCACTACAGCCGCAACTACGTGTGGCCCAGCAAATATGGGCATGTTCCAGGGCCGTAGGAATTTGCAGATGAGCACTATGTTCCCCAACCTCACTGAGTGTTTAAGTTTGTTATCAGAGTCCGAATCATCAGAGTCAATCTCTTTGTTGTCTTCAAACCTGTGCTGGATCCGCTGTATCTGACGAGAGATAAAAGGAGCGCTAGAAACTAAGGAATTCATATATGCATACATTTCATGACCTAACACATCTGCACTGTTCTCACAATCTTTCAAAGCACTTGTGGGAGGGGCCTGGGGAAGGTGCATGCGCCATCCTGTCACCACCTCATGGGGCGTTGAATGGTAGTCGGACCCTGGCTTGTTGCGCAAATCAAATAGTGCCAAAAGCAAACAGTGAAGCTAGTTTTGCTTTGTGCTCAGCTGAGTTTTGGCAATGCACTCCTTCAGGAGTCCATTCAGGCGTTCGCACAAACTGTTTGCTTGCACGTGGACCACACAGTCAAATGAACGTTTAATGCCTAGCAAGGCTGTGATGTGTTGGAACAGTTCATTGGCGAAGTGAGAGCAATTGTCAGACCACAGGACCTCACACACGCCCCATATTGGGAAAACATCCCAGACCAGAATCTTTGCAGCTCTGAGTGTATTGGTGTGGGAGCATGGTCCAGCCTCTATCCACCTGGAAAAGGGGCAAACTACCACTAACATTTAGCGGTAAACTTGACAAACATGGATCATGCCCACGTATTCTACGTAGAGGTGTAGAAATGGACATACAGGTATTGGTATGGCTCCTCTCACAACTCTCAAGGTATGGTCTGCCGTAAACTGTTGACAGGTCAAGCAGTTGCTAATGAAATCAGCTATAATTCATTCATATTTGGGCAAACCCATGTTTCTCCAATGCGTGTAGCAATGACCTCCTTCTCTGTGTGTGTTGGATAATGAAATTGTGCTAAGACTATTTTCAATAATGCCAGTGGCATGACCACTTTCCCTGTATTGTTCTGTTGCCATAAGGCGTCTGTTGGAGACATTGTGCATCCTCTCTTTACCCATAGCTCCTTCTCCTCCCGTGGTGCAGCTCCCTGCAATTCTATAATCTGTGTCTCTGGTAGTGCATTTCACCCTTCCCTCATCACCTTGTTCCTCACCCCTGCTTGGGCCTTTGGTCTTTCCTCTAGTTCCCACATTCTCCCAAAATATGCTGCACACTTTGGCTCATAATCCGCTGCTTCTTTCCCTCTCGAGATGGGATCCTCACCTTTTGTGTGGGCCTGGCATTTCACTAGTGCCACCTCCTTTGGCTATACAATTACAATTTGCCTAACAGGTGTGCATGCTGCACTGGGGCCAGTCCCGAATGCACTGTTGATGTGACATAAGCACTGTCAGAATATATTGTCACATGCTTCTGTATGCTGTGTTTTAGTGCTAATATGAGAGCCACTAGTTCCGCTGCTTGTGCTGAATAATGGGATGGCAGCCGAGTAGTCACAACAACCTCACTTGTCCCGTCCTCCTTCAGTCTTACCACGGCAGTCCCAATCCTTCTGATCCCATCAGTCTGGTTGATGGTTGATGACCCATCAATGTACAGTACGTCTCCGCCCTCAAATGCATCTTCCTCCACCTTGCGTGATTCACTGAACTTCTGTAGGTTCTTTGTACAGTCATGTGCATAGTCTCCCGGTTGGAGCATTTCTGCCAAGAATAATGCTGGCTTTACTGTCTTGAATCTTACTATCTTCAGTCCTACATTTGATAGTATCACTTCGTACCCTGATGCTTGTTGTGTGGTTAGTGTGATCTTTGGCTTATGCAGGATCGCAAAAAGGGTGTGTTCCACTTAAAAGTTGGTGGTGCACCCCATTGTCACTGCTGATGACCTATCCACTGCGAAGGCTGCTGCAGACAATGATGGTTTGCATGGGTGGTGTCCTCTCATTATTGGGTCAATCTGTCCACTGTAGTAAGCAATTGGCTTATGGCCCATGCTTGTCTTCTGAGTCAGCACCACTTCCATCACTACACCGTCAGTGTGTGAAAACAGGAAGAACTGGTGCTGTACTTATTGCTCGCTTCAGTTCTTCAAAGGCATCAATCATCTCTCTGGTCCATGTCAGTGGCCCTCATTACGACCCTGGCGGAGGACCATGGTGCAATTTGCACCATGGTCCATGGCGCAGAGCTGCCAACTCCGCCATGGGGGTTGGCGGACTTACCGCCCCATTCCGACTTTGGCGGGGCGGTAAGTCCCCAATCCCCATTTACCCTTCCCCATTCCCATTTTTGCCCCATAGGGTATAATGGGAGTGGGGAAGGCGTTAATTATGCCACCGTAAATTACGGTGGCGTAATTAACAACAGGTCCCGTAGCGCCATGGATTTTTCCGCCCGGAAAAACCAGGCGAAAAAACCACCATGGCGCTACGGGAACTCGTAGTAAGGCGGAAAGGTACGCCATGCATTACGCTGGCGTAAAACCCTTTCCGCCAGGGTCGTAATGAGGGCCAGTGTCTTTGTTCTCCTCCGGGCCTCTTTCAATGCAGTCAATAGTGACCTTGTGTATGTGCTGTAGTCAAAAACCCATGCTCTACAGTAATTGCACAACTCCAAAAACTGCTGCATTTCCCTCACTGTTTTGGGCTGGGGTGTGTTGTGTATTGTCTCTGCTCTCTTTGGGGCAATGTGCCTGCCGTCCATAGATATAATCTGACCAATGTATAGTACCACCTTCTGACAGTGCTGGAAGTTGGCCTTGTCTACCTTGTACCCTTTGCCAACACTGTCAACATGTGCAGTACCGCCCGATCTTTATCACGCCTTTCCTGGGAAAACTCCTGGAGAACCTGGCTATCTCTCAGCTAAACCTCCACACAGAATCAATTAGTTGTTTCCATGACCATCGGTCTGGCTTTAGAGCATCCAGAGGCACGGAAACTGCTCTTCTGAACACAAGTGAAGACCTTCTCTTGACACTAACACTCCCACTGTCCTCATTCTCCTTGATCTCTCCTCCGCATTTGACGCGGTTAACCACAACATCCTGAACTCATGGCTTCGTGACACCTTGGGAGTCACAGGTCAGACTCTGGCTTGGTTAATCTCTTTTCTCTCCAACCGCCCATCCCAGGTCAAACTTCTTGCCTTTCTCTCGACTATCAACCTCACAACCTGCGGCAATCCCCAGGGTTCTAACCTATCCCCCTGGTTTTTCAACATCTACATGGCTGCCCTGGCACATGTGATTGCCACTTTCACTTCTAATTTCCAGTTTTATGCAGACAACACACAACTATCTTTCAGGCTACCCTACTCCTCACTCATACCTGACTGTCTGTCCGTTATTCAGTCATGGTGTGCTTCAAACAACCTTTGTCTCAATGCCAGTAAAACTGAGATTGTTCACATTGGGACACCTGCTCCCCCTTTCCCCCTCTCACTCTGGCCAGCCTCCCTTGGCCTGCACATACCCCCTCCTGTGTGACCAGAAACCTTGGGGTCATCTTCAGCTCTACTCTCTCATGCTCCTCTCACATTTCTGACATTTCCAAAAAGTCTAACTATCAACTACACCTCCTTCGAGGCATTCTACCCTTTCTCACTTTCCCTCAGCGGCTCACTGTCTCCAGAGCCCTAGTTCTCTCCAGGCTGGATGGCTGCAACAGCCTCTTCCTCAACCTCACTGCTTCTGTCCTGCGCCCCCTGCAACTCATCTAGAACCGAACCGCAAGACTTATCCTTGGACTCAAGCACAGGGAGTGCATCTCTATGGAACAGCCTCCCTGCCACCCTCTGCCTTGAGCCTGAAATTCTCAAGTTTCGGAAACTCCTCAAGACCTTCCTCTTCATTCTCTTTCTCCCTACCCTGCTAACCTATCTCTCTGCTCTTCCTTCTCTCCCTCATTCCACACTGCATATTGACTGGCCCCCTGGTGTACCTCAGAGTCTCACAGATCCCAGGCACGCCTTCCAGTCCCTTTGCACTTGCTGCACGGCCCTGCACCACATTGCATTTGTAATAAAAAACCCTGAGAGCTTCTCTCCCCATACTTCTCCAATCGCTACTCATACACTTGCTTATATTCTTTCCATGTTTTCTTATTCTGTTTGTTGCTATACCTTTACACTGACTACCCCTTCCAGCAGAACACAAAAATAAATCAGAATGCTACAAATTATCAGCAGAGGCTGCTACTCAAGTACGCAGAATTCTGAAACAAATGAAAGTGTTCCTAATAGATGAGGTGAATATGATTTCAAACCTCATGTTGGCTTTAATACACCTCAGAATGCAAGAAGTCCTAAAAATCGACCATGAAGAACTGTTTGGAGGAATAAAATGTATTGTTTTTGGAGACCTCCTACAGTAAACACCACTAAAAGGTCAACCTATTTTCAAAACATTAGGACACAACGAATGCCGCACCACACACGGCAGCCTTGGAAATGTAAATCTCTGGCAACATTTTCAGTACAGAGAACTTACTCAAAACATGTGCCAGTCTGCAGACCTCACCTAAGCTAACATTTTAAAAGCAATAGAACTGATCTGCTTACTAAAGATTTAAAATCCATCTGGCAGCACAGTCTTTACAGTATGAGTTATATAGCACCATCGTAAATACTGGACTAATGCATGAGCTATATGATGTCATGGAAAAATGAACTCAACAAAATCTAAAATGCATGTCCATAATGTCAATGCCTGCAAGCTATAGTCAATTCGACGAGACAATGTTAAAAAATAAATGCAACCCATACTGCATATCAGCTTCACAGACAAACTAAAAGTGCACAGCATGAAACTACCTATGTGTCAACAAGCAACCGCATGACTAAATACCTTAGAAAAATCTATCTCCAACACAGCTGGATTGGAGGAAATATTAACTTTGTGCCTAGACAGGAGAGTAATTCTAAAATGTTACCTTTATGTACAACAAGGTTTAATTAATTGAGCAATTGGTACAGTAGTTGGCTTCCAAACATATCCACATGACCACAACATTCAGTTTGTCAAAATCTACTTTGACAAACTTGCAGAAGTTCAAAAATTACCCGCACAATAGCATGTTTCCTTTTTTTCGAAGACATGTACGTATGCAGAGAATAATTTTCTCTATCTCTTGCATATGCTGTCACTATTCACAAATTGCAAGGTCTAACCCTAGATCGTGCAATGATTGATATTGGCAGCACAGTCTTTAAGGTATGAGTTATATAGCACTTTCAAATCTGCGTACACTCAAAGGTCTATTCCTAGTTAACTTTGATGCAAACAAAGTTAAGCAAGGCTGACAGTCTTTGCATCCTAGAATACAAAAGGCTACGTGCACTTTAAACCTCCATCTAGCTATGTACCCTGTACCTCAAAAAGTAAAACCTTTCAAAAGAAAATAATAGCATCCACAAAACTCTCTACTACAAACTCAACTGCACATCCATTAGAAAAGAAAGAGACAACCAAAAATGCAGGCCCATCAAATGATGCAGACACACATCTGCCTGCAACACAACTGGAGTAAATTGCTATGCAAATGCAACAATCAATCTTCTCTTCCAATTGCCTCCAATTATTCACAACATTTACTTAAATGGTTCAGACCAGTTGTGTTTGCAAATGCTTGTCCTTCATAGAAATGCCACAAATAACCCTGACAGCACACACAGTGTCTCAGGTATAAGGCAAGAATTGGACTACTGTGCAGCAATGGTAAAATGTACCATAAACACACAAGAAGCGCCTCAAGAATTCAGAATGTACTTACTGGAAGTACTGGAAACCAAAACATCCCTATGAATGAAAACAGATTTACACATGGACACATACATGCCCTCTCTGCAACCATGTTTCACAAGAGCACAACCCTAATGAAGGATTTGTATATGTATCCATACCAGATTTTGAAGGCATTCCATTTTACCAGTTTCTGCACAATGCAAATTATGGCATATTATGCCATTTGTGCAAACCAGACGATCGTTCCAGTAAGCAAATCCTCTCACATAGCCAATATGACATACTAATGCTTCTAAGGTACAATGCAGATGGTTCCAAAAATAACTGTATGCTTACTAGGTTTACACACGGCCAAGAATCTCTTGGCAAGAAAACCTTCACAACAGTAGGCATAATATACCACACTGGTGCCACAACCACTTCAGGGCATTATATTGCATATATCAAAAAAAAAATGGTTGGTTTTACTGTAATGACACATCCAATACTCCAAAACATAGGGTACCATGAAATTTAACAAATGCCTACTTAATATTCCTTTAATCCAAATGTACTCATTAAACTGTCATACAAAAAACAGAATAAGCTTAAAAAATACCCTTCATTGCAATAAACTTGAAATACACCATTACCATTCTTGTTACTACAAATCATCTTTAAAAGTATAATGTAGCTAAAATACGCCAACAGGTATCTAACTACTTGAAACATTCCCTAAATAACAACACACTGCAAACAAACATACTATCACACTTACACTGACATCATTGTAGTAGTCTTTTTTAAATTGTCTATGGATTTTTTCCCAATGACCAAATGATTGTTGAAGTCAATACAACAATAGTGAACCACACACTAATGGTGTACCAAACATAGTATGCAGAATGTACTGTTTATGAGGGTCAGAAAAATTAAATGTATTTGTTAAATTGTAAGCTATTAAACCTTTTCAACTATCCTGCTTAACAAATTATACTGTTCTTTTCTCACATGAAACGAACCAGAGATTCCAGGTTGACGGCCTTATACAACTAATTAACCGTACCAAGTGTAAACAAATACGTGGTCACCAGGCCGCCTCTTGAAATCATTAATCACCTTTATTTGCGACTATAATGTGACAAGATATTGGGATTGCATGCCGGACTCATTTCCACAACCTTGCAGCAATGACTGCCCACAATCCACACGCATTGAGAAAGACCCTATAGAGTCAAAACACAATAAATACAGCACCAACAATTCTTTTCAAGACTCCTTTATTATGACAATAGTTATTTATTGAATAACCCGGCGCTAAGGAGAACAGGGCTCAGTCTCCTATTCAAAACCTAACACTTGAAGAAGGAAGAGCACATTCACCAAATAATAAACATCACATGCAGCCGGGTAATCCGTTTAAAGTACTAGATGAAGCACAGTGATCTACCCATTCTTCCGGCCTCCAATTACTTGATAATCATGATTTTATTATTCAGGCATGCAGCATGGCCGAACCCATTGGATTGAATGGGGAAACATATTTTGCTTGCGGCTGCAACCTGAAGTGCTGTACTTAATTACAACAAACCTGCACGAGCAGCATCAATAAGGATCTGAAAGTATGCTTTTGCAAATCTGTTTGTGTCTGTTTTTTCAAAAGTGTCCAAATATAAGCACAAAAAATAGTGAGATAGGTTTGGTGAATGGACATTGGTTATAGCCCTTAACAAGGAATAATGCCTACTCTGATTTACTTATTGGGCATGCTGCATGGCCAAAACACTAGGTTTAAATGGGAAAAATAATTCTGCTCGCAGCTGTAGTCCCGATGTCTGGACGGGATTGCAGTAAACTTGCGCGAGGAGCTTCAGCAAGAATCTGAAAGGATTGTTTTGCAAATCTGTGATGTTTTTTGTTTGAAAGTTTCAAAACGTAAGTACAAAAAATAGTGATATAACTTTTCTGCCATGGGCAGTGGCACAAGAAATAGTGAAATAGGTTTGGTCCATGGACAACAGGCTTGGCACTTGGCAAGGACAAATGTCTACTCTGATTTACTTTTTGGGGCATGCAGCATGGCCGAAGCTCTACGTGTAAATGGGAAGAAAAAATGGGGCTGCGGCTGCTGTCCGGAATGTTGGACTGGATTGCAGAAAACTTGTGCAAGGAGCATTAGCAGGACCTGGAAGGATGCTTTTGCAAATCTGCCCCGTGTTTTACTTTTTGAAATTGTCAAAATGTAAGTACAAGAAATAGTGATATAACTTTTCTGCTGTGGGTAGTGGGTCTGACCCTGGCAAGGACAAATGTCTACTGATTTGCTTATTGGGGTATGTAGAATGATCGAAGCCCATGCCCCATTGATTGTGGAGACTGGCCATGCAAGCCATGAGCACTATCCATTGCTTACATTATGAGAGTATAATGGACACTGAACTAGGATGCTGGAAAGGCGCAGTGGATAACAGGGGTGGTTTAGTGGAGCTGGAGTCATGGTTGAGCTTCCTGCCCTAGGCAATTTTACAATGACTTGCATCCCCAGCATGCGTTGCTGATAACGATACACATAAGTATGCATTGCAATAAATATGTTTGCTAAAATTGGTTTATAGTTGTGTAATATATATTAAAAGAGGAATTATGAATAACTTATATATAGTGATGTAACATTATGAAACATTTTCACTTATAAAAAAGTTGTTAAAGGGACATTACGGTTAACATGTACCCCACCCTTTGGACTCATGTGCTCAAGCAGTTAGCTAGTGGCTTCCTACTTTGGCGCTCCTTGGCACTTTTCTCCTGTTGTCTCATGAGAACTTGTCCATCCATACTGCCCTTTTATTTGTGGAGTTCCCTCACTGCACAGTGCATATGTGCATTTATAGGAGCACTGTGTATAATTTGTTGGTATAAGTATAGGCAATGCAGATGCAAATAGTTTGTAGAACATTGTTAAGTGGCAGTTGGTGTTTGGAAGTTTAGTATGTTGATAAGCTGTAAGTAGAGTTATTTTAAAAGTGATTGGTGGATATATGCATGAATGGTTTAAAGCAGGCAATGAGGGAGTGTTAAAAACATAACAGTAAATAAGAAGAAGGGCTGTCTTGTGTGATGGTGTGATGGTGTGCATGTGCAATCTGGGTTTTCTAATAAGGCATGGGCTAGACAGGGGAATGCGGAGACGGTGGATAGTCACAAAGGACAATGGATTACCGTGTTGATTTTATAATAGAGAGAAGAAATTTGGACAGAAAATTGTTTCCGTGTTTTTTTCTTTTTCTCTAGTATACAATTGTCCATTATTTCCATTAGCGTAGTAGAACATGTTAATGGGAATGTTGGAGAGGCTTATTCAATATTTGTATTTTTTTATTGTTACATATATGGTATAAAAATACCTTACACTACAGTTTCAAATCAATCAAAATTACATAATTAACAAACCTTTAAAAGATCACTTTTTAAAAAATACCTAAAATTAGAAGCACCGCAAGCAAGGTTTACACACTACTTATTGAATAAGAAGATAAACAAATATTTATAATGATAATCCTTAGTAAATATGAAAAAATACTTAAATTGCCAATAAACTACATTAATACTGATCTACACTACTTCACTCAAAAGGACTTCTCCTTGAATCATAACAGTTGATATTAGGTCAAATGTTTGTTTTAAAAAGTCTACTAAAGCTAAAATTAAGGACATGTGTGTGCTTGTCATAAGTCTATTCCATAAAAAACCACCATGAACATTTTCAGTTGAATGAACATGAGATTTAAAATATTTGTTTCTGTATTTTGCCAGTCAAGTGCAATCAATAACTAGATGATAAAGTGTCTCAGTGCAATTTTCTGTACGAAGTCTGCAGGGTGCGGAATATTCAATTGAGGTTCTACTATTTCAAGTGTGGGAAGGCAGTTAAATTTAAATTCGATATACTATTGCCGGGACATGGCAGAAGGGAGTTTTCTTAGATAAAGCCTTAACTTGATGGCAGGGATATACATTATGCCCTGAATTTTTAATCTTTTTAATCTCTGTAGATCGTCAATATGCCAAATTCTGTCCCACTTTTTTAATGCTCTTTCTAGGGCCAGCTGAGTTGGAATTTCCTCTAAATCCATCAATGACATAAAACTCTGACACCTCTCCTTATTGCTTTTGATAAAATTGTTTGCTCCACCATCCATCACTTGCTTCAAGGAGTGGGATATGCCTATGTCCCCATTTTCTTCTATTTTAAGATATACTGACAGGCTCCTATAAATGCATACGGACCACCATGATTGGAGTCCCAGTTTTACTTTAATCAAATGAATGGAGACATATTTGGGTAAACATAGAACTTCTTTTAGGACTCTACTCTAGGGTTTTACTATCCTTAAAAGACATAAACTCAATTCTATACAGGACCACTGGAGTCACTTTAAGACAAAAAACTCAATGAAAGGGACTAAAGAACAGGCACTAAAGTACCTATATGGATGATTCTAATCATAGAGGTACAAGTTCTCACTTATTCATCTAGCCTCTTTCTCCTTTGTATGGCTACATTTTTGTTTGCAAACAGAAATCTCCGATAATAGAATTCATCTGTTTCTTGAATTCTAGTCATGTTTATTTGTCATACATAGATCTTTTTAACCTTTTTATTGGTAAAAGCTATTATCTTTGGCTTAAGTGGATTCAGTTTTTATTTGTTCTCCTCCAGGTACTTAGCTACTCCAGCCAAAGCATGCTGAAGACCTGCTGGTGTGAAATCAAGGAGGAGCAAATCATCTGCATATGCAATGCAGATAATTCATAGTCAACCCCATTGGGGGGTTACAAAGACCATTATTTGTTATGTTCCCATAAGTCTGACATGTATAGGTTAAACAGAGTAGGGGGTACCACGCAACCTTGTTGTACTCCTTTATTTATTGGAAAGCTTCTAGAAAGCCCCCCCTCCATATTTAATCTTATTTTCACACTGGTGTCAGAGTGTAATGTCTGACGTATATTTAGCAGATCATGCTCAATTCCCTGTTTTTCTAATTTATCACATTGAATCTCTCGGTCTACATTATCAAATGCAGCTAAGAAGCCCAAAACTGCCACATATAATGTCCTCCCGGTCTTACCTCCTACCCAAGCTAAACATGATGATAAAGTGAACCCACTGAGAATAGTGATGTATCCCTTTCTGTAGCACATCTGTAGAGGGCTTAAGATGTTCATCGTTTTGATCCATTTAATAATTGACCTCAAGAGAATATTGGAAATAATCTTTGAGAATGCGTTGGTTAAAGGTTATGGACAGTAGTTCAAAGGTTCCTTCCTATCTCCTTTTTTAAAGATAGGGACTACAGAAGCCCTCTTCCAGGATGAAGGAATTAATCAAGTCTTTACTCTATGGGAGAACAGCAGGAAAAGGATTTCAGACCACAAGACAGGGTTTAATTTCAGAAGATTGTTGTTGACCCCATCTGGTCGACAGGAACTTGAGTTTTTTAATTTGTTAATGACTAGCATTATTAGATCCTTACCTAGAACATGGTTCCACAAGGAGTCATTATAATTAAAGAAGTTAGTACTTTTGCCTGAAGCAATTTTAGCGTTGTCCCTAAATGTATTACTGTAAAATGCAGTTCTGAACTGTTCACGAAGCATGGATCCATTTGCGAAGTGCCAAGTACGGACACATTTGAGAACACGTAATCATGCTGCACACGCACACATCATCACATGACACTGTACAGAAAGTCTGCTATGTCATCAGATGTTCGCAAAAAGCAATGGTAAAGGTTGCAAAAAGTGTGCAGAAGTGTTAAAAATGATACTAGAAGTTGGGGAATGGGATAGGTTTAAGGTGAAACTTTCTAAATTAGATACAAATGTTGCAATATTGGCATAAGTATGATATTAGTACGTTGAAGGAAATTAGGGTGCACTGGTAAAAACCCATGACGTTTACTGAAAAAACGTTGTTATGCTTAAGTTGCACTAATAAAAACCTCTGACATTTAGTGAAAACGCTTTGTTAAAGAACCTTATGGTTAAGTTGCACTAATAAAAACCTATGAAATTCAATGAAAAATCTTTGTTATCGGGACATTATGCTTAAAAGTAAAATCGAAAAACTCCAGAAATTCACTAGTCATGGTAAGCTAAGCAACCATAACTCACGCCACCGCTATGCACTGCTAAGACTAACAACCAAGACATGAAAGATGACATCACAAATGTAGTTGATGTCATCACTGATAGGCAGTGGCTGTAGCATGCACCATAGAAGTACAATGTGTTTAATCTGGTAATTTCCGATAGTAAAATAATACATGCTACTTTATGAGAGGTTTGAGCAATGTTAAACATGAAATAAATAGGTAGCAATTGAAAACTCACTAAACACTTGTGTTAGTAGAAAAAATACATATAGAAACCCAAAATGCATACAAATTAGTGGCACATTAAAGGAAATTAAAGTAAGGAAGAAAAGAAAAGCACCAAAAAATGTAATGACAATAACATTAGAATTAATGATCACGTACACAAATTACTGCTTGTTGTCCCATGTATGTGCACTATAAGCTTAAATTAAACTCTAAGATAAGTGAGTTAAGAACATATAAAATGGGGAATGTGTAGATATATAGCACCTTTTACATTTTGGAAATTCTCATTGTCAGTTAATACAAAAACTAGCATAATCATGTCAGAAAACAAAAACAAATGGCCCAGATATGTGATGTCATTGTTCATGAACTGGGTGTTAGTCTTAGCAATGCACAGTGGTGGTGTGAGTTATGGTTGCTTATCTCACCATAACTGCCACATTTCTGTGGGTTTTTGGTTTTACTTTTTCATTGAATATATATATATATATATATATATATATATATATATATATATATATATATATATATATATATATATATATATATATATATATCGGACTCCCATAGGATCCCTTCAAAATTCTGTGGTTAATAATTATTGATTTGAGTAATGGATTTGACTGAGATTTCAAAGGTGATTAGGTACTTGAATGCTGCCACAGACTTCAGTTTGTAATGATCTGTTAAAAAAAAAATTATTAAGGAGACAAAAACAAGTTTTTTCCCAAGTTGCGTCCTTTCTTCCCATTCATTTCCCCATAGACAAACACGGTCAATTGTTGGCAAAGTGCACAGCCAAAACTGCTGGATGGATTTGGACCATTTCCAAAACAACTGGGGCAAGAAGCGTTGTTGCATGATCCATGCATGGTTTGGGGTTATTCCCTGCAGTAGTTCATAAAATATTTGATGGAAAACGGTGTGCCCCCTTTTCATCAATACATAGCTGTATATCTCAAGTAAATTACCAAAACCGGGGGATTTTAGAAATTAAACGACTGCCATATAGTTTTTCTCTCGATGCAAGAATTAACCATGGTTAAAGCCAAGGATACCATGAAAAGTAAAGTGGTTGAAAAGGTGTTTGAAGGTTAAAATAATTCCAAATGACATTAGTATAGGGGAAGTTGCTGGAGGACACCAAGAAAAATGTGGAAGTTATAGGAGGGCCACGGACTGAGTTTGCAATACAAAGCTTTCGGTAGCCACGGTTATAGCCCTAATAGCTAACATAACAAAGCCAGCTGCATCACCGAAATAGCGTGTGTTGTGGGGGAACGTAGATGGCAGGGGAGGTGAGGAGACCATATGGGGAATGGGGTGAGCTGGCACAGATGAGGGGCATGGGTGGCCAGGAAAGCAGGTGTTGGGGCCATTTCTTCCGATATTCACTGCTATATTCAAGGCTATAAAGGATGACATGGGTTCAGTAGTTCCCTACAGATTTTGGGGTGTTAGCGTTTTATTTCTTTTTAAAAGTTTTTTTTTATAGGTATAGTGATGTCAGGGGTGAAAAACCACTGGGTCAGTGATACGGTAGGTATTTGGGAGTCTTATTCATTTTGGCTGTGTGTTTCCAGACTTTCTTACATGTGAGACTGTGGAGAAAAATGAAAAAAGTGTAAAAAAAAACTCAATACAAAAAGGAGCGTTAGAAGAAAAATATAATAAAGTGTGTGCGTTTTCAAACAAATGTTTCATTTTCTTTTACAAATAGAAGGATATTAATGTATCTTTCCTTTTCTATATCCAGTGAATTTATTCACAGTGTGGGGTGAAATAACCCTAAAATGCCAGAAGTACAGGCCGAAGTCAGTGGGGGGACATGCCCCTCAGTAAAAGGCCTTTGCTGAAGTACATGCAAAACGAGGCCCTTGCCAAACACGAAGGAGTGATTTTGGGCATCCAAACTTGAAGGTGCCTAAAAATGTTCAGGGCCTCCCAGAAGGGAAAGACACAAGAAAGCTTTTGCCAAATGTCGCAAGTGGCCAAAACCATCTTGGCAAAAAAGACGGCATCCAGCACGTAAATGGAAGTGCAAAAATGTGTGCAAGCCTGTACAACAGTTTGGGGTTTTACTGTAACAAGAATGATTGTTTTCAAAATCTGTTTTCCCTTACATTGTATTAAATACACGCTCTTCAAAATATGTGCAGAAATGCCAGAAAGGAACTGTGAGTTTGTTCATCATGAGCCCATCACGAAAAGAGTTAATAATTCACAGAATCTACATGGAGCTTTTGAACTGAAACGAATGAAAGCTGTCATGGCTGGAACTTTCTGCAGCAACATTGCAATGGTGTTTTAACATGTACACTTTAAGTATTCACATACACAGCTAAAGTCTGGAAATATGTACATTATATTGCCTTTCTGTGATCACTGTTTGTAGTAGATTACTGTGCAAGGTTTGTACATACAAAAGTGTACATTTACTAAGTTTGATTCAAAAGTAAAATGCTTTCAGCAGAGATGGGGCCCAAATCTTGGTCCTGGTTTCGTTTCTGGTGTGAGCTTGTCAAATGTGAAACTGAGGCTTCAAAGCCTGTTGCCATGGTAATGTGAGTCTGGTTTCCCTTCCAGCATGGGTTCTCTCCAGCAGTTTATGGTCCAAACCACTTAGGCCACAATAAAATTGGCCTGAGCTAGCAACTGCCCTTTGAAGCTGAGCAGAATGTGATCTAATCTCAGCACAGGACCCTTTGTGATGTCACAGCCACACTTGACAAAGGTGGGGGCTTGTTTAAGGAGGGAGCTGATTTCTCCTTGTGTAAAATAGGAGATGTACATTTCATTGTGTAATATCCATAATATTAGTCCCAAAATATTAATGTGCAGATTTCTGAAAAGCTGTCCGCAAGCCGCATCTACTGGGCTGAAAACGATTTTGGTGACACCAACCTATCAAAAGTTATAAGAAATAAATGAATTGTGTCTTCTGCATAAATATGACAATCATAAAAAAATGTGAGGAAATGTGTAACAGGTGATTGGTGTTCTGCCCATCGAATGCCTGCATTTTCAGTAATATGATTTGGGTAGAAACAAGGGAAAACTGTGGCTTCGCACCAGTAGGTCCCACAGTCATCATACAAAGTTTAGGCGACTGCCTGAAAATATATATTATCTAGAAATGTTGCCAAAAGTGGCATAACATGATGAGAAACAGTATTTATTAAAATGTGATGTTTCCAGGTACAAAAGCCAGATCCAGCCCTCCCTGTGTCATATGATTGATGGGGTATCCTCCCCTGACTGCTCAAATCACGCCTTCATTTCTCTGAGCCTACCGGCTGACAGAGGGTGAGGGAACCCTTAACTACTGCCCAATCAGTTGTACGAGGATGATGATACAACAGTGATTTCATTTGGCTTATAAAAAGGTAACTCTTCCTTAACTGAGGATTCTCTCTACAAAATCTGAGGTGTGCAGATGACAGAAAATTTGGAGCTATACTTGCAGAAATTGGGCCTAGTCTTGGAGTGAAGCAGGGACCTGGAGTGACTGGTTGGGAGGACAGAGTGAGGCCTTGATTGACCCCTTTGATGGTCCTGGCAGTGGAGTCCTGGCACCATTGTTGACTATAGAATCCTTTTCTTATGTAAGTATAGATCTACACAGCCATAGATTAAACAAGTCTTATCTATTTAACCACTACCCTAGAGTGTCCGCACCAGGAAAAATCCTCTATGCTGTTTGTGAAAATGTCATTTTTCTATTGAAAAGTATTTTATTTGTCTGTGCAATTTGGTAACTCTCCCCTTGACAAATACTGTGTTCCTCTGTGCATTTGAGTCATTTTTCCTATGGAACAACATCATACCTTGTGTATCTGTTGATTATAGTTCTCTTTCCCCTGAAAAGTCCTTTTTTTGTTTGCACAGATAAGTAAGTTATTTCCCTACTTTTTTGCCTAGTATATAAGTTAATTCCCCCACTGAAATTCATGGATCAAGATTGTTGCAATTTGAAATCAACCATCTTGTGCCCAGTGTTGTTATTTCATTGTTATAGTCATTAAAGTGTTGCCCCAAAAGAACTATTCCCATTATGAGCTAAAAACGAATTTGTCCATGTGTTAAATTGTGTGTTTAAAAACAAACCTTTGCATCTTCATATTAAACCCAAACTGTTGTTCCCACTGTGAGAATCTCTTTGCCCAAAATATACCTTTAAGTTGCCCCTGTAATTTTCACTAAACACTGTGGTTCCTATGTGCCTTTCTCATTGTTGAAATCGTGTGTGTCATTTCCAGCCCCAGCAAAATTTAGTGGGAATCCCACATTTCGTTTTTCCAAATATTTCTTTGCATACTTTAAACAGTGATTTTCCCAGAGAATTCCCCTTCCTCTATGATGTTCTGAACTCAGATTTTGTATTTCCTTTCTTTTGTTTTACATTGTTTTGAGCTTGCCTGTCATTTCCAGCCTCAGCTAGATTTAGTGGGATTTGTATTTTCGTTTTTCCAAATCTTTCTTTTCATGCTTTAAAAAGTGATTTTCCCAGACTTTTCCCCTTCCACTATCATGTTCTGAACTCGGATTTGGTATTGCCTTTCTTTTGTTTTTCATGGTTTTGGGCTTGCCTATCATTTCCAGCTTCAGCTAGATTTAGTGGGATTTGTATTTTCGTTTTTCCAAATCTTTCTTTTCACCTTGGAAAAATAGTTTTTCCTATTCTATCTTTCCGTCTCTATCACACCCGGATCATGGATCCAAATTATATCCCCTTTTATTTTTTTATTTTTCTTTCTCATGTGCTGCCTTTGTGTGCTAGCTAGTCTGCTTGTAAGGCCTATTTCTTCTCTAGTGTAAGCAGTCCGAAGGCCCCTTGTGTGCTGTCCCATGGTAGTGGTATTGGATCATTTAAAAGTCTGTTTTCCATTGTCACACGTGGGGGCCCTTAACCTTCCTGCAATCAGTTGAGGCAAAGTATTTGGCATTGCTTTTCACAACACAAATTTGGTGTGGCATTGGCATCTCTCTTAATCTGGTTATGTTCTAGATGCCTGTACATTGTGTTGCTACAACTTTAGTGGCTGCTGTCATATTTTTTGTCCTGATTGAATATTAAAATACTAAATTAATAAATTATTCATTGACAACACACCAGCCTGGTTCCTGGTCTATTGGGAAAAGGGGTGCTGGTGAAGGATGGGTGCGAGACGTTGTGGAGGCCTCCTCAAAAGAATTCAGTGGAATCATAAAAGGCGTTTTATTGTGCGTCACCACCGTTGCAGTCGTAGAAGGCACAAGAATTGCTTGTGCTGCATAATATCTAGTAACAACAGCCTTTCTTCCTTAAACCTTAACCATACTCCCATCTCTTCATTCTTATTCAATTTACACGTTTATAGGGATGTCAATATATTTTTTTGTAAACATACATGTATAACTGTAGCTACCGTGTAGCCCAATGGGGTGTTGAACTTTGAAGGTGCGGTCAACCGCATCAACGTTTGGAGGTCGTAGCCATGTGTTTTCATGCTAAAAAGTGCACTTTATGAATTTGAAGGAGTACTTTATAAGAATTATCTATTACATAAATAAGTATATATGTATGAAAACCTATGTGACTCCCCCCTTATCATCTTGTAACCACAGCCATAAGAAAAGTCAATGAACTTTAGCTGCGGTTCTATTGAAAAAATGTGGGATGTTTTTTCATTGTATTTGTGTATTTATATGTGATATATCGTCCTGCATACACTGTTTTGGGGTACACTAAGTGTAGCATTTTAGTACATTTAGAGTACTGCTTTGATGTTATGAAGAAACTTTGCATTATCTTCATTGGTTAGTTGTCCTCTGTCATGTGTTTAGAAATTGGTTATGTAGAACTGTATGTTTTTATGTGAAATCCATAATTGGTTGTGGTCTGTCATGAATGCTGAAACTACTTTATTAACATTTCTCTGTGATTTTTCAATTGTACCTCTTTTTGTGGTTTTGATTTTGGAAAGTAAAAAGGCACCATTTTGTGCAGTTTTGTGCTTTTGATTGAAGAAGTCATCATGTACAATACTTCCATTCTTTGTGTCCACCTCATTGTTTACCTCTTTTTGAACCTCATCCACCCTTACTAACTCAATCTTCTGTATCCTAACTACTATCATCATCCACTCTAAACAAGTCCATGAGCAGTCATTTATTGTATTGACACCTTTTAAGTACTATTGTATTACTATCTCTTTAAAAAAAGATTATGTGTGTGTAGATGAAACACTTCCAATAAGTGGAATTAATGATCTTACATTTTCAAAGGATTCAAGTGATCATTTGTGATGTCATCTTTGATGTGCTGGGTGTTAGTCTTAGCAGTGCACTGTGGCGGCGCGAGTTATGGTGGCTTAGCTTACCATAACTGGCAAATTTGTGTGGGGTTTCGGGTTTTACTTGTAACCATAACGTCCCTTTAACAAAGTTGGTTCACTGAATTTCATATGTTTTTATTAGTGCAACTTAACCATAACGTCGCTTTAAACAAGTTTTTTCACTGAGTTTGAAAGTTTTTTACTAGCACACCCTTATTTGCTCCAACTTCCTAATATCATACTCACCCCCAACATAGCATCATTTTCGGCCACTCTTGGAAGTTTCAAGTAAACACTGTTGCATTCCTCACTTTCCAGCTACATTCTGAACACTTCTATCAACTTTCTACAACTTTTTACACCATTTTTTGTGTGCCAGAGTTCACGAACATCTGACGTCATTGTGGACTTCCCGGACAGCGTCATGTGACGATGTCATGATGTGCCTGCGAACGAGTCTGTGCTTCATGAACATATTGAATCTGCCGTTTCAGCCGATCTAGAAAGTTTCAAGTTGAGAGTTTATCCTTCCACAGCTCTTAGACCCATTCGTATTCATTTTCCATCTGCAATCCAGGAGAGAGCATCTGCTTGGAAGAGTATGGGCACACTTGCTATCTAACTTCAAAAATGGCATCAGCCATGGCCATGCCTCCTCCCTAGGGGCCACCAACATCACCACCACCAGCTGGAGGGCTTAGATGGGGTTAAAGGCACAATGATGCAGAGGAGGATGAAGAGGACCAGGAAGATGAGGTTGAGGAAATGACCTCCAGCACCCAGAGGTAATCATGAGGCTGGTGGTTCTTTAAGACTGTATGAGGGGTACCAAAGGCTCGGGCTACCCATGTTGAATGCATTGAGTGTGGAACTATACTCAGTTGTGGACAACATGGGCAGTACTCCTTTGGTACCACCTCCATGCACCATTTGTCTTTGAACTATCCAAGAAAAAACAATCTTCGATTGTGGAAACAATTCCATTAACTTTGCAAATGTATCCTTCATGGCAAACTTTAATGACATTTGGGTGACATAGCCCAAGCTGATGCCTCCATAGTGAACTTCAAAGTAACCATACTCTCCCAAAACTGGAGGAATTCTGTCCACTTCATTCCTCAAACTCTATACCAGCAAACTTCAAGTTCTTGAAATCCAACATTCCCAGGTAATCCACACTGCTCACAGTACACCTTTAACCAATGGATCCAATAATCGCCCACCATCCAGTCACTCTCCTTCCTCAAAGCCATAGCCATAGCCATTTTCACTGCATTCAACAAAAATAACTCTTGCTCCCCTGTCTTCCTGTACACCACAACCAAGAAAACTGATTGTCCAATCCCTCGATGTCCACGGACGTTCATAGCACAAATCATCCCACCTCCCCTTTTTACTTTTATGTTTGTAACTCTCCCATATTGGCTGCTTTCAAACAGTCACACATCCATTCACCAAACACATCCACAAACTTTACATGCATCGTTGTCATCCCAGTTCAACACTTCAGATGTACTCTTGAACTCTCAGAATACATATCTCCTGTTACTCACAGCCACCTTCATCAGAAAATACTGTGAAACTTTCCAAGATTTCTATTTGCACATTCAACAACCTCTGCATCTAACAAGACATAGTACAGGTATGCTTATATTTTTCAAAGTATTTTTGTCAACACTTTTACAAATATATATACATATGCGCCAGTTGCTGCCACTTACCCCGTAGTAAGCTTCTCAATAAGCATATTCTCTTTTTTAACCACTCTATCAAATTCCATGCATTGCAGCATTCTGCGCCTGCTCACATCCACTGGCAGTAACTTACATGTACTGCCAACATATTTAACTTCCACACACCAAGTATGACTTAAAAATGTTCTACAAATCTTGTACATATGCTTTTCCTTTCTGTTTAAAGAACATTACACACAGTGCTGCTGTAAACGCACATATGCATTTTTTAACTTTCAACAAAATGCTCCTAAAATGAAACATATTTAAACGCACAACATTTTCCATTGTTCAATTCAAATAAATGTCATACTTTCCAACCTTTCTCAATACATCCCTTATAGTGGCATCATTCTCCACCTACTCACATATATGTGTATTCTACCAAAGTATCGATATACAACACTTCACCCTAATATAAAGAAATGTTCTGTTCCAACCACTACTATAAAACACCAAACACTGCTCCAACTACAATCTGCCTTTGCATTACCACGAGGCCACAGATTCCCTTTTCTTTAATAATATTGCACCACAAACACAGCACTTATCCAACTAAGTAACCATACCAAGTATTATCCTATTTTGTATCTTCACAAAAAATAAATACCTATTCCATAAGCACTATCCTCAATTGTACTATAATCATAAATACCATATTCGCTTCAATCATTTCACCATATTACAAATACTGTATACTCCCACTACAGTACGTATAATTACTATACACATATTACTATCGTGTGTGTTGCCAGTGGTCACAACCACCACAATATAATCAAACCATACAACAAGTATGCACAATACACCTCCAAATGACAAGACTCACCCAGAACCCCCAGCAATCTAATTGATATCTGTGGACAGCAACAAACATTGACCGCAGACTCAGCGGCACCTGCACACCCCTTTTCACCTATAAAAACAGCTCCAATCCAACTTTATTCCACTCTGCCACCCTTTCCAGGCCCTCTTT
The DNA here is from genome assembly GCF_040938575.1 of Ambystoma mexicanum. NCBI lineage: Eukaryota > Metazoa > Chordata > Amphibia > Caudata > Ambystomatidae > Ambystoma > Ambystoma mexicanum. The sequence continues at coordinate 764,358,940 of NC_090930.1, read as the reverse complement.
CAGCCACCAAATAACCCCAAATGTGTTTTCCAGACTTTTTCTCTCACAGCGCGGTCTGCAGTCAGCAGTGATGTCTGCAGACTTGGCGGCACCTGCAAACCTTTTTTCACTTATAAAAACATTTCCATATCAACTTTATTCCAATCTACCACCCTTTCCTTTTCCATGCCCTCTCTCGGCCTCCAAATAACTCCAAATGTGTTTTCTAGACTTTTTGCTCACTGCAGTGCCCACGGTCAGCGGCAGCTGTCCACGGATCCAGCATAGCAACCGTTCCAAAAATGATAACACACCTCACGTTTTTCACAATCAAATCAGCTAGCGTCTTCCATGTCCACGGGTACCAAGCACTCCCGGGACCAGACTTGTCAGCGGAACAAAGCCAGATATCACTAATTATATTACCTACTTTTTGGAATTTATTTTAAAAACTACTGGATGGATTTACAACAAATTTACAGAAGCACCCTTTCGGGACTATGCTACCACTCCTGACACAAGTTTGGTCAAAATCCGGCCATTGTGTCTATGAGGATTTCAAATATTTTGGGACCCCCTTTTAACTTTGCCCCCTCTTGACAGAACCACACCGATCTTCGCAGAATCATTCCTAGGGAGCCTTATACTCTTCTTGCAAAGTTTGGTGAGGATCCGTTCAGGGCGGCACAGTAATAAGCTGCCCAAAAATGCTCCTTCTATGAGTTGAGCAACTTAACCATAACTACAGGTCCGCTACCGGAGGCCCTGTTTAATATATATATCACTCTCAGGCACACACATGACACACCATCCAATGCCTTCAAGTGGCACACATCTGCTGTCACTACCATCCAGTAGCATTCAAAAAATACAAATGGAACATTACAACAGTCATAGTATCTAGAAATTCAGATTCAGGAGGTGGACACAACCTGAGGGAAATCACAAGAAAGGAGGGAATAACATACATTATAATGTCTCTCTACTTTGTACATCCCAACCATACGATCCATTTCCACATCATTGCCATGGACCACAACCTACTACTAGTGTGTACACCAGGGTTCAAACTAAGAAAGAAAACGAGTGGATGTTCTGACAAGCAACATAGCAAAACGGTTCAGGTTAAAATAGTTGGCAGAACCTACACTTTGACTCTTGATCAAACTATATGCATGTTTATGTTTTGGAAATACCAAACCTCACTGTTCAAATATTTCCAGAGAACCAACAGACAACTGCATGGATATGGCACATCAGCAAATGGTGCAAATATCAAAGAAGAACTCATGATGCATAGATGATGCATGGAAATACGGGGGTAAAAATGCCTCACTGGCATACGGCAAACCCAACACTTCTCACTTGTAAATGGAAACAGTGCAAGCCATAAACTCTGACACATGGGGCAATCACACATACCACAACAACATGCAGCATACAAGAGCCATTACCACCCATAATCCAGTTTGTCATTCCAGGATGCCAAACACCCGCACAACATGACTTGTACATCTCCCAGAACCAACAAATTCCAGGACACAAAAGCATTTAACAAACTTTCAAGTCTGCCTGGACATTTCATGACACTAATACATTTTATGTTGGAACTACAATGCTTAGAGCTTGTTAATAACCTATGGAATGTACATGCATCCATACAGATAAGATTGTCCCCCTCGAGCCTACACTTGAGGAAGGACATGAAAACCCACCTCTTCAAAGAACATCTCCCCATCCTCTCATCGCTCCACTCATCCCTGCTTCTCACTTTCCTGAGATCCCCTCCCAGACCCTCCTACATTTTCCAGCTCCTGAGTCACCCCACATCTGGTTTGTTACCCTTTTGTGTTCCCCCCATGTACAGCACTCTATTACTCCCTGCAAGATATTGTTTTACAAAATCATATACATGCATGCATGCATGGACACTACTAACAGGAAATGTATGTGCATGTTTGTTTGTTTGTTTGTTTATTTGATAATGCGCTCCAAGCCCTTGGGCAGCTGGGCGCAACAATACAAGTAGACTCGAAACTTAGTTACAGTGCCTAACACAGGCTATTACAAAAAAGAGGTAACTTACAACAAATGATACAAGTGATACAGTACATATAGGATCAAGATGGGTGCGCGTAGAAGAATACCTTCTTAACATATGTATAGCATGATCAGCTAGACAAGGGTGAATATCGTTACATATCATTGTTGTGCAGCCATTTGAGAGCGGTACATCTAAATCTAGTGTAGGGTAATGGGCGTCTGAGGTCAGGTGGGAGTATGTTCCATGATTGTGCAGCTCTAACAGGGACGCTAGATCCACCCGCTGTGGTAAGTTTGAATCTCGGGACTTCAAGTAAGAAGGTGTTGGCAGATCTCGTCAGTCGGTTTGAGGGTCTCCAGTTGATTCTTTCAGCTAGGTAGGGGGGTGCTTGATTGTTGAGGCATTTGGATGTGAGAGAAATAGTTTTAAGGAGGATTCTGACCTTTATCTTTAGCCAGTGAGCCTCAGTCCGGTGTTTGGAGATATGCTCTCTACGTGGGATATTCAAAGCTGCTCTTAGGGCATTATTTTGTAATCTCTGGAGTTTGTCAATGACCGACTTATTTGCACCTGAGTATAGGGCATTGCAATAGTCCAGTCTGGACATGACAAGGGCATTGGCCAAGGTGAGGCAGCTGGCACTGGACAGGAATGGTCTGACAGCACAGATGAGTTTACACGTGTAAGTGGTTGTAGAGGCGAGGGAGTTCACTTGCTTTTTAAGGGTGAGAGCTGAGTCGAGGTAAAAACCTAGAGTTTTAACCTCTCGCATAACCTTATTAGTATTATTGTCGATGTTAAATGAGGCATAGTCCGGGGTGAGTTTAGTTAGGTTAAGGTCTGATCCGAGGAGCAGGATTTCAGTTTTATCGTCGTTCAGGCAGAGGCCATGGGTGGCCATCCATGCCTGAATGAGGATGTATATTTTATTCACCATAGCCAGGTCCACTTCATAGTTGCCCGAAAGGGGTATGAGGATCTGGCTGTCATCTGCATAATTTGTGTAGGTGACACCCAGTCTGTCCAACTTGTCGAACAATGGCTTGGTGAAAATGTTGTACATAGTGGGTGAGACACAGGAGCCTTGTGGGACTCAACATGTAATTTGGATGGGATCGGCACAGGTAGAGGTGGAAAAGACTCATGGTCCGGTTGGCTAGAAAGGATTGGACCCATGCTATAGCTTCCCCTGTGAAATCAGCATCGAGCTTGAGGTGGTTGCATAAAACTGCATGATCCACCAAATCAAAAGCTGCTGACAAGTCCAGTAGGAGTAGCAGCGCTGTTTTCCCCCTATCCTTGAATTCCTCAATTTTTGTTTTAAGATCTATCAAGGCTGTTTCAGTGCCATGGAGAGGGCGGAAGCCGATTGGCGCGAGCCTAGTAGATGGTTAGCTTCTAAGTAATCTTGAATTTGGAGATATGCTACTCTATCAATGATTTTTAGTAGGAAAGGTACAGTGGTGATAGGCCTATAATTAGTTGGGATGGATGGATCAAGGGTTTGTTTCTTAAGAAGGGGGAGGAACCAGGATTCTTTTAGGTTAGCTGGTACTGTGTTGGATTTGAAAGAGGAGTTAATGAGCTTCGAGATAAACAGGGCTAAATCTCTGGCTGCGTCCTTTATTATTTGAGCTGGGCAACTGTCGCCCTTACAGTTGGAAGGCTTCAGTGACAGGATAACCTTTTCAGTGTCGATGATGGAGATAGGTTTGAAGCTTAAAGGGGGGATAGTATTAGGTTCAGTCACTAGAGGTGCTTGTTGATCAGTAGGAGGGAGGGGTCCTTTTTATTAGTTATTTTAAGCTGGAGGGTGGAAACTTTATTCGATAGGGCGTTCTGTATGTTAGCGCACCATATCTTGTCCTTGGGGACTGTACAGTTGGTTGGATGGGGGATTCCATTTCCCAGAGGATGGCAAAAAGATCCTTGGTATTAGATTTGGCATTAGTAATTCTGTCATTGAATATATTTTTTTTGTATTGATAATTTCTGTCTTGTAATATTTGGTGAATTGGGTTAAGTTAACTTTGTTGTCGTCAGTAGGCGAATTGCGCCAAATAGTTTGGAGTTTTCATTTCTGCCTTCTAAGGTCCTTAAATTGGGGTGTGAACCAGGCATTAAGGTGGGCTTCTTGTTTAGCTTTGCGTAGTTTGGGTGGTCAATAGTATCTAGTGCATGAGACATAGCTTTATTAAAGGTGTCTACTAGGGTGTCTAGGTCAGTATTGTTCTCCAGGCCATTGATAGTAGGCAGGAGGAGGGGGATGAGTTTTTCTGTAGTAATGTCTTTTTTACTTCTGGTGGGGAGTGGTGGTATCATTTTGATAATTTTAGGGCTGAGGAGGTCAAGTGTGGCAGTGAAATTTATTAGATAGTGGTCGGTCCATGGTTGAGGGATGATGTCAGTAATGACTATGTTGCAGTTAAGTTCAGATACCCAGTCAAGGGTTCTACCTTTAACATGTGTGGGGGTGAGGACTTTTTGGGTAAGGCCGTAGTCGTTTAGGATAGCTGTTATAGAGAGGGCATTTTTATTATCTGGCTCATTGAAGCCAGTGTTAAAGTCCCCCAGCAACAGCGTTTGCGAGTGATTTTGGGTATTGTTAGCTATGAGGGTGGTAAGGTCATCTTTGAAGGTTCCAAAGGGACCTGGGGGCCTATAGATCAAGTGAATAGTTAGCGTGCGGTTATTAGAGAGTTGCAATTTTGCTGAGAGTACTTTGCAGGAAGCACAGGGAGGTGAGGTGGTGAGTCTGATAGCCAAAGTAGTTTTAGCGATGATGGCTAGGCCACCGCCTTTAGCATTATGTCTATCTACTCTGTGGATCTGGTAATTGTCAGGTACAGCTAGCATCAGGGAGGATCCTGCTGCCGCGTGGAGCCAAGTTTCTGTTACAGCAAGGAGGTCGATGCTGCTGTTGTTTAGTATGTCAGCAATTTCAGTTGCATGGGCTACCATGGATCTGGCGTTGATAAGGGATCCAGTAAGTGATAAAGTATTCTTAGGAATAGGATAGCTTGCAGATTTATCTGTGTGCTTGTTTCGACTCAGGTATTTCTTTTTATGAAAGTGAGTGGGATTCGGTGTCACAGTTGAGGGTTTTGTGGCTTGAGTTTGCTTATCCAAGTGCGTCTGTATAGTTGGGGATCTAACAGTATTGTTTGCGCTATTTCTTTTGGGTTCATAAATGCAAGGTAGTCTTGCCCTAAGTCTCAGGTTTCTGTCTGTGGGAGGGCTAGTGCTGTAGGTAGCAAAGGCCATGATTGTAGTTAGGAGGGTCAGGGAGGTCAGGTTTCTACACATGGTAGTTAGAGTAGTTAAATGGTTCAAGTTACTTCCCTTACTTCGCTAGGATGTCTGGCTAGGGTGTTGCAATAAAGATTGCGGGTTGCTAGTTATAGCCAGGGGTTCATCTAGTGAAATGGATCATGATATTCAAGAATCACAATATGAACTAAAATGCATGACTTAGAGTAGTTAGCAACGTGCAAGGCAGGCGACCCAAGGATCTTAAATAGGTAACAGGATGCAGTGGCAAGCTACCAAGGGGTCTCGGATAGGTCACAGGGTGCAATGGTAGGTGACCAAAAGGGTCTCGGATAGGTCACAGGGTGCAATGGTAGGCGACCAAAAGGGTCTCAAAAAGGTCACAGGGTACAGTAGTAGCAATGTGGCAGTCTATGCAGTACTGGGTGAATGAGCGGGCACATTCATAGCAGAGGTACAAAAGGCAAAGCAGATACCAGGCTTGCAGCAAATGTGGGCATATCAGGCAAAGAGAAATGCAACATACATGGGGCACCAATCAGTAGTGAGGCACAGCAGGTTAGGTTATGCAAGTACACTACACCTTACATCAAGTAAGGAGCAGTGCAGAGTACACAAGGCACCATTCAAAATTGTGGCACGTCAAACAGGCATTGCACCTCGAGCATTATCGGGCAGAAGAGCGATGTAGCATACATGTGGAGCAGATCAGAATATGTGCGCAGCAGGTTTGGATAATGCAGGAGGTAGGCAGACTAACTCAAGAATCGCGCACATTAGTCTGAGGCAGGCGCAATAAGGGAGCATAGCAGGTAAAGCATAGGCAGTATGGCAGGTGTTAAACAGGGGTGCTGCAGATGAGCACGTTGGTAGCAAACTGGGGGCGAGCACAATAGACGGTAAGGAGAGCTCTGTATTTCAGAGTCAATAAAGTACATTAAATGTGTTGCAGGTAGCGTGGATTACCTTCCATTGCAGGTGGTCAAGCACTAGAGGCAAGATGAATTGCAGATGTTTTTGGGCATAAGGACGTCGCCTGGCTGCGTGGCTGTGCTCGGTCAGCTCAGTCAGGGGGATGGCCTTCTCTCTGGGCCTTACCTCATTGGCCGGCTCTCGCCTGCCAGTGATTGGAGGCACAATGTGTTGCCAGTCAGCACCAATCCGGAGGCAGGATGCAGGGTGCAGGTCAGGCGGGCATTCAGGACAAGGTCAGGCGCAGGGGGACCAAAGTGCGGCGGCCATATTTAAATTACGGCGGCCATCTTTAAATTGCCTGACAAACGAATTTCGAGTGGAATGCAAACACATGGGCAATATGTGCTTGGAGGCTGCAGGTAAGTAAGGTGAGCAGCCTTTGTAGAGTATAGCAGACAGGTGCTCTTCAATAAAAAGCAATTTTAGAGTGGGTGAGGCGAAGATGTGCTGTGAGGATAACGAGGGCTCTGAGGCAGCTGATATTATGCCTGGAGCTTACCTCTTCCTCTCTGCATCTCGGGGGCAGCGCGGGCTGCTCCTACAGCAGGGCTCAGCGACGGTGTGACTAGACGGTGTAGAACAAGGTTTGCATCCCTTGTATGTCAAAGCACTGTGTATTTATGGCACCACTTGTAAAAGAAAATGTATATGGCCTACTCTAAATTTTTTTGCAAAGATTGGCAAGGTTTGCTCCAGGGGGGGCAAAATCATAGGGCGGTCCCAAAATTTCTTTTTTTTTCCATAGACTGAATGGGGTGAAAAACTTTGCGCACGCCTACAGCCCAAACCGCTGGACGGATTTTCACCAAATTTGTGGCAGGAGCAGTGGCTTGGTCCCGAAAGCGTGCTTTTATAAATTTGGTGAAAATCCGTCCATTAGCTTTTTAAAAAAATGATCAAAAAGTAGGTCTAAAAAATGTAGTGATATCTATGTCCGCTCCGCGGACACACTTCCCTGTTCGCTTCACAGGCAGGACACGATTGGCTAATCGGCTCGCGACATGTCCGCGGACAGGTGATGCATTCGCTGATTGGATGATGAAGAGCGTGGAGTGCGTCAGATTGTTCCGATGCGCCCCTCATCTTGAATCTGCCGACAGCGTGGTGGTGAACAGAGGCGAAGTGCAGTTTTGGGGAGTGTTTTGGTGTACAAGAGTGCTTGAGGAGGTTTGGGGAGTAAGAGATGGGTCAAATACTGTATTTATTTAGGTGGCAGGTGTTACTGATGTATTTGCCATGCCCGCGCTGTCCGGGATGTCCGTAATTAGTGAAGATGAGGGGTGTCCTAAGGGCAGTATTCCTGTCCGTGCTGTCCGCAGGCAAGGTGAAACTGTTCTAAGGACATGCGTGGTGTCCTCGGACATACAAATTGCCCATATGCCACAGTTAAAATGTTTGATTCTATGGGTGTGATATGCTGCAGTGGTTGTGGCCAGGGCCTAGAGTCTTGGGTGCATGGTCGAATGATAGAATCAAATATCTATCAAATATTTGCAAATCTACAGTTTGTGTACTGTTTGATTTGTATAGTTTGTATGTGAAGTTTTGGCTACGTCATGTCATTAAGATTGTAGAGTTTGTTAACAAACACTGCATTATAACATATCCATGGAAGTAAACTTTTTGTATTGTGGTGTATGGTTAGATGTTTGCTTCAATGATTCTGTTATGCAGCAGTATTTATGTGTTCTATTACAGTATACTTACTGTTTGATTTTTTGAGAGTGGATATATTTTTTTCATGAGTTGGGTAACTGGAGCACATATACGTTTTCAATGTCTGTGATAAAAGAAAAGAGCATGTTAGTGTATGTATTTTATAAAGACTTATTTTTATTTTTTTTATTTTTTTTATTTAGCTGAATTTAATCAACTTTTAAAAACAACATGTTGTGTACAGTACAAAGAAAGAAGCAACATACAAATAAAAAGGAATAAAAAAGAAAATCCATCAATAATACAAAAGTGATGTTGGTTTGTCTTAAACAATTTAAATTAAAAAAGGAAAGCAGCAAGTGCAGATAGTATAAAAACACTTTTTTAGAAAAATTAGAAAACATGATACAATAGCAAAAAACAAAATAATAACAAGAGAACATAATATGTCAGAATAAAACATTAAGTTTCTATTTACACTTATTGAACTATCTTCATCACAAAGAGAGTAATGAATGTTTATGCTTAGCTCGTTCTGATCATATTCATTTGCTGAATTTGGGCTATAAAATTTTAGTTACTCAAGGTCTTCTACTGTACGATATTCTAAAAGGTTCACATCATGACATTAATTCTAAGTGAAGTATTTCTACCTTCAAGTATCATTTGCCATAGTAAACCTGGAGACAATTCAACATGTTCTTTGAGAGTAGGTTTAAGAAACTGTATTCGCTTCATTTCAAGATAAATACATTCAGTAAGCAAATGTTTAAGTATTTCTTTTTGATTAATCTCTTCACAATGTCTACAGCTACTATCAGCCAATGATAACAATTTCCGTCTCAGCAGCATCTCACATGTTGGGCAAAGATTAAATCTCAACCTAGAGAATTCCATTTGGTGTACTACTGATGGAGATTTAGAGGGTGATTCATAGAATTCAGAGCACAAGTGGCGCACGCGGCTGGTGCACAGTGTGCGCGTGTGAATTTCTGCACCAGCCTCGTGCGCTAAAATCCATTTCCGCGCACAGCGTATTCATGGATTTTAGTTTCCAAAACCAGCTGTGACGCAGAGTGGCACAGCGAACCTGCAGCAGCGCCAGTTATGCCCCCAACCCCTCCCCGTGCGCCATGCACAGCGCACAAATCCCGTACATGGCGCACAGGCCCCCAACCACAAGAATGCCTGTAAAACTCCCCGCGCACCCCTCTGAATACACGTACCCCGCTGCACGGGGAGTGTCACACGCGATTGGAGCGGGGTACGTGTATAACAGGGGTTTGCGGGAAGTTTCACACGCGCAATGCCCTCTGCGAGTGGGGTACGTGTATTCCTGGGGTGCGCAGGAAGTTTCACACGCGATTGGAGAGGGGAACGTGTATTTCGGGGGTGTGCGGGAAGTTTCACACACGATAGGCCCTGTGCGAGTGGGGTACGTGTATTCCTGGGGTGCGCGTGACGTTTCACATGCGATTGAAGAGGGGAACGTGTATTTCGCGGGTGCACTGGAAGTTTCACACGCGATAGGCCCTGTGTGAGTGGGGTACGTGTAGGGGTGCGCAGGAAGTTTCACACATGATTGGAGAGGGGAACGTGTATTTCGGGGGTGCGTGGGAAGTTTCACACGCGATAGGCCCTGTGCGAGTGGGGTACGTGTAGGGGTGCGCAGGAAGTTTCACACGTAATTGGAGAGGGGAACGTGTATTTCGGGGGTGCGCAGGAAGTTTCACACGCGATAGGCCCTGTGCAAGTGGGGTACGTGTCTTCCTGGGGTGCGCGGGAAGTTTCACACGCGATTGGAGAGGGGAACGTGTATTTCGGGGGTGTGCAGGAAGTTTCACACGCGAAATGCCCTGTGCCAGTGGGGTATGTGTATTCCTGGGGTGCGCGGGAAGTTTCGCACGCGATTGGAGCGGGGTACGTGTATTTTGGGGGTTGGGCGGGAAGTTTCACACGCAAAATGGGCTGTGCGAGTGGGGTACATGTATTCCTGTGGTGCGCGGGAAGTATCACACGTGAAATGTCCTGTGCAAGTGGGGTACGTGTATTCCTGGGGTGCGCGGGAAGTTTCACATGCGATTGGAGAGGGGAACGTGTATTTCGGGGGTGCGCAGGAAGTTTCACACGCGATAGGCCCTGTGCGAGTGGGGTACGTGTATTTGTGGGGTGCGCAGGAAGTTTCACACGCGATTGGAGAGGGGAACGTGTATTTCGGGGTGCGCGGGAAGTTTCACATGCGATAGGCCTGTGCGAGTGGGGTACGTGTATTCCTGGGGTGCGCAGGAAGTTTCACATGCGATTGGAGAGGGGAACGTGTATTTCGGGGGTGCGCAGGAAGTTTCACACGCGATAGGCCCTGTGCGAGTGGGGTACGTGTATTTGTGGGGTGCGCGGGAAGTTTCACACGCGATTGGAGAGGGGAACGTGTATTTCGGGGTGCGCGGGAAGTTTCACATGCGATAGGCCTGTGCGAGTGGGGTACATGTATTCCTGGGGTGCGCAGGAAGTTTCACATGCGATTGGAGAGGGGAACGTGTATTTTGGGGGTGCGCAGGAAGTTTCACACGCGATAGGCCCTGTGCGAGTGAGGTACGTGTATTCCTGGGGTGCGCGGGAAGTTTCACATGCGATTGGAGAGGGGAACGTGTATTTCGGGGGTGCGCAGGAAGTTTCACACGCGATAGGCCCTGTGCGAGTGGGGTACGTGTATTTGTGGGGTGCGCAGGAAGTTTCACACGCGATTGGAGAGGTGAACGTGTATTTCGGGGTGCGCGGGAAGTTTCACATGCGATAGGCCTTTGCGAGTGGGGTACGTGTATTCCTGGGGTGAGTGGGAAGTTTCACACGTGATAGGTCCTGTGCGAGTGGGGTATGTGTATTCCTGGGGTGCGCGGGAAATTTCACACGCAATAGGCCCTGTGCGAGTGGGGTACATGTATTCCTGGGGTGTGCGGGAAGTTTCACACACGATTGGAGAGGGGAACATGTATTTCGGGGTGCGCAGGAAGTTTCACACGCGAAATGCCCTGCGCGAGTGGGGCACGTGTATTCCTGGGGTGCACGTGAAGTTTCAAACACGATTGGAGCGGGGAACATGTATTTTGGGGGTGCACAGGAAGTTTCACACGCGAAATGCCCTGTGCGAGTGGGGTATGTGTATTCCTGGGGTGCGTGGGAAGTTTCACACGTGATTTTGCTGTCAGAGCAGGATATGTGATTTTCGTGGGTGCGCGGGGAGTTTGGGTCCTCCTAGGTGTTCCCTCTACACCCTCCACGGCCCCTGCAGGCAGCCCACACCACAGGAGACTACCCTGCACCCCTGGTCATGTCCCGCAGGCAGCCCATCCACCATGGGCATGCCCCCCAGCCAAGCAACATCTCACCTTGCACTACTGATCACCAACTCATGTTCCCCAGCACCCCCACCCCCCAGCACTCAGGGGCACCTGCCAGCAGGCCCCCACTCATGCCCCCCAGCACCCCCAACTCCCAGCAGTCAGGGGCACCTGCCAGCAGGCCCCCACTCATGTCCCACAGCACCCCCACCCCCAGCAGTCAAGGGCACCTGCCAGCAGGCCCCCACTCATGTCTCACACATGTCCCCCAGCACCTGCACCCCCCAGCAGTGAGGGGCACCTGCCAGCAGGCCCCCACTCATGTCCCACACATGTCCCCCCGCACCCCCACCCCCCAGCAGTGAGGGGCACCTTCCAGTAGGCCCCCACACATGTCCCCCAGCACCTCCACCCCCCAGCAGTCAGGGGCACCTGCCAGCAGGCCCCCACACATGTCCCCAATGCCCCCAGCAGTCAGGGGCACCTGCCAGCAGGCCCCCACTCATGTCCCCCTACCCCACCTCATAACGATCCTCAATCATGGGCCTTATGGCCAGCCACATCACACCGCACGCCACTCCAGCCCAAAGACCCAACCAAGTATTGCATCCACCCACAGAGAAATGCCCATTACATGATACAACCCGAATGGCAAGTATGTAAATGAACACATGTCCGTCAAACACACACAATGGGTGCAAGTGAATGCGAAAACCCACATCATGACATGCATGAAATCAATGAGAGAATACCACACATCGAAGTATGAAACAAAAATGTATTGAACCCAAAATGATTGTATTGAAAAGAAAACACACAATAATGTGAAGAAGAAATAAAACGCAGCATGTCCAGAAAATAATCAAAAATATGAAATCAGAATCCAAAGAAATCCAAATGAAAATGTGTCCAAAGTCTCAGTCCAACAAAGCAAATCCAAGGGAAAAAAATAAGTGAAATCCATTGCTCCATGGTGAAATGAAAAAAAAAAATCCACTGTTCAACTATATATAAATCACCAATCCAGGGTCCATGGGCCCAACAAATGAAATGAAACCTACAAAAAAGACTATCTAATAAAGAACTATATACAAAAACATGGTGCTTTGTGCAAGCGCCCCAAAATAAACAAAAACAGAAAGGAAACCTAACACTATCTAACTATATACAATGGTGGCGGGCAAGTCCTGCGGCTCACTCTGTGCTGTCCCGGGCTAGGGCATCATCGAACTCCATGTCGATGTCCCGGAGGCGGGCCTCTGCCCTTGCCCTGAGCTCTCGCAGGGAGGCACTCATGGCCTGTTCCAACTCCCTGCGAGTTGCCTCGAGGCACTCTGCCCGCCTCAATGCCCGATGCATGGAGAACTCCGCCCTGACCATGGTGAGCCGCGCCTCTTCCACCCCCCGCCGCTCCACATCTATCCGCTGGCCCAACTGCTGCCACATGGAAGACACTCCCATTCCTGGCTCCTCCTGCCCTCTGGCCGATGCCTGCCCCTCTGATGTTGATGGCCCCGAGCCATCATTTCTCCCACCTACAGCCTGCTCCTGCTGCTGCTGCTGTCCATGTGCCCTGTCCGATGGTGCCTGCACATCCTCCATCAGCTGGTCTCCAGTTGTGGTGTCGACCCATGATGGAATCTGGGCCAGAAGACGGCAGGGAGAACGACTGGCGCATAGTCTCCACAGAGGAGGAGAGGTCCAACAGAGTGCGAGACACATGTAGGAACCCACCGACCAGGGCCCTTCCAACAGTGCCATGTCGCAACGCTGCTGTTTGTGATGCCGTGCGTTTTCCGCCCAGGACAAACGCACGTCATCACAAATGGCACACGTGTGCAACGCGACACCAATCAGGACGGAGCCCATACGGTCATGGGACCCCTTGTCCGCAGGTAGTGGAGAGGCAGATGGCATGGCACTCTCCCCTACCTGCGGACGGGCCTGGGACGGGGCATCCCTGCTGGTGCATGGTGGTGCAGTCACAGGGTCAAGGACAGGGACATGCACAGGCCCCTCCGCGGTGACCTGTGCTGCCTCCTGACCCTGGCCCTGGACTGCACCACTTGCACCAGTGGTACTACCCCCACCAGGCCCCATGTGCGGCTCAGTAGCGGGCTCCGCCTCCTCTGTGGAGACCACCAACCTGGATGTCTCCATACCATCTTCCGCCATTGCAAGCCCCTGTGGGGGCTCACTCGGCCCTTCCGCCACAGCCGTAGTGGCATACGCGGCACCATCCCCCTTGCTCCCGATGATGGAAAGTCCTGGGAGGGTGGCTGGGCCTTGCGTCGCTGCCCGGTGGAGGCATCCCCGTCGCTTGGCTCCACAGCGCCGTCTCCGCCCTCTTCTTCACTTGACGCTGCGTAGAGGGAGACATAGAACACAAGCATCAGGGTACAGTACAACATTCCCCTAGACAGGAAGCAATAACACATGAGTTGCAGTGTCTAACGTCACTTCCATCCTGTCCCTCCACAACACATGGGTGAATGCACACAACACACATGCATGAACAGGCACGGCGCCTGCAATCAACATCTGCATCCATGTACAAAGGCCTCTATTAACCAAAATCTTGCCTTCAAACTCACATGCATCATGGCTCACACTGATCCCATGCACACACATCACCGGAGGGTCATGCATCATGCCTTGCACACCACAGACACAGTGGATAGACACTGTGCATACAACGGTGACCGCACTGCATGAGTGAATGTACACATCATCACAGACATGTGTCATGAATCCATGGCGTACCTAAGTCACACACACACTTCTCAGACACACACACACATGTGCACCATACATGTACATGACAGCAGCACCCATCCCTCACACCCCCACCATGTGCAAGAACAGACACTGGCATGCTTTCATGTGTGCATTTGCCATACAGCTACCCATGTTGCATTGTAACTCATGCACCAACCATATGGTTCACACATTACTGGTCTCACATGCATGACCATGATGTCCCTGCACACACACATCCATACATGGCCTATGTCACACATACAGGCAAGTATCAGACTAACAGCACACTGCAACATGCCCTGTCTCACACACCAATGCTTGGCCACTTACCGCTCAACTCCAGACGGGTCTTCCTCTGCAGGATCTGGGCATGGAGCGCTGGGCCTACGCGTTCCAGGACCCTCATCTAGATGTCACTCATGCTGACCCGGCCCCCCTCCACGAGGCGTCGGGCCATGTAGAGGGTCCTGGATCTCAAGTCCTCCCAGCGCTTCTTGACGTGCTTGATGTCGCAGGTTGCCACCCCCTCCACGTTGATGGCAACCACTACGTTGTCCCAGATCCTCTCCCGTCCTTCCTTGTTGGCGCCTGATGTTCCGAAGAGGGTATCAAAATTCCCCAGGACATGCTCCACCAGGACACCAACTTCCTTCACACTGAAGCTGGTGGCCCTCTGCCTCTCTGGCTGGGGGTCGCCAGTGGTCTCAGTTGGTGTTTGCCCCGACATGGCGACCCCCGAGGCAGGTGTGGGTGAGCAACTGGGTCCTGGGGCTGGGTTGTGGAGCAATGGTATCACAGTCGGGAGTCTTCTGTTCCAGCAGGGGTGGACACAGCAACTGGAACCCTGGCTGACGTGCAGGCACCAAATAGCAGGACACGTGGGCAGCAGGCAGGCAGGCAGCAGCAGATGGCAGGTGGGAGCGTGCTCGGGGGTCAGGGGGGCAGTAATTTGGCCTCTGGGCAGGAGCGTGGTCTTCCGTGTGTTGTTGCGTTGCCAGCTTGATACGGAGTGATTTGACATGTGAAAATCTTGCACATCAGCATGTAATTCGAGGAAAGGCCTTTTGCGCGTAAGCGCGTCAGCACACGTACGCGATTTCATTGGACCAAAGGCCCTTAGCGTGTAAGCGCTTCTGTGACGTGACTCGCGCGGGCGTTTCCCTCGTGACGTGGGCATAGTGGTTCAGCGCATGTGAAAAAACTGTACGTCCACATGTGGATGTGTGTAATCCGAGGAAAGGGCCTACGCGCGTAAGTGACTTGACGCACAAGGGCGTTTCCATCAACACGGGTGCATGTTCATCGTGCACGTCCAAAAAACTGCACATCCCAGTGTAAGCTTGTGTAGTTGGAGAAATGGGCCTTAGTGCGTACATGCGTAAGTGATGCTGTACGTGTGGGTCGCTTTAAAAGGTACATGTAGGACCCCATTCCCTTGTACGTGCTTTTCGCGGAGAGCGTGAATTCTGTACTTCTTGTAGGTTCACACGCGATTACATCACAGCGTTTCAAGTTCGTACTCCCTGTTACCTCTTACAGTGTTCTTTATATTTTTTGGGCCTGTTTCCTCAAACAGCGTTCACTTCTTCTTTTGTCCTGACTCCTCAGACAGCGTACAGTTCTTCTTTTGGCAGGGGTGTTGCCTATGCGCACACACACATTTTTTTCACGTTCTTTTTCCAGGCAGACGGTGAGTCGCGCATGCATTTACCAACTGTGCTTGCCTTGTGTGTGGCGTACCCCTTCAGAGGTCATTGTAGGCTGCGTGTAACATGCGTACACTTGTTTATGTGTTTCTGGGTGCCACAGCGTAGTGTGGGTTCATTTTTCCACACACGTGGTCTACGAGGGGTTGTGTGCACGTTACTTTTTGTTTTTGGGGTGCCTGTGCATTGCGTGACCCGTCATCTTCCCCCAGAGGTCATAGACAGCCTTGCTAGAGCACTAGGGTACGAATTCCATCTAGTACCCTACCCCTTTCTCCCCCAATTGCCCAGGACAATTGTTTACTGCAACTCTCATACGCACAACAACATCAGTGCCATGGTTGGGAGGTGACCTTGCGGTAAGGGAGGCAAAGGGGGCCGACCTCCAAAAGGTGGGCGTGGTGGGCGCAGTAGGAGACGTGGCCAGGATTTGCAGGGTGCCCCTGGACCCCCATGTGTAGAGGACCAATCAGGGACACCCATGCCGCCCCCATGGTTGAGGGAAACGTGGCTGACACCATCCCAGCTCAGCCCTTGTTGGACCAGCCCATTGTGGCACCTGAGCCGGCACAGGATGACTCCCAGGCTGACTTCCAGGTCAGCAAGTCTAAGCCACGTGTGTCGGTGCAAGTTGGTGTCACCAGGCCACGTAGATCTGGGGCAGCGATGTCATCTGCTGCCCCAAGTAGGCAGGGTGGGGAGGCTGCAGGGGCAGCTGAAGCTCTATCCATCCCAGCTCTGAGTCTCCCAGCCGGGACAGTGTCGGTCCTGGTCCATCAAACTGATGTTGCCCCTGCCAACATCACACTTCAGCCAATGCCTGCACAAAGACCTATGGTCATTGTGCCTTTGCACACTCCCAGTACCCAGTCCACCTGTGCTTCTGCCCCTACTGACCAGAGCGGCGCAAGCCACTCAGGCTCAGCTCCACCATTGAAGAAGAGGAAGAAGGGTGCTGTCATGATGCCTACCCCTGAGGACCCAGACCAAGTCCAGCAACCCTGGAAGCAGGCATCAAGTTACCCCAAGCAAGCCCAACAACCCCTGCTAGGGGCTATTTGGGTGCAGTTTTGGTGCCTATGGCACCAGGCTCATATGGAGAGTCATTCCTGGCGCCACAGGCGCCAGGCTCATAGATTAAAACTTACCTGATGCAGATCATGCTGCAAGCTTACCTGATGCAGACCATGCTGCAAGAGCTCCAAGCCAAAAGAGGCTTGGAAGGGACTATTTTACCTAGGGACTATTTTTTTACTCAGGTGGGGCTGGGGAGGAATACTTACCTGGGACTACTTTGGAGGCTATTTAAACCACGCCCGTAGAGCAGCACACCCTTTGCGTTATTCTGCATCCAGCAGCGTAACACTCACCGTGCCTGCAAGTCTGCATCCAGTCTTCTGCCACGCCCGCCTCGAGTTTGGAGCTCCTAGAGAAAGGGAGAAAGAAGGAGAAAAGGTTAGAGCAAGAGCAATACCTTTGATCCTTACCTGAATTCCCGATCCATCGCGCCTTCGAGCTGGAAGAAAGAAGTTATTTTATGCGCTGAACTCACCGGCCTTCGCAGCATCTTCACATTCCACCGCATCCTCCTGCATGTTCCCGCCGCACTCTGGCACCTAAGGAGAAGACAAGAACAGCAAGTGAGCCAAGGGAATACACAGAGGAATACCCCATAGACTTAGCTGATTTTACCACCGGGGGTACTATTCCTCTTCACGGGTCGGCGCAGCTTCCACTGCATCCTAGCCAAACCCCAGCCCTAATGGGAAACAAAAGGACAGCAAGGTGAAACAAAGGGACTAACAAGGGGAACTCTCCTCACCACAAAAGACTTACCTGATTTTACCGCCGGAGGCATTATTCCCCGAGACTTCATACTTTCTCTCAGCGCCTGAATAAGGGAGAAAGCAACAGATTACATATGGACATTATTTTATCGAACTGTGTTGGATAATACAAATCCTTACCAGAATATTACCGGTTGCCACGAGGAACTCTTCAGTAGGGTCAAACTGCAACCTGCAAGGAACCGGACAAGAGTTAAAGGCAACTCTTACGAACTACATACTTACGGCGTCTTGCCGGGAATATCAGAGTCAATATTGTTCCGGAACTCACCAATTCCTTCGAGCCAGTGAAGCAACTGGTTATCTACGCGCCCCTGCGCTCAATGCAGGATGGAGAGCTCATCTTTTCAAACCATCAGGTGAGACTATAAGACGGGACATCAAAGGTGATCAGTGGGGAGAACAGTGGGGTGGGGGGATTTACGCTCAACTGCACGGGTGGCTAATTACCTTTCTCCATTTGCAGAAGAATGTTCCTACGGGCCAAGCAAACGAAGCTAGGTGGGCCAATCTAGTCCGTCATCTCGGCCCCACGCGTCACATTGGTGGAGACCGCAGCTGTTCAGTCCAGATCGATTCCTGTGTGGGATCCAGGTGAGCATAACAGGTGCTCTGGCACTACAGGCTGAGACCCCAGACACAGCTACACAGTCCGGCACCTCAAGGAAGCCTAGCTTTAATGAACCCAAACTTGATGCACTTGTGAGCTATGTGTCGGCACATAGCCGCAAAACGTTGGTGACTGCAGGGTGCAAGACCACACCTGGTCAGCGTAGGGCACACTGGCAGACCATCGCGGACCGCATAAGTGCCCTTGGATTTGTGAGGTGCACAGCTGATGATTGCTACAAGCGGTGGAATGAACTGAAACGCAGAGCAAAGAACAAGCTGGCCTCAAATCATGCCGCTACTCTGGTGACTGGCAGTGGGTCTCCACAAGAGGACAACGAACTCACTGAACATGAGTCTGTTGCTGGGACCTTCGTCGCAGAGGAACAGATCCAAGGTGTGGGAGAACTACCTGATTATGACGCATTGTCCGGTGAGTGCCCATGCGTGTGTGTGTAATCCATGTGTATGTTGTTTGGGTGACGGTTTCTGATTGAGTGGCAGGTGAAAAGAGCCTTTTTTTGGGATTTTTGTTGTTTTATATATATATTTTATTTACACACGACACATTAGGAGAGGAGGGGAAAGGAGGGTAAGCAAGGGACACCAACCACGGGGATAAGAAAGGGCAGGTGGAGAGAGAAAGATGTAGGGTGGGCCTTACTTAGGTAGGTAGCAGGTCTTCTGGTGCTCCTTGACCGTAGTCTCGAAAGCACTTTGAAGACTCTCCCCCCTGCAGAGCACTTCATCGCAGTACATACACAAAATTGTGACCCTCAAAAGTTAAGGGTCAACAGCTTCGTGAATGGCCTGTGAAGCAGCTGGAGGGATGCGCTCTCCCACAGGAGTGTCTCATGTGGTGAGAGAAGCGGAAACGGAGGATGCTGTAGAGAAACTCAACCTACTACGTTTATCACAAGGTACAACCTTGCGAATGTCCGCACTGTGGAACGACGTTAGGTGTCGCTTCATGGATGTCGTACCAAAGCTGTACGAACCACGTCTCCCACGACTCAGCACCATTTTGCACTGTTTGCAGGTGACCTTGTTCGCATGTGCTTTTGGTACGTTACCATGAATGGTAAACAACCACCACACCCAAGACTCCCGGCGAGTGCTGGTAGTAGGGAGTTCCTCAACCTCATTCTCTTCATCCTCTTCATCCTCTACATCCTCACGCCTGTTCCCGTCTGCAGGCCCTTGGGGAGGTGGTGGTGGTGGAGGGTTTGGGGGTGGTGCTGAGGCAGATGTAGCAACAGCAGCCATGGATGCCATCAGGGTTGATGAGATACTCTCAGCAAGAGCAGCAAAGGCAGCAAAAGTCAATCTGCAATAGCCAGAAGTACAATGAAGATCAGATCTGGGGTGTGGCCTTTTATAGGGGTGGAGGGGTGCGCTTCGCGAACAGATAGAACATCCAAAAAGGTTTGAAAAGTTCAAAAAAGTATGTGGAAAGCCAGGGTCTTCGTCTGGGACACGTGCAATGGTGAATTTTTACTGTAAAATAATTTGGATTGTCTGAATAAGTTATTTTTAAAATGTTGGGGAACTGGACAGTGTCCACAAATTAGGACACGCTAAGCATGGGTGCGGTCACATGATGACGTCGGGAACACGTCCCCGAAGGGAATGGTTGTCCGCAGGATACCAAATGCACGGGAACGGTTGTGCGCATGCGCACAGGTGCTCTACGGACACTGTTCGGGTCCTCAAACAAATTAAAAGTGTGACACAAGTGAGACGGACAGTTACGGACAGGCGCTATGTTCGCAGGACTTACGGGTGTGGTGCACATGTGCGTAGATGTTCTGCAAACTGTATGGTATAGTGTCCTTGGGACACCTCCATTTTGTTTGACTACGGACATCCCGGACACCGCACATGTTCTTAGGGCAGTTTCAACTTGGCTGCGGATGGTACGGACAGGTATAGTGTCCTTAAGATTCCCCCAATTTGTTTATTTACGGACATCCCGGACACCGGGTGTGTCTAAGAACAGTTCCATCTTTGCTGTGAATGGTACGGACAGGTATAGTGTCCTTAGGACATTCCCATTTTGTTAATTACGGACAGCTCGAACAGGCGCGCTGTCCACGAACATTTTAAATGTTTTTTTTTTAAAATTAGACATAAAGAATTTCATTAAAAGAAACATAATATTTTTTTTATTATATACATATACACAATTTATGAAAGAGAGGGGGAAGCAGAAACTGATACAAATGCAGGGGAATTAGCGGTTTGGAGAGGATGGATGGGAGGGGATGAAGGGATGGAAGTCTCATCAAAACATTTTTCTTGGAGTTGAGGGTTTGGGGATAGTTCACTGGGACATGGAGAGGGGGAACAGGTACATGTGGGACAATGGTATTTAATTTTTTCTTTTATGTGGTCCTCCACAAAATGTTTCAAAACATTGACATTTTCCTTCAGCATGTCTATTTTCTGTTCCATGCGTTGCTGAATCTTTTCCTTTGTGTCGTTTGGTGTATTATTTTCAATGTTTGTATGGTCTGTTAAAAATAAATATATATATATATATATATGTTAAGTACACATAAAGTAATGATTATTAATTTGCTTATAT
Organism: Ambystoma mexicanum; assembly: GCF_040938575.1. NCBI lineage: Eukaryota > Metazoa > Chordata > Amphibia > Caudata > Ambystomatidae > Ambystoma > Ambystoma mexicanum. Next base: position 764,338,169 of record NC_090930.1, on the reverse strand, counting down.
AGAGAAGTGTCTACCATTACTATCAGTGTTTTCAGACATTTCCTCACATGGAAAATTTTCCTCAAGCCACTCCAAAGTACTGCACATTTCTGTGTGAAAAACAAAAATATATTCATTGTAGTGTACCTAATACAAAAAGTTTAGAAATATATAAGAAAAATCAAGTTTACTTACTAGCTTCTGGTAAATTGTGTTCTTACTGTTGTGTACGTCTGCTGTTGCTCCTAGCTGTGCAGTTTCTGTGAGGTAATTATGTTGGAGGCATATCTTTTTTTGTTTTGGTATATTCCATTTTAGTACATATGGTATTTAAATGGATGGTTGATGTGTTACATATATAGGTTCCACTTCTTATTTATTATTACATATAATGTGTTTATATGCTGCTTTTTTAACTTGTGCAGTGTTTATATGACTTGATAGAACAATTTAAGATACCCCCTGAGTTTTTGGGTAGTGTTGCTGGTGTCCGCGTCCATCCGCAGACATTCGCACAGTCCGCGGACATCAAAATCACTAGCTGGGGGTTCAGTATGTTCTATGTTACCAGTATATAAAGTCAGGGAATCCCAGTAAACATCTATCAAATTCACAATATGAATATGCATATTCAATAAAATAAAATTTGATGAAGGTAGGTTATGGTCCAGTTGCGCTACTAAAAACCTATGAAATTCAGTAAAAAACATTGTTAAAGGGATGTTATTGTTCCAAGTAAAACCGAAAAACCCCTGAAATTCGGCAGTGATGGTAAGCTAAGCAACCATAACTCGCGCCACCACCGTGCATTGCTAAGACTAACACCCAGGATATCAAAGATGACAGACTTTTCATGAAAAGTAAATACACATATGATGTCATTGGTGATGTCATCAATGACATTTGTGATGTCATCTTTGATGTCGTGGATGTTAGTCTTAGCAATGCACGATGGTGGCACGAGTTATGGTTGCTTAGCTTACCATAACTGCCGAATTTCAGGGGTTTTAGTTTTTACTTGGAACCATAACGTCCCTTTAACAACGTTTTTTTTACTGAATTTCATAGGTTTTTAGTAGCGCAACTTAACCATAACGTCCCTTTAACAAAGTTTTTTTACTGAATATATATATATATATATAAGTATACATACACACACATGAACACATAAACACACACAAACACTGCAACATGCACAATTGCTGAACAACCTTTGTCCAAACCAACCGGTTCATCTTTTGATTGGGATAGTTCCAGAGGATTCTTTTCCATCAGCGGCTGCATAAGCTGCATACATATATCTTAGCTTAAACAGCACATATGCAGAATTGAACATTTCTCTGAAAATAATCAAAATGCCACTCCGGTTTAACTCTGGCTGACTACAATCAACTTTAAGCATGGTACCTCTTTGAAGGCAGATAATGTCCATCATTGCTGCTCCCACCACCACAGTATGCACAGATTTGGATCCCATTCTCATCTCCAGTGTAGCAATGAAGATTACTGTCTTGGAACCATAAACCCATGGCTCTCTAGTTACATTCACAGGTATATCTATTCCTGTTGCTTAGGTTACAGGTAGATCCATAATTTTCTGATAAGGGATACCAACTAGATCACCCATTTACTGTGAGTTTCATTTACATATCTGTGTATTCCCATTGCTTAAGTCCAGTTACAGGGAAGTCAATGTATTACTTACAAGGGACACTCACGGCAACGTTCACTGCCAGCTCACTCTTTAACTGACAAAGAATCTTCATAAACCCAGGTGTTGTACATAATACAGATTCAGCCTGACAAGGCTGGTACAGCCTCACATTCTCAGATACTATATTGCTCTGTCGCAACCATATGTCAAAATTCTTGCCGCTAACCCTGATGTAGAGGCCCCAGAGGACTATATTGCATTATGCCCCACTCATCACTGATATCCCCACAGGCATTCATATTGCGTTACTCAATATAGGTTTTCCTACATTATTATTTCTACTATGTCCCCATTTCCTCACCTTCTACAAATTTCTCTACAAAGTTACATGACTCAGAACGCACTATGCCTGAAAATGCCCAAATACTATGGGGATAACTTTTCATCTGAACCCCAAAGGAATTATATGCACCACACTGAACATGACCATTTTTTGAAACTTTGCACTGTATATCCACAGACCCGCAGCAGTGAACTTGTGAAACCAAAATGAAAGGTGATGCAGGACACATAGATATAAGTAATGGCTATGTGAGAACAGAGGCAATTGACATTGCTGAGCCTTCAAAAATAACCATAATATGGTGAAAAATGAGAAAATACCACTATAACCCTTGTATAATGGACAACCATGCTTTAAACACTTTAACCAAGGGGGCTAGCATTGGAGATCAATTCATATAAGAAACACTCCAAAGATGGCCGCTGTGGAGCACACCTAAACAAGCAGCACTTGCTTTAGAGCTGTGAAAATAAAAGAAAGCTCCTGCTGCCATGACAACCCTTTGTAACAACAGCCCCGCAAAATTCCTCATGGAGCCTCGCTGCCTGATTTACACAGACACGGAGGCGAATTAGGTTAGCTGCACCGCGGACACGGGAATTATTGTAAATCCACACTGATAACCGGTTCCATGTCGCAGCAAAAATGGCCGTGAATACAAAATATTGCAGCAAAAATGTCATGGATTTTTGTGCCGCAATCATGTAAAGGATGCAGGGGACACCCCAGCAACCCCCAGACCCATTATACCATTTAAAGGGAGTGGGGGACACCCCTGCAATCCCTGCTCCCCTTAAATGGTATAATGGGGTACACCTTTACAGGGTCAAACCACAGCATTTTTGCAGCAATTTATTTTACTGGCGACATTTTTGCTGTGATTTTATTACCTGATACCTGATAACCTCTGTGCCCAGAAGGACTAGCCTTCATGCAGTGTTGCACTCAAGAACAGAAATAATCTGTCTATTGAGTGCTCCGCTTCCGCGCGTGCTCTGCCATTGAACGAATCACAATGGCCTGAGCGTGTTTTACCATTCAAATCAACGTATGCAATACATGCTGTGGGGCCGAGGATATCTATATATGGTCCCTGATTGATGTGGACGCTTGTCCGAAATGGTAACGGGACATTTGGCAATTAGCCTTTTCGAATCAAAAACATCATGCGAGATACGTGTCTGTTGACTAATGTGAGAAGATTCTCGTAAGTACCATTAGAGCAACTTTGGATATGTAACCGCATAACCAACAAAGAGGGGTGAACGAAATTAAAGGGATACATCATCTTCCTCTCATTTCTTACAGCTTCACCTCGTGAACAGTACTGGATACCCAGCTAAAAACAGACAGAAACGCACATTAAAACCACGAAATGAAGTGCATAATATACGTGGAAAAAGGGCAAAGAAGGTAAACAACAGACTTAAAGCAAAAAGAATGGCTCCATAACATAAAGCTATTAAAAATCACGGGTCCCATTTTTGAAATGTATATATTTGGGCCTGTCGTTTCGAGATTCCAAGGACATGACAAGCAACACTAAGATCTGGTGTACACCCAGTAGATGTCAAAGGGGGGCATAAAATGAATGTCTTTGAACACTGTATTGATATTGGCATAAGGTGCATAGATATATCAAAGAAATAATTTCCCTGATGCAATAAAACAACCCGGCCTAGAAGAAGTAATTCTCAACTTTATCCCTTAGGTTGAGCTGGGTGCCCCACCAAATCTGATGGGTGGATCACTGATTGCCAAAGCAATTAAGAAATTGTTCCAGAAGAAGATGACTCAAAAACAAGTCATTGAAACCGGTCGACCAGAGACTACCCAGATATCTCTGAATTACGAGAGATACGTGCCCAAAAATTAATATCATCAATGACCAGTGTCTATATGACATGACAAGTCTTCCTAGTTACATTCATTATGCATTTTTCAATTACTATTTTAGAAATGCAATAATGGATATTGCGAACTTATCATGCTGATGTGAAATAAGCAATTTACAAATTGACTACTGAGGAAAACACCCAATGAGAGAGTGCTCTCACTTTCTCTCTATTTTATGAATCACAATGTATGGTAAAGTCTAGCATACTTCACAGAGGGTTAATAAATTATATGGTCCTACACCATTTGCAAATAGTCTCACATGAACTGATCCACCATACCGTGTCTCAGTAATGGGACTGGTTCCCAGATTGTGATTTTTATTAAGAATATTACTCTCATTATAGCAATAGGTTAAGTTTACTTTCCTTCCTATCCTGTTAGATAGGTGGCACACCAGCATAACCCAGGGTGAGAACATCACGGAGGGACAGAGTGTTCTGACTAGGGTGAGATGTAGGGAACTCAATAACAGATATAACAAATAATGTCAAAAACAAACGGACTCTGTACCTGTTCTTGTTTTGTGTGATACTGTGAAATGTATATAACGGGAAGGTAAAAATCCCCTTACTAGATGTATCTAAACAAATAACCATTGTCCCTGAGTAGTTTGTAGGGTATCGAAGACCACATTCTTGATTAAATGCTTCAGAATACAATTAGCCTCAGATTCTAAAGTGCATGTTGCATTAGAAATAAAAATCCTAAAGTGAATGTTGCATTCCTTAGTGCAGTTAACCATATAGGACTAGTTGTTCTACTTGTCCCAGAATTGTCTCAAAAATTCACAGAGGCTCACTTAATTGAAATACCTGCACAGTAACATGTGCCCCATGAACCATTCAGTAACTCTCAATACAGGTGTTGCAAGAGAACTGCATGTCACAAGAGGATTATGTCTATAAAGATCCCCTTAGACACAGAAAGGTCCACATTTCAAAGAATGAACATTGTCTCACATAGAATAGGAGCCACAACAGAACTAGATGCCTGTGGATGCACTTTATTGCACATCACACATGTCCTCACCAAATACATGCATACCCCATAATGCATGTTGATTCATTATGTAAACATTGTACCATCTGATGAAATCGTATTCTGGCAAGAAGACGCTCTAGGGGGAATAAAGTCTTCTATGTGCTATGGCTAAAACAGTATCACAATTTGGCTTAAGTCATGAAGGTTTAAACGATTAACAGACACAGGCAGATGTTATACCTCTTCACCTTTGCTAACATTCATGGAACCAAGGCTATATTATCTAGAAATGTGTATAAATAGCAGACTCTTCCAACTATACATTAAGTATTGTCACAGATGGCACAGAAAATACTCCATGTCTCAAAGGCAGTTGAAGGGTTTTTATTGAGATCTTTGGTGAGCATAGCGATGTCCCTCTCTCCCTCATCTTGCCACAATTCTCCTCCCTAACCAAGGTGTCTGTAACCCTGGTACATGCTACTGATAATTGACCCCTAGCTTCTAAGAACTGGCTACGCCTACTGATGATTCCCTAAATACAGACTCACAGATGCCCTCAGACACTACTCCCCCTCCGACACTACTACTACTCCCACACCACTACTCAGTCACCCTCCTTTCACCCAGTATCCACCTTTTCACAGTCACACCATACACTACACTCTCTCTCTGTACACTTGTCACACACACGCACAATTACACTGCAGAACCACTATCACTCTTAAGCCAATGCTTCACCTACTGCAATACTCTTCTTCAAAAGCCTGAGCTCCTTCCTTCATCCTGCTGTTCTCTTAATTGCTGACTACATCCACCCCTGACCTCTCCCACTACACCAACAATTACTGTTTCTTGTCCCCTGTTTAAGTAGCCCTCCCCTGTAGTTATTGGCCACTCATCCCTATACACCTTTTCTCTCTTTTTCCTCCTAGGGCATGCATGTGCTGAGAAAAGCATTAAAATGGGGCTTAGCCCTAAGTGCTTTAGTTGTGCATGCGTGCCGCTCAGTAGAGTTGATGGCATCGGAAAATCCTTAGTACAGTTTTTGGTTTGAGCCCCAATGTCAGGGTCCTTCTTGGTTCGTTCGGGGAACTTTGCGATATCTAGACACTCTTCTTGTATCTATCTGAACTATAGTGTTACCATGGTTTTAACTCTTGCTGTATTTTGAATTTTGCCTAGCATGTCATATTTAGCTGCATTTTGAGTATGGCCGCTGTGTTGAATTTAGCTACATTTTCAGTATAGCGACTTTGCTGTATTTACCTGTGCTTTGAATTCGCCCAATGTAAATCTAGCTGCATTTTGAAGTATAGCCACTTTGTTAAATTTAGCTGCATTTTGAGCATAGCCACTGTGTTAAATTTAGCTGTGCTTTCAATTTACTATCATGTAAATCTAGTTGCATTTTTAAGTATAGCCACTTTGTTAAATTTGGCTGTATTTGGATGCTGGGTTAATTTAGTTGCATTTTGAGTAAAGCCACTGTGTTGAATTCAGCTGTGCTTTGAATTTTGCCACTGTGCTAAATTTAGTTGCTTTTTGAGTACCTTCACTGTGTTGAATTTAGCTTCACTTGGAATGTAACCACTGAATCTAGCTGTATTTTGAATGTAGCCACTGAATTAATTCTAGCAGTGCTTAACTTTTGACACTGTGTTGAACCTAGTTGCATTTTGAGCAAAGCCACTGTGTGGAAGCTAGCAGTGCTTTAACTTTCCCTCCATTTTAATCTAGCAGCGCTTTGAATTTTGCTTTGAATTCTGCTGGAGAGTCAAATCTAGTTGAATTTTGAGTGTAGCCACTGCATTGAATCTGGCTATATTCCGAGTCTAGTCACCATTGAATCCTAGCTGTGTTTGAACTTTGGCACTGTTCTAACTCCTTTTGATAAGCGCTGATAGTGTGTCAGGCCCCCATTAACCAATCTAGTCACCAGAGAAGATCAAACCATACCATCATGCCATCCAACTCCAAGATCAGAGGGACATTAAGGTGCACTAGAAACATGGCCAACCCCTGCCTACCTCCTCCTTCCCCCACACCCTTCACACATCCAGCCCTTGGAATACGCCCCCCAGATACCTCCCTATGTACCCCCCACTGACCTTGACCCCAACCTTCACACATTGGCCTTTCCAACCCTTGTGCCATCCTTCCTCTGGCCCCATCCCTCCTCAGTCTATGCATACCTGAGAGCCGCTCGGGCTTCCCTCACCAATATCCCTTCCTCAGCCACCCCGCGGACCCTCACATACATGCTAAAGGCACCCAAGAATCCCCTTCAACACAGAATCTGCAACACCTGGACCCTCTCATCTCTGCACACCTCAAACTATCCCCCCAGTTCCCTGCTTGCACCCTCACTTACACCATTATGTCCTCCCCCAACTCACCAAACCCACTGAAATCTTCAACACTGCCTTCAACGCTCCCGGCACTAACCCCGTTCAACCCTACCAACACTCCCCTCGAAATCAGCAACCGGGCATCATCTCAGATCTTACACCCTCCTCTTCATTCCAACTCCATTCATCAACCACCCCTCTCCGAGACCCCACTCACTACCCTGCACCTTCTCTGGCCCCCTTTCCCACAACTGACTCCACATATGCAATTCCCTCTAAAAATCTACCTCCTCCCCCTCCAGCAAACCAGACCTCCCACCAAGGGACTGCACATCACAAGCACTCTTTTTACACACTCAAATAAGGCTCCAAGCCCCGCCTCCCCACTTACAACAGAGACACCTCAACTTCCCCTAAAAACCTCTCTCCTCCTACCTACAGGCACTCTTCCACCCTCACTGCCCTCCCTATCCTCCCTTTATTCACACAGTACTCACCAGCAGAGCCTCCACCAGGGGGATCCTCTCCCATGCCCTCCCGCTCTACCCCTACCTCCCTCTTCTGCTCACCTTTCCGGTGGCCAATAAATGCCATGCTTCTATCGATCTCTCATGCATCCTAATTAACACCAGATCTGTCATTAAAAATGGACACAATATATACAACCTTATTTCCTCAGAAAGCACAAAAATCCTTTTCATCAGAGAAACCTGGTTCTCTGACAAATTCTGACCTATCACACATGAGGCATTACTCCTAGGCTACACACTAATCATGCATAATGTAACTGGTGTAGCAGGTGGGATTGCCATTGTCCACAAATCACACCTCAACATCTCACACTCCGAGGAACAAGCCTGCAACACATCCCTCCTAGTGACATTTTTCATCCACCCCCTCTTACCCTCAGCTTCTTACTCATCTACAGACCCCCCAGTTACAACAGAAACTTTGCTAATGCTCTAAGCAACTCCTTAGCAGCCATCCTGGTCGGCCACACCTTCCTCACCATGCTAGGAGATCTCAATGTATTTTTTGACACCCTGCACAAACCCATGACACAACACTACTCCTAAGCAACCTGCAAGCCCTCAACATGACTCAACATGACTCAACCGATATCAGCAGCCACTCACACTTCATGACATGCACTAGATGGACTATTCAGTTCCTAGACCTTAGCTCCATGCTCCCCCCAATCACTTATATGGATGGAGCATGCAGCCATCTTCATCTTGCTTTCGACTCGTAGCCCACCTCCCCGCTTGACTAACACTGCTTCCCAATGTGGAACAAGGTCACAGTAACACCAGACTTGGCTGACTCTCTGCTTTCCTCCCTTCCCAATCTGACAGTCCAGGAAGGTCTGCCCTCTATCAGCCATTCCGGCCTATGAATCTCCAATGTCCTCAAACCACTCAACCCCTCCAGATCTTCCTGCCACAGACAAGGCCCTTCCCCTAGATGGTTTACCCCTTCTCTCAAAACCCTCAAAACACTCAAACAAACCCTGGAATGCAAATGGTAGGCTGGTCCATTTCCCCAAAATAGAGCCGCTTACACCAGTGTAGATCATAGCATACAAGGCCAACAAATCCTGCTACGGAAACAGAATCTCTAATGCCCATAATAGCAGCAAGGAACTCCACAAGATCATGTCAGAATTCAAGGCCCCTCACTGCACTTCCCCCCTCTTTCAACTACCAAGAACTCTGTGATGCCCTCTCTGACCCCTTCTACAACTTTTTTGTCTAAAGAAACCACACTGTTGGAGCCAAACTAACAGCACTCCTGCCCTGATAACCTGCACCCCGCCCAACCCAACTAACCCTCCCACCTCCCGCCCTACCTTCTGCTGCTTCTCTCCCATCTCTTGACCAGAACTCCTGAAGGTACCTGCTAGTAGCCACCCATTCGCATCCTCTGGGAATCCATGCCATACGTCCTCCTCAAAGATATCCTTCTTCAACCTGTGCAGGTGGCATTGCAAGAGTTATCATGAGGTCCTCCCTCACCTCAGGTACGTTCCCAGCAGCCTTCAAGATATCGCACATCAAACCCCTCCTCAAAAATTCCTCCCTTGGCCCCCTCCTTACAACTGACTACAGACCTATTTCTAACAAACCACTTCTTAGCCAAAATCACTGACCGAGCAGACTACTCCCGCTTTGCCTCTTAACCAAATCCAACCTCCTCTTCAACCAAACCCAATCTGACTTCTGACCCCTCAGAGGAACTGAATTATCCCTAATCTCCATCTGGGATGACCATTAAAGCACTGCAGACTTAAAACACTGTGTAGCACTCATCCTCCTCAACTTCACAGCAGCCTTTAACAACATCAACCACATAATCCTCACAGACAGATTGCACTTGCTTGGTAAAAAGGATGCAGCACTAAGGTGGATTTTCTCATTCCTTGCTAACAGATGACAAGGCCCCCTGCCCTGTGGCTGCATACCTATCTCTCCTACTCTTCAAACTCTACCTGAGACCCCTCCCTGCTCTTATTCACTAACAAAACCTAACCTGCTACAACTACATAAACCCAGATTGTCTTCAAGATCCCGCAGACATTTTTCATCCCCCCTCCTGACCTTGCCACTCGCCTCACAGAAATCGACCACTGGATGATGACTAACCATCTCCTCCTCAAGCCTGGAAAAAACTAAATCAGGTTCTGCAGGAAGATGGCTATCTTCCACTAACCTACCCCCCTTCTCCATCCTCCCCAGGCCCTCCTCCCATCACATCCAATGTAGTAAGGAACCTGGGATGCACTATGGACCCTGATATGACACATTCACACCACATTAACTTTGTGTATAAATCTTGCTATCTACACCTCCGCATTCTCAGACGCATCTCCCCTTACCTCTCCTACCCTCACAGATTCACTGTAGTCATGGCTATCATCCTCTCATGCTAATTTACTTCACCTGGGCACCCCCACATATCAACTCAGAAAGCTCTAACATGTCCAAAACAAGGCAACTAGGTTCCTCCTGGCCCTTGGCTCCAAAGAGCACATCACACCCACCATCTGTGTCCTCCACTTGCTCCCTGTTGGGTGACAAGCCCTTTTCAAAGCTATGTGCATCACCGACTGTGCACTTCAAAAGACAAGCACAGAATACCTTCAACAGAAACTCAACCATTACCAACCTAATAGAAATCTGAGAACAGGCACTGCACTCCTCTTTGTGATCCCCCCTCAAATTGACAAGAATAGGGGGATCATCCTTCTCCATCTGAGCCCTCACAATCTGGAAAACAATTCCCATTAACATCCACCGCATAGATCACCTTGCCTTCCGGAAGGCCCTCAGGACCTGGATTCTCTCCACCCACACCTGCCGCATCCTGACGAACCCGTGCACCACTTCACGTTATTTAACCACCTCTCGTGTAGACTGGGACAGCAAAGAAATTCCCATGAAATGTACTGAGCAATGGAGAGAAACTCCAGCAGACCACAGGACAGAATCCACGCCACATCTACGAAACCAAGAAACCAGCCAGGACACAAGGGTACATATCACACTCCATGCTTATGGAAGATAACCAAAGGCAAGGCCACACACCTGCACGCATCTGCTATGATACACTACATTAAGACACATCGCACAACAGCTGTGCCATAAGAATGCAGGTATCCCCCATGACAAAAGCTTCAGTCTAGCTGTACACATAATGTGTCTCCTGCACTTAAATACTCTCCAGACTACCTCAGAGCTCCCATCTACATGCCAGCTCGACATCGGTAGCTAACAGGGACTTGACTACCCATATCTACCTTCATATTGGCTAAAATGTACAAATGCATTCTAAACTCCTCGGACAAATTTCTTATACCTTGGACTTCGGTCCCCGGAGGATGTTCACCTACAGTGCTTTGAGGCCATGCCAATGGGAGAAGGCACTATACAAACGAAAAAGTACATTACATTATGGTAGTACTTCACTCTTCTGTATTGGAAATAATGGAGCATGACAAATATAAGGAGGGACTGTGCCGAAAGGCAATGGGAACGATTTAGAATTGTACAGGAATCTCTCAGTCTCTGTGATTTTCTTTTATTGTGTCTCCTGAAATGTTGTGTGTTAAGATTTTCACAAACTAACCTTGAACCAAAATGAAACCTAGCGTTTAAGTTCTCTGGCAATAGAAATACCTGCCATATATTAAGAGTACCAGAGGAAGCGATGGCAATATCTGACATATGATGAGAGTACCTAAGCATGTAATGCCTATACTTTACATATTGTGGCCATACTTGAGCATTTCTGCATTTGTGAGGTGTGTTCGCCTTTGCTTTTGAAAATTTGGGGAACAAAGTGAATGATGATTCTGCATGAAAAATTTTTATTCACCAAAGAAAGCCACTTTTCCAAAGAGGATTTTTAGTTAAAAAAAAGTAGTGTCAATTGTTAAGCCCAGTCTGGCTTTCAAAACGTAAAAGGTCATTGATACTGGCAATGTACTATCATCCCTGGTGCTAATGGACTACCAACCTATGCATCGACTGATGCGTTCTCTTATTTAAAACAAAGCAATAAAATGCAAAAGAATATTTTTTTTACCGATTTTTTTATTTGTATTTTATACTTGTGTACAAGAAGGTGTAACGTTGGGCCTCTGTCACGATCAGAAGATGCATTCACTTTCCATTTGTCCAGAGCTCAACAAAACAAATCAAGGGTAGACATTAGGCAACGATGTTTCTGTGAGTCTGCTTGGTTAAGGGGTTCCAGTGACTGTAGTAGTACTAGTAATCTATAGACATCGGCTGGGGAAAGATATTGTTCCAGAATAAGGCCATGCCTAGTCAAGCCATGGAGATGACCACATTGATTGTAGTCCAGATTTCCAGTTAATCCCCCAATGATAGTGTTTAAAGAGATAATGATTTTTGCAGTAGGGGCTAATTGGGGGGTCTTCTTGAAACAATATATGTTCACTTCTGCCTACACTTTCTGGGAATGCATTCAGCATCTTAAGTCAGATTTCATTGCCTCTCCATCAGTTTTCCTGGGGTTTGGAGGTCTAGAGAAGTCTAGCTGCTGATCAGATGAGGATCCTTAACTTCTCACTGAATACATAAAGTATTGTCAGACGAGGGTAGCAGCCCAATCCTTGTTCCCTTCGGGTGCAGCTCCCATGTCTATGACCGGTTTTTCTAACACAGACAGTGCTCATCATTATAATTGACCCAGTGTGATCAATGCGGGTCTGCCGGTAGGTGCACTGAACTACTGGCAGACCCGGCAGCTTTTTCTCAGAAGCACTGGCACCAATAATAACGGTGCCAGTGCTTCCGGCTTCCCATTCCAATGGAGTCTTATGGAACACCATGGAAATGGGAATTTACCGTACCACCTCCACCTGTGATATCTCGGTTGCACCAGGATGTCAGGCAGTGGTAATGGTAATACAGGGTTGCCGGCAACCTCATAATGAGGGCCAGTGTCGCTATATCACCTCAAGTGACTGTCCTCTGCTTTGGGATGGGTAATAATTGAGGGATGACTGGGGTTTCTCCCCATACCAACCCCTGGGTCGATCATCAAATATCTCCGGGAGGCAACCAGCCCTCTTGGTTACCAAACTAGATGCCCCAAGTGACACGGAGGGGACTTTGTCATAGAATATTTACTTTATTTTTGATTTAATAAAATGATTGCCAATTATCAACAGAACATTGTTACAGATTAAGCATTCAGCAATCCCATTGGCAAACGCTCTGTAAATTAGGCCCTTATTGTTAGTTTTGTGACAAGCTCCTGTTATTTCCCCAGTCTCTTTTAAGTAAAGGATCGGGAAACACACATATAATGGTATTGACTGTATGTTGGTGTGAAGCTGCAGTACTCATCTGCTAGTTTTCTGTTGCTATATCTACTTTGTTTTACACATGGTCATTCATTTTAAAGATTTGTTAATTATGTTTTTACACACACTACCATTCAAATTAATATTTGTGTTATTAATTTCATAGTAAGGCTTCGATCTTTCAGTCCCTTTAATTGCAGATAGCAAGGTGCAGGGCACATTAAGACATTCCATGTAGTTAATGAGTGCTAGGGACTCCCTCCCAGCCATTTTATATTTTGTAATCATGGAGGGTCCATTGTTAAATTGCTACTGTATTGATAGAAGTAAGCAGCAGCTAAGCCCTAAATCACTCCACTGGCAGTCTCTTGGCTAAGCAAAGCACTGCTCTCAAGCAATAGCTTCCCGTTTTATGCAGCTCACCCTGTCTCTTAAGTGCCCATATTTCAGTACCATGTAGTATGGTCGGGCAGATCTTAAATATGTAGATTTCCCTCCATGTGGAAATCGTGTAGCCTGCATGACATTTTGAGAAATTAATAGTAGCAGCAAATAAATAAATGTCTGTGGGCATTCCATATGTGCATGATCTGTGTATTCCATGTTAGCGGGCTATCGATCATTACCCCCAGATATTTATATTCTTCTACCACCTCTACTACTTTCTTATTCAGGTACCAATTGAATGTATTCATTTTCGCGTTTGGAGCCCTGAAGCACATTACCTTGGTTTTAGCCATATTGATGTTTAATTTGTTTTCTTTGGCACAGTCAGCAAAGGAGTCCAGCTGTATTTGTAGGCCCACAGGAGTGGTGTCTAATAGGACTAAACCAGCTGCATACCCATCCACCTGCTGCTTTCCCATCACTAACCTTAGCGAGTATGCACCCTCGCAATTTTACAAGTTTTCCAAATATATATGAAAAATAATAGGGGCAAGTACAAACTCTTGTTTCAATCCAGTATGAGTTGGTATCTCCTTGATTAACAAGCTATTCTTTGTGTAACTTACTCTCACTACTGTACTGGCGTGCAGAGCAACCACCATCTTTAACAAACTAGGCTGATTACCCCATTTATGCAGCTTAAGCAACAGTTCTAACTCGTTGACTGTGTCAAATAGGGCACTAAAGTCCACGTATGCAGTATATGTTTGTAGTTTGTATCTAGCTCTCCCTTGCTCCATAATGCTAGCTAAAGCCATAAACACAGTCATTGTAGACTGGCCCCTCCTAAATCCTGTCGGATTGTATGGGATATTTTGTCCCATATTTGCCCAATCTGAGAGGGACAGAGACAGCACTTCTCTCTATTTGGGATGACCTAAAGTCCAACGTAGATTCCAACACAAACTCGGCACTGATACTACTCGACCTCTCTGCAGCATTCTACACAGTCAGCCACAACATCCCCATCAAGAGACTGGAAGAAATAGGGATCATCCAAACAGTGCTGCTTTGGAATACATCCTTCCTATCCAAAAGAACAGAAACATTATAGTTAAAACCATTTAAATCCATGCCGCAGGACACCACTTGTGGAGTACCACAAGTATACTCCCTATCCCCACTCCTCTTCAACATCTACATGACTCCACTAATCAACCTCATCAAAAGGCAGGGCTTCACCTGCCACAAGTACGCTGATGACACCCAAATCATCGGCAAAATTGAAGATGTACAAGAGGACACAAGACTAATAGACTGTCTCAAAGAACTCTACGAATAGAGGAACACAAACAGCCTCAAATTCAATCCAAGCAAGACAGAAATCTTGATTATATCCAAAAACCAAGGAAGCGCCAAATACATCCCATGGCCCACAGAATTAGGAACAGCGCCCACACCATCTAAAATCTTTAAAATCCTTGGAACCCTAACGGACAATGAGGTAATCCTAGAACCACAAGTAAACATAAGAATCAAGAAATGCTTCTTTCACCTGTAAACGATCAAAAAGATTCTACCATTCCTCCACATCATGTGAAAAAAAACTGGCCATTATCTCCCTCATCATGACCAGGATAGACTATGCCAACAGGCTATACCTCGGAATGCCGGATTATCTACAGGAGAAACTGCAATGTATAAAGAATGCAGCAGTCATACTTCTCCTCAAACTGTCACAAAGGGACCACATCACTCCAGTGCCAAATAATGAATTACATTAAAAACAATGTGCATAAAAATGAATTACATTCAAAACAATGTGCACAACATACAGCGCAATCCAGGGCCAAGCAGCACAATTAATAAAAAAGAAAATCAACATTTACCAGCCGACTAGAACAGTCAGATCCAGTGATGAGATCTGCATAGAACCTAAACCAATCATTATTCTCTTGCCTAGATGCTCAAATTAGGAACTGTATTATTGTACTTTTTTTTGTATATAATGTTATAACGCATGTTATCCTCTCTATGGTACCAGGCTATGTACGTTCTTCTGTATGAATTCCAATCCAGGCAGGCACCTTGGGTTAAAACCATTTTCACCATTTGTTGATTTCCTTTTTGTAATTATTAAGATTCCTGTGGTAAATATGTTGTAGATGCATGTCACTTTGTGGCTTACATTAAATCTTGAATAAGTAATCACTACATTTAAAATGTGTTAATGAACCATAGGAGTGGGGTGTTTAGGTTTCCTTTACCATATTCACTTGTTTTTGGTTGATTTCTAACCCTCATGGGTAGAATAGGGTTGTAACCAGGGGCCCATATATTATAATGGCTAGTAAACTAAACCATTAGTGGAAATAGTGACTGTTGCAAATCACTGTTGCTTGCCAAGATCAGAAAAGAACAGAAGCAAGCACGGAATTACAGCTAAAGAGCTTCCAATGCAGAGGGAAATGTGCAAGGGAGAGGACGGGGTTGGAGACTCTCAAACACTTTTCAAGTCCAGCTGGTCGTGCTCAAGTCTGGTAGCACAATAGGTTGTAATACAGTGGCAATTGTTTCTTTAGTATATGTTTCCCAGCTCCCACAAGACGCTGCAACCTGTAGCTTGGGGCCATGACTGTTGCCATTCACTAGTGCCCAAAGCGTCTGGATTGATTTTTCCTCAGTGCTTCATTAAGTCATTGCCAGCACTCTATTTTATGCAGAACCAGATTAGCTTTCAGACACGTTTTGTAAACATGTGTTCTTATGTTAAACCGCCTCGTATTATTATTTATTGGAGTCTTAAAGGGCCTCATTACGAGTCGGCTGGTGCAGAAATAATGTGCCGGTATTAGTGTATACCAGCACATTTCCACACCGGCCAACTACAAGTTGGCCAGTGAGGTGCCTGAATTACCTCCAGCTAAGAGCTGGAGTTAAGCCAGGCACCTTAGCAGTAAAGGTCACTGCTATTACCGATGCCGGTTATACCGGCAAAATCCCCCATGGAGTCCAAGCGGACTCCATGGAATGGGAATTTACATCCAACACCCGCACTCGTAATCTGGCACTAATACCACTGTACAGACTGCCGGTATCAGTATTTCAGTTGTTGGTATCCTGCGGGATTTACTTCCAAGATACCAGCAAACTTGAAATGGGGACCTAAGTGTCCCTTCAGTATTTTTCTCAGATATTTCCTAAGGGCTTTTTTTCAGTTTGGATTCTGTAGTCCATATCCCTATTAATCATAATTGACACATTTGTTAGTTTAAGATTAGTTCCTATCTTGTCCTTGAGGATTTTCAGCACGTTTGTAAAGGTAGGCCTTCTGTCTGTTACATGTTTAGTGGCATGAAAAATAAATAAAGGGAAAGCTTTTTGACTATTGATTAGTGTAGCACTGAAACCAAAAAAGCAAGCAGGAAAAGAAATGTGATTATAAAAAGACAGAAAAGGATTAAAAAATAAACCCAAAATTGTGGCTGGAAAAAGCGAGGGAGAGGGAGGTGGGGATAAAAGTTATATGAAGAGGTGGAAGTCATGCATAGGGAAAAGTAGGAGGGAGAGAATAAAACTTCAAGTTTTGGATAATGATTTGACAAATGCATGCTTTGTTGCAGAAAGACTGCCAGAAATTGAATGTATGTATGTATGCATGTGGAAGGTATGCTCTAACCTGTGTGCTGACTGTCATCTCTTCTTCTCTCTTATCTGCCAGGTACTGCACAATCCTAAACTTTAAAATTATTGCCCCGTTGGTGTCAGGGAGGGAGGCCGAGGTGAAGGGAGGAAGGTGGAATCCACCTTAGTGCTGCATCCCTTATACTGAGCAAGTGCAGTTTGTCTACGAGGATGCTGTGGTTGATGGTGTCAAAGGCTGCTGTGAAGTCGAGGAGGATGAGTGCGTCACAGCCTTTTAAGTATGCAGTGCTTTTGTGGTCATCCCAGATGGAGACTAGGGATGATTCAGTTCCTCTGAGGGGTCAGACGTCAAACTGGGCATGGTCAAAGAGGGGGTTGCAACCGGTTAAGAGTCAAAGCTGGAAGTAGGCGGTACGGTCAATGATTTTGACTAAGAAGTTGTTAGAAATAGGTCTGTAGTTGGCTGGAAGGTGGAGGTCAAGGGAGGGATTTTTGAGGATGGGTTTGATGTGCGATCTCTTGAAGGCTGCTGGGAATGTGCCTGAGGTGAGGGGGTGTTCACGATAGCTGTTACAATGCCGCCTGCACAAGTTGAAGAAAGAATATCTTTGAGGAGGGTGGGAGGGCATCGGTCCCCTGAGGATGCAGATGGGTGGCTGCAGGCAAGCAGCTTTGAGTGAGTTAGTATGTGGATTTAATAGGAGGGGGCCAGCACGCACCCTTGCTGCACTCCCTTTCCCACTTTTATTTAATCTCTAAACTTGCCCCCCATACTGTAGCATACCCGCACCTAAGAATTCTTGAGGAGGGCCTTAATAATTCTTAGTAGGGGCTCTGGCCCACCCTTTTCACACAGTATTCTCCACAGGCAGTTCCTGTCATGTGGTCAAATGCAGAGGTGAAATCCATAAAGGCCACACAGACAGGAACCCCCAAAATGTTGACATACTTGGCCAGAATGAAGTAACAGTTCAGGCCCTGAAAAATAATCCCTGTCCCAGGCCTAAAAAAAGCGAGTTGAGTGTATGACAGTGTGTTGCTGTCCTGCACCCATTCCTCAAGATTATTTAGGAGAACTCCTGCAAAACGCTTTGACAAACCATCAAGTAAAGTGACCGGATTGTTGGAACATGGGTTCGCTACACTAAATATAGGTATGATGATGCCAGTGCACCAGGTTACTGTCTGCATTTTCATAGGGTTAAAGGCATGAAATAATTGTACCAAAACTGGTATCCATATTTCAATGTCACTTTGAAAGATGTCATTTGGTACATTCATAGGGCTTTTGCCTAGTTATCATGAGTTGCACCTCTTCCACAGTAAACCCGCCCAGCAAATCCATGGGCCCCAAATTACTTGACTTTGATATGTCCGGCTGTCGGCTTCACAGAGATATAGTGCTTGGAAATGGTCTATCCAGACTCCTTCTGAAATGTGGATCTCTGGAAGTTCCTCGACTCCTAAATCCAGTTCTTTGGTGACCCTTGACCCGATGCACCAAAAGTCCTTTGAATTATTTTGACCTGCCAGCTCTCATTTGCAATCTCCTCCTTTCTCCTTGCTAATTCTTCTTTATATTTGAGTCACCATTCTCTTATGTTATTAATAACTGGATGCTGACATTTTAGTACAAGCATTAAAGCATTAAAGCTTTATTTCTATCCTTAAAAGGTTGGGAAAGCCAAGACGTCCTCTGTTTATTAGTACTCTTTATATCATTTGCTGGTACTCTGAAGATCTTATCAACAGTGCTTAATTGTACGGGAGAAACATCTATGATCTCTTCCAGTTTACTGTAAGGTTGTTGTTAAGAGATAAATAACTCCTCTCTACAAAAACAGATGGCCATCTACTGTAAAGAAGCTTTATTCACTGGTGTGCACCCAACTACCCTGGAGCCTCTTTTCTTCAAGTTACTGGAGAATTTCATCAAGTTACTGGAGAATGTCAAAGAGTTCAGTGGAGGAGGTATTCCCCAGTCCTAGAACCAAGTGAGCACCAGAGGAGTGTGATCACTTTAATTCCTCTCTATGATTTAAATCCTGTATATTTATCCACCAATGTACGGGTATCAGTATATAATCAATTATGCTGTGAAAGCACCCATTTATTAAGGCAAACTCATACGACAAGGAAGAAGCAGTCTGTTGGGTTTTACCATTTCTTGCTATGAGGCTATTTCCTGTATGTGTGTTTGTCTGTGCCTGGAATGATGGGTATGGAGTGTTAGCTGGTTGGAATGTTATGATGTGAGTGCCTGTGTTCCAGAAAAGTCAGTTGGGAACTTATGCTTGGCGCAGGGGGACCGGTGGATGCTTCTCTCCTATGAACTTGTCTTATATTTATCCTGCTGTACTTACCTGTAATCTACGAACCCAGTAAAGACCACTTAAGTCACGTGAGGCTCCTGAGTAATCTGTACACTCATACTTCTTAAATGTATCACTGGCGACGAGGATCTTGGAGACTGAAGGGAACCTGGTACAAAACTGGAGCAAGGAACAAGTTATGTACTGAAAAGGATTGAAGAAGTGAGAAAACCGGAACCTGAGGACAAGTGGTGGAAAGGAAGTTGCCTATCTGAAAACAAAGAGGAAACAGAGGCATCCACCGCCCCCCTCCTCCCCCCCCCCCGCCCTAAGGTGAGCGTGCCCCATGTCCTGATTGACTGTGAGCTGCTAAGTAGTAGAGAGTCCTGAAGATGTTTGGGCGGCACTTAATTAGCTGGCTTGTATAAAGCAATTGTCTTCTACTTAGCAGAGGTGTTATGGATACTGCACTTGAAGCATTGGATATTACCTGTACAGAGCAATTTAGTGCAGGAGGTTCAGTGCGTTTGGCAGTGAGGTTGCAAAGCTAAGAGGAGTTGCTGTAAACTGGGGCCGGGGACTATGCGAAGGTGCTTCAACAGAAATGTATTGCGTTAACAGTGAGGTACTGGAAACATTGCCAGTGCATTGCACCAAGTGGAATTGTGATGCTGTCCGGATTTCGGCAAGGCTGTTTGAGGGCAGCAGTCGTCTGTGAAGTTGAACGTACCTTGTGTGGATGGGATGAAGGTTGGAGCCTGGAGCTCTGTATGCTTCGTGGCCTCACATTGTAATGGTGACGTCATTAAGCCAGCGCAGGGTGATGGCGGAATCATGAAGAATGTTCCGTGTCAGGTCGAGTGTTCTAACATTCTCAACTGCAGGAGCTGCTAATGCTGAGCGTGTCCACATCGGCAGAGTAAAGGACCTTCCTACATTGCAAGGTGTCCCTTTGAAGGAGGAGATGGATGCATTGCCGTATCATAAAGAGTTTCAACGAATGGACGCATTTCAGTATCATAAAGAGTTTCAATGAATGGACGCATTTCAGTATCATAAAGAGTTTCAATGAATGGACGCATTGCTGTATCATAAAGAGTTTCAAATGAAGTTTATTTCAAAGTGCTTGGAGCGTCCAGCAAGATAAGGTAGCATGAAGGATCCGCAACAGCGTATTGCCAGTAATTTAAAAGAGAAGTACTTGTTGGTGCTTTCAGAGCTGGTGACGCGTGTTGGTTCCAAAGGTTTTCAAGTTTGCAATAGTTTCTTCCAGAGAGTGTGTATGCAGTCACATGATTTATTTGGCACTACGACGTGATGCGGAATTCAGAAGAAAAAAACAGATTTTTTTTTGTTGATAACGCTTTACTTTGTGGATGGATCAACGGTGCCTGGAAAAGGAAAAATGTATTGCTGCCATAGTGCAGGGTGCTCATTGTACAACCGTATTACTGCATTGTTTCAATGTTTTTTAAAATAAGAATGCTGTTGTGTTTTGGGGATGTTAATTTAATGACCTGGTTATTTGGTTTTGTCAACTTCGTTTAAAGGTATACAATGCAAAGTATTGTGACGTATGAGTGTGGTGCTGTCACAGTGATGGTGCTGCATGTGGTTTGGATATATGGTGTTTGCACTTTGGTTGCAGTTTTCATTTCAGTTTGTGGGAAGTGGTTCCCCGTTTAGGTAGTGCCTTAGCATTTGGCATGTGATGGCTCTATTGTGGGCAAGTTCTTTTGTGTTGGAGCCATTTAGTGGTATGGTGCCAAGTTAAGTGGTGTTTTGGTAGTGCTATTTGTTTTTGGTGTTTCACGGTGCCAATGTGTCTTTGGCAGTTTTTGAGAATTGTGTGGACCTAATGCAACCAGAAGAAATGTTCAGTATTGTTTGAGAATTGTGTGGACCTAATGCAACCAGAAGAAATTCTCAGTAATATTTTTTCATTGCATTAACCTGACCATTTTTCCACAGGTACTTTCCAAGTTGGACTCTGCAAGCATAAAATTTGTGGGACTTTTGTGTGGCGCAGCTTAAACTCTGTTTACCATATTTTCTGTTGCTGAATTCGTCCAGTTGGTTTGGGAGGAGAATGCGTGTGGGTGATGCTGTGAGTGAGGTTAAGGACTCTGGTCATTTTGGTTATAGTCTTGTGTTTTTGGACCTACTGCATTTCTAGGTAATGTTCAGTCATGCCATACCTTGCGTTAACCTAACAATTCCTCCACAGGTACATTCCAAGTTGGACTCTGCAAGCATAAAATGTTGGGACTCTTGTATGGTTTAACTCAAATTCTGTTTACCAAGTTTTAATGCTGAATTCATTCATTTGGTTTGTGTTGGGGGAAAGTGTGTGGGTGATGATGCAAGGTGAATAGTGAGCATGTGGTTTATTAATGGTGAGGATGGAGTTGCTCAGTGCTCAATGGTAAACATTTGGTTGCTCAGTGCTGGTGTGAGCATGGGTTGCTCAATGGTGGGTATTTGTTTGCTCAGTGTTGGTGTGAGCATGGGTTGCTCAATTGTGAGCATTTGGTTACTCAGTGTTAGTGCCTGTAGAAAGATCACATTGTGGTTTATGTCTTGTGCCAATTGTGGTGCATTGGTGGATGCCGACCATTGGTTGGTTCCATACAGTGGTTTTGGAATGTTTGCTTTAGGCGGTCAGTGGGGTTAGAACCCTGTTGTTTGTGTTAGCACTAGTTGTTGGTGAATGATGATGCAGGGTTTTAGTAGTGATGTAGGTTGGTGATGCTTGTGCGAAAGATTGTGGGCTGGTTCCCTTGTAGCGAGATCCATAATAGGCCTTTTATGGTACTGGTGATAGTTCTGTAATTGGTAGAGCTATTTGGTAGCTACTCTAAGATTTTGGAGGGGAATAGCTTTATTTCTTGGAGAGGTTTGCTGGATGGGTATGTAGAAGGATAGTCTTTGTGTGTGGTCTATAAATTGTTTAGTAACGACTGTGCCTTTTGTGTCTTCCTTTTATTGTTGTTATGTAAGGGGGAGATGTGTTGAGTTTTACCTATTCTTGCTATGAGGCTATTTCCTGTATGTGTGTTTGTCTGTGCCTGGAATGTTGGGTATGGAGTGTTAGCTGGTTGGAATGTAATGATGTGAGTGCCTGTGTTCCAGAAAAGTCAGTTGGGAATTTATGCTTGGCGCAGGGGGACCGGTGGATGCTTCTCTCCTATGAACTTGTCTTATATTTATCCTGATGTACTTACCTGTAACTTACAAACCCAGTAAAGACCACGTATGTCACGTGAGGTTCCTGAATAATCTGTACACTCATACTTCATAAATGTAACACAGTCCTCCCATGTACTGCTCTGGAACCTGTCTCAAGCAGTATCTCCTACATGAGTAAGGTGCTATCGGAGGTAGTCAGATCTATCAGAATGGATTTTGGCAGGCACAAGGCCACATCCTCTTCTCAATCCTCGAGTAGGTCTTCCCCGGTACCTAGTCTTATGTTAAAATCACCACCCACAATAAAGGGATAGTTAGACTCTTCATCCAAATTAGAGTTCATGGTATCTTTGAGTAAAATAAAGACTCCAAGAAAGGTGCCTTTCCCATTTTTTTATTATAAAAATGTACCAGACAAAGTTCTTGTCCGTCTTTTAGTTTTAGGTGGATAGAAAGGAGAATGGGGTCTGAGCTCATGAGGTGGACTCTGGATATTTCTACAATAGTTGATAGAAAAATGTCTAGTCCACCTAGAGACCTACCTTTGGAGCATAGTCTGACAGCGGGAACAAAGTGGATTGTACATCCGTGTATGTGTACCAGATCAGTGGCCCAAGTTTCTTGGAACATGATAATCTGATGTCGGGTGGTAAAATTCCATCTATCTGGGTTACTGAATTTTCCCTTCACACCAGCTATGTACCAGGACATGATGTGTATAATATACTATCTTGCCCTCCCTAACCGGTGTAATATTCTTTTGAAGTAACGGCAATAGTGGGCTTAAGGCAGGGGAAATTATTTTGTCAGCCCACCTAGTCTAAAGATTTGAGGCAGGCAAACATATTGCTATGCTCAGAGTTGTTACCCTTCCCACATGGTTGTAGCATTTTCCAGTCTTTGCTAACAGCAGGCTGCCCTGGGGCTGAATAATTCGATTGCCCAAACTGGTAACAGTCCCCCGACCAGGGGATGTGGGGGAAGTAGAACAAGCTCAGTGCTACTAAACCTATATCAGAATGACCCTGTCATTCATGGTTTCCCTTCCAGTGTATCTTACTGACCAAAGTGGTGTTTTTAAAAGTTATAGTCATACAGACCCCTATTGGGATCTACCTATTAAGAGACCTGACCCCCTATAGACACTGAGTCCTCAAGTCGACGTAGTGAAATGTGTCACTTTATTCAGAAGTGAGATGGTATGCTATAACTTTGGATCATGGAGATTTGGTACATTTGCAAACTCCACCACCAGTGATGCCACTTGAGGGGTAGATTTAAACAAAAATAGGCTTGCCTCTCTGAAGATAGAGCACTCTCGGTTCCCCATGGTTCCCGTACCTGTTTTTATTAACATTCCCTCTTCCTCTCCCCTCCTCCGAGTTATATCCCCTAACTTCTTTCCGTTTCCTTACTGAACCTGTCAGGTCTATGAGATTTGCTTCTATCTTCTGCTGACTTGGAGCCAAAACGGTCACATTTTCTAGTATTTTCCCGGTGTTACTAGCCCCTTTTTCAGCAATGCTGTGTCTCTGAAGTCGTGGGCCGAGTCATGAAACCTGTGGTCGCTTTCTGCTGTGTCTCAAAATTGGTACTTGCAATCATGTTCTTATTCTGCCAATGTCCCATGATCTTGTCCATCTTTATTTCAATTCTCTTTAGAATCTGGCTGATGTATAGAATCTGGCTCTCCATCAAGGCAAGCCTTTTCTCGTAAGTGTTTTCATGGTAGGTTTCCTTCAAGAGAGTGAATTTGCTAGCATGAGGTCATTATCCTGGCCATCCTTTGTGTGAGTTAGTTAAGTGTCGATCAGGGTGGTAATCGGTTTTCCCAGATGCCCCTTTCCTGATTGCACAACAGTCTCTGAGTGGTGGGGTGCCTGAGCCGGGATAGTCTCAGGTGATACAGAGCCTGCAGCTAGTGTTTCCCCTCTGGTAACACAACTCTACACTTGTTTGATTTGGGTTCTAAAGCAGAGACAGCCTTTTTGAGGAAATGTTTGAGTGTGCCGCTGCCATTCCTCGATGGCTCCAGTAATTCTCTTTTTAGACACACCCACCATCCCGGAAAGCATCTGAGATTTGGAGTTTTTTCTTCCCTGTCGCACCACCCCCTTGCTGGTCTGTCATTTTTCATTTGCCATTGAGTACTTAATGTTTTAAGTGGGGATGCTAAAACTAATATTAATGGCCAGTGAACAGATGTTTGGAGAATGTATGCTGCAATGTATGGACAGCTATTGGCAGTAATTACCAACTATAAGGTTGTACCCATACAGTAAATATTAAAATGCCAATGGTGGAGTGTTTGCTGAATGTTTGAATCTGCAAGGACCCTTGGCTGTTTGCTGTTGGAGAATAGTCTGTTTTACAGGATTTGGAGTCTCTCTTGGAGTCTGTCTTTGCTACCTATACCAGGCTTCAACTTCAGAATCTTCACTCTGGACGCGAAGTGTCTCAGAGTGTTTGCTGTGTGTTTGAATCTGGAAGGACCCCTCGCTGTTTGCTGTTGGAGAAGAGTCTGTTTTCCAGGACTTGGAGTCTGTCTTGGAGTCTGTTTTTGCTACCTACACCTTCAAAAAATGCACTCTGGATGGAGAGCGTTGTGGAGTGTTTGCTGAGTGTTCGCTGATGTGTGAAGAATCACACTGCGACCAACTCTACTGCTCAGCAACACATAGACAAGACAAACATGGTAGTGTAAGATCACCGACTGTCAGAATGGCTGATACATTAAATCATAGTTTACAGCAGAGAACACGAAGTAAGGTACGTACAAATCTGTAGCACTGTCTCAAACAGGCAGGCGCGGGGGGGCTAAGGAGCAGGAGAGAATGATCATGGGGAAATGTTACCGCCATTTGACTGCGCGACCCTAAGTCAGTCTACACCCACACCTCCCGTGACATCCCCGCACTGCGCGCCTCATCCGTATCAATGCATTTCTGCTGTCTGTCGAAGATGCTGCGGATGCGCCCCTGATTTCTTGCGAAATGCTAACTGCCACCGATCAGGAACAACTACAAATGGTAGCAGGCGGAGCGGAAAATCCAAACAGTCTGCCGCCCACATACGCCACGCCTGAAAGAGAGAGAGAGCATCCCCTACGGCATTGCCTTGGGAATTCGAAACCAAAAGTGGCCAGAAGCGGTCAACTAAAGCAGCAGAGCTCATTATTCAAACAGCTGCCAGAAGACAGGCAGTTGCACCAAACTGCACTTTGTCGAGCGGCCAGGAACCTCTAAAGGGGGCCAAGCAATTAAGTATACCGAGCGGAATTGACCGATTTAGGAAAACAAATATTGACAGAGTCCCGAAACAAAGAGTTAGTCCAAATCCAAACTGGGAATGCTAAAATGGCATTTCAAGCTCAGAGAAACCACAAACACAGACACAGACCGAACTGCCTTGACAGACAGAAAGCAGGTGCTACTGCACAATGGTGAACTCTTGAAAACTCATAGTCCAAAAAAGAATGGAACAGGCAAAGTCCCTGATGAAGACCTTTTGAATAGCATGACGAACATTCTTGAAGAAAGCTGTGCTACATTTCCATGCTCCACAGTTGAATGTGTGGCAAGGACTACAACACCCATGAGTAGTGCAACGGATTCAGAAGAGGGAAAAGTGCCAGCTGTCTGCACCAATGAAAGCAGAGTCTCTGAGAAACACTCATATTCAGAAGAAAGGGGTAACACAAACATCACTTCAATAGAATTTGTTTGAAGGACACTTTTAAATACTGGGGACGCTAACCAATCCTTTGAGAACACAAGGGAATCAGAAATGCATACAGTGGAGGTGCAGCCTGGTAGCACCGGGGTTGCTACACCAGCATGAGTTAATGACAACATAGAAACTATGCCTGGAAGCCCCCTGGTATTAACGGAGGATGCCAGACCAAATGGGATACATAATAAAAAGAAAGATGTACCCATGAGAGGACAACAAAATAGAGATGCTCGGATTAAAATAAATATTCAAAAAAAATATATATATATATATATCATCTAAGAGCGAAGAATGCAGCTGATGACAAGGATGATTATACAGGTGAGGTATGTCACCATGACTTGAAAAGGAGTGGGGCCGGCACTGGTCACCCCGGTCCCACCACAAACCCTCTAAAACATCTGAGATGAATACGCCATCTGCGACAACCTTTCTAAGCTTACTAAAATTAGGTAGCAACAAAAAACATGTCTATCAGCGATGACTCTGACTCGTATGCATGGGCGTAGGACATGGAAGGACAGGGGGGACAAATCCCCCCCACAATTGTAAGTGGGGGGATGTAATGTCATTTATCCCCCCCAGAATATGTGTTTGGTCTGTCGTGCAGGGATCTGTTTTTGAAGTCGAGGGAGCGCTGCTTGGCCCCCAAAGCATGGGGGCAATACCCTGGGGGCAGATGGGTGATCATCTGCCCCCAGGGAAGCGGGGCAATCAAAACAAAAATATATATTTTTTTAAAACGTAGTTTTGGGTGGGTTGGGTGCGGGTGGGACCACTAGCCACCAGGGATTTTTGCAAGCAGGGTGGCCCTCTCCCCCCCACCCTAAGTGGATGGGGGCACCTTATGTAGCCCTCTCTGAGGGCAGATTTCTGCCCCTACGAAGGAGTACATGAGATGCCCCCATCCATTTGGGGTGGGGGGAGGCGACTGCAAATACTGGCAGAGCCACCCCCAAGCCAGGGGCAGTGCGTTTTGCCGCCCCGCCCCGGGGGCAGTTGGCCACACAAGTGCCCATCTGCCCCTAGGAAAGGGGCAAAACAAAAATGAAACAAATTATAACTTGTTTTGGGTGGGTGTGGGGGGGCACTGAACCACTAAGGATGTTTTAAGTGGAAAGGGGGGAGGTACCCCCCAACCCAAATGGATGGGGGGTATCTCATGTAGCCCTCCCTGGGGTCAGATTGCTAGCACAATCTGCCCCTAGGAAAGAGGCAAAACAAAAACAAACATTAAAAAAATGATAACTTGTTTTGGGTGGGTGTGGGGGTCACTAAACCACGATGGATGTTTTTAGTGGAAAGGGGGGTGCCCACGTGTGTCTTCTTTTCGGAAATGCATGGGGTTCTCTGTTTTCCTTGGTGGCTTCGACACTCTAGGCCCAAATCTGTAGGTTGTCCACATGAGCAAAATCTGCTTTGCCTAAAGGCTTGGGGTTATCAGTGGGTTAGCCTTTTCCCTTTTCGCCGAGGTAGGTGCATCCACACATGTTAGGTACTGTTTTTGTTGGGACACCTGTGGGAATGCGGGAAGGTAGGACATCTGTTGTTGACGGTGTGTTTCAGGTGGGTGGGCAGAGGGAAATGTCTGAAATTTGGTGGAAAAAACCACAATTTTCAGATATTTCACTCTGGCCACCCACTGAAACACGCCGCCAACAACTCCTGTCCTACCGTCTTGCGTTCCCACAGGTGTCCCAATGAAAATGGTACCTCCCATGTGTGGGTGCACCTACCTGGACGCAAAGGCAAAAGGCTAACCGACTGGTAACCCCAAGCCTTACGGCATAGCAGATGTTGCTCATGTTGACAACATACAAATGTGGGACTAGGGTGTCGAAGCCACCAAGGAAAACAGGAAACCCCATGCATTTCCAAAAAGAGGACACCCCTGGGTATCCACAGAGGTCTGACTTGCGCGAATTGCCCCAGAATGTATTACCCACAATCCCCGGCAAAATCTGAAATTTGGTGAAAAAACTACAATTTTCAGACATTTCCCTCTTGCCACCCACCGAAACACGCCGCCCACACCACATGTCCTACCTTCCCGCGTTCCCACAAGTGTCTTGACGTAAACGGTGCCTCACATGTGTGGGTGCACCTACCTGGGGGCAAAGGGAAAAGGTTAAACCACTGGTAACCCCCAAAGGGTTTGGGGAGACATCTTACAGATTAGGGCGTAGGGTGTCGAAGCCAGGAAGGAAAACAGGGTACCCCATGCATTTCCGAAAAGAAGACACCCGTGGGAATCCACAGAGGTCTGACTTGCGCGAATCGCCCCAGAATGTATTACCCACAATCCTAGACAAAGTGAAAATTGTGTTTTTTTCCACCAGATTTCAGAATTTGTCAGCGATTGTGGGTCATATATTATGGGGCGATTCACGCAGGTCAGACCTCTATGGATTCCCAGAGGTGCCTTCTTTTCGGAAATGCATGGGGTTCCCAGTTTTCCGTCATGGCTTCGACACCATAGGCCCAAATCTGTAGGTTGTCCACAAGAGCAAAATTCCTGAATAGCCGCTGTGCGAAAAGCCTTGGGGTTACGAGTGTTTTAGGCTTTTCCCTTTGCACCCAGGTAGGTGCACCCACACATGTGAGGTACCGTTTTTGTCGGGAAACCTGTAGGAATGCGGGAAGGTAGGCCATGTGTTGTTGGCTGCGTGTTTCGGTGGGTGACCAGAGGGAAAGTTGCAGAATTTGTGTTTTTTTTTTCTGTAATTTTCCCAATTTCCCCCCAAACTATGGAATCTTTCCCTGCATAGTTGTTGCCTGACCTGTGCAAATCACCCCTTCCTAAATTTGGAATATTGTCTACTTATCAGAAACGCATGCCTTTCTGGCTTCCCATTCATCTTTCCTACCGTTTTCTTCCATTCCGTCCACGCATGTCCTAGTGGACAAAAAACGTCAAAATCGCCTACCTCTCACAAAACGGCTGATTAGCATATCAAAATATGTTATTTTGGTTTCCACTCAATCTGTTCTTGAAAGCCTGGAAAATGGCGAATCCAGCACAGCAAACCATTTGTTCCTAGCTCTTACTAGGAAGACACCACAGTCTTCTTTGTACAACATTTTATTGGCATTTTCTGAAGAAAAAAAAATGTTCTCCTTTTTGGTTATTTTGTCTCACCCCCCTACAGCAAAGTAGGATTCCTGGGTGGCGTAACGACCGCCTACATGTGGGAAAAAAGGGTCAACTTTGGCTGAGATATCTCTTGTAACAAAGAAGTTACAAGGGATTGAATGGTGACATACCGAAATCAACAAAAAAGGCTTTGGCAATGGGGAGAAATACCCATGGTAGTTAACGGGTTAAGACGGTAAAGCCCCAGAGGAGATATCATTTGTAAGGTAGCTCATCTAGTTAATGCTCCAAATGTAGATTGTGCACAGGAATATGTAACACATGTGTTCAGCACCTGGCTTAATCTTCCGGTGGGATGTTAGGCAGAGTGAATGCATTCAGCTTCCGATGTAACACAGCATTTTCCACGGCAATTGGTTCAGAAAAAGTGGTGGAAAACACTATTACTGTCGCTTTTTCTAATTGGCCAGATTTCCGTACATTTTCTGGGTGGAGTCCGGGAGCTGAGTGGACACACCAAGACCCCCTGTATTTCCCGCTCCATCAGACAAATTCGGCCTTACTGCCAGCATGGATTCTCATGATGGAAATAAGGAAAGGGATTCCTCTGGGATCTGCTTAGAAATTAAACCTGGTAAAAGTGGGCGGAGTCCAGAGGAAGCCATTGTCAATTCCGCCAGCAATCGCTAATTGCACGAGGTACTTAAACTCTTCCAAAGTGGAAAAGCAATGTGATTTCACCCGCCTTTTACGCTAAAATCTTCCATTTTGTGGCAGAAAAGTAAAAACGTGCGCCAATGGAAGTGGTCCACTCCATGCAGTTTACTTTGCGCCTTGATGCTTGGGGGTTTTGCGTGACGCTACACATGTGATAAATAAATACATTTAACATGACCCCAGATAAATGGCAATTCGTGATCAAAATGAGTGAGCATGGCATGTCGCTGGTAAGAGGGTGTCCTGTGCTTCTTGAGTGCGTTGGCAAATGCCCTTAACTGCCATCTCGCGTTAAGCAGGTGCTTAAACCCATCAGTGTGGATTGCGCAATAATAAATTGACAGAGGTATTTCAAATGGCCAATTTCGCTCTTTGGGTGACATTGTCAAAATGGGAGAATGTTGCCCAGCATGTGCCACTTTCTTTGCAGAGTGAAATGTGCCACCCGGAGAAGAACTGTGAAAAACCAACAAGGACACTGTGCCCTGCTCTTTCTGTGTGTGTCTTCCCCACAGGGCGACAGATGTTGACTCAGACATGGGTAAGTCTCAGGTGGCAATCCTGTACCCTAGTTGATGTGGCAAAGGACTTCAGACTTCTTAGGCTGATAACATTAGTAGCATTGAGTTACATGCAAATTAACAAGGGGGGTCCTGGGAGTCCCTCTGCCAGACTTCTCTGTGAAAGATAGTGAGCTAAAGACTCTGGGTAAGTCTCTCATAACCAGGACTAATGTCTGGCAGAGAGACTCCCAGGACCCCCTTGTTAATTTGCATATTTTAGTAACTTTGGGTTTCACCCTAAGTTACTAGGGGAATCCAGACGTGGACCCCTTGCTCACTATTCTTAGAGAGGCACAGCTCCTCCCTACTGATGAGGTCCAACCAGACCGAAACACATATCTGGGGATGCTGTTGGTACTCTTGTTCAGAGGAGAATTGCCTAGCATTTCGGTGCTGGACTGCCCCAGGGCAGGACAAAGACTGATATGTTTGGGATATTTCTTCTCTGTGAAAGATAGTGAGCTAAAGACTCTGGGTAAGTCTCTCATAACCAGGACTAATGTCTGGCAGAGAGACTCCCAGGACCCCCTTGTTAATTTGCATATTTTAGTAACTTTGGTTTTCACCCTAAGTTATTAGGGGAATCCAGATGTGGACCCCTTGCTCACTATTCTTAGAGAGGCACAGCTCCTCCCTACTGATGAGGTCCAACCGGACTGAAAAACGTGTCTGGGGATGCTGTTGGTACTCTTGTTCAGAGGAGAAATGCCTAGCATTTCGGTGCTGGACTGCCCCAGGGCAGGACAAAGACTGATATGTTTGGTATATTTCTTCTCTGAGAAAGATAGTAAGCTAAAGACTCTGGGTAGGTCTCTCATAACCAGGACTAATGTCTGGCAGAGAGACTCCCAGGACCCCCTTGTTAATTTGCATTGAGTTACATGCCACCTGACAGGTATGTGTGATAAAGTTGCAAAGCAGAGTTGTTAGTGGGCTAAAGCAGGAGGTAATGTCTGGCCACCCTCAAAGGGTATGTATAACCAAAAGTAATAGGCTCCTCCCCCATCATGGCTGTAGGGGCCAGGCTCCAAAACAGGGCAAGAATAATGTAACAGGGCAGAGGACCCATGCTCTGCCATCCTAGTAACATATGAGAGAATCAAATAGATCAGGCTTTGTAGCAAATGTTAAACGAGAAAGGAACAGAGTCCAGCTCTGCATTCAGAATAACGAAGGCAAAGAAAGGCTAGTGTCTGAAGCCAGCATGAGATGGAATAAGAGGGACCAGACTCATCGTGAGAGGCTGGCCCGGCCCTCGCAGGGGTGCTAGAGGAGCAGGCCACATAGCAGGCTGCCCCTCTGGCCACCCCCTGGGTCCACATACACCCCACCTACTAGGCATCCCCATGGTCCGACCATCCGGCCGCAGACCTGGGGAGTGCTTATAAGGGGGTGGGCGTGCGATCGCTCATCCTCCTTATTTGCTGTACCACCCCCTGGAGGATAGTCAGAGCAGCAACATCACACACCTGGTCCCTCTACTCCCATAACATGGCTTACTCAGAGGTACAACCAAGACATCCTCTTTCTTTCAAACCCCCACCCTTCCATTCCAAGAGACACACACGTCTCCTTGCCCCACACAAAAAAAGTAGCAACTTGCAGTTGGTAGAAAAGGCTGCAACTCCTTTATTTGGCAAGAGTCCACTTACAGGTGATCTGCCTCTTAACGATCTGGCGTCCTAGCTGTGGCCCACTGGAAGTAATCGTTTTTTCCTCTCTCTTACCATGAGCTCATAGTCAGATAAAAAATCCAGAAATGCAACATACAAAGACATGTTCTTTGGTGCTGCATCCTTTAATTTTCTTCTGTTTTCTTTTCTTCTTTACTCTTGTTTTATACAGTGATATTTGTAATTTAATAAATGCTGCTATTTTAATTCTAATTTTGTGAAAAGTTGAGTTCTTTGACTAAAACACAATAAATAAATAAATAAATAAATAAAGCAAAGTCTCCAAGATGTCCCCTCGTATGAGTCAGAAGACTCAGAAAAAGCGGAGAAAACACGGGACATAGGAAGAGTACCAGAGCTATTCCGGGGATCAAAAGCACCACTCCAAAGGCAAACAACATCAGACACAAATGGAATGAGGGAAACAACATGCACTCAACAAATATGTCGCCAGTTGTAATAACACTATTTCTGTATCTAAAGTTGTAAGAGTCCTTGAGTGACAATTATAAAGATCTTTCGACACTCATGGCACTGATGAATTCCAAGCTTGTCCTCGTAGAAAATGTCATCGATTCTATGAGAGAGAAAGAATTGGAAGGTGTAATTTGCAAGACGCTAAAACAGACACAAGGACGTTCTTAGAAGGAATCAAAGAAATTGTAGGCTGGGTAAAGGCCGACCTAAGCGGGACTGAAAATATAACAGCACTGCAAGAGAAGGGAGTGGTTGTGCCAGCAACGCGTGTAGCAAGTAAAATAGTGAGATCTGAAACTACACAAGATGATGTAATTACAGAAGAATCAACTGAAGTGGTGCTGCCTCTATCATCAGAGGTGGAAGGCATCTTAATAACAAAACCATGCACCACAGAAGATAGAGCCCCGCAGAAAAAAACAACCAAAGCCCAGATTCATGGTATACATTCTCCCATAAGAATACATGATGATATTGCAGCCAGAGTGAAAAGGAAAATGATACAGATGAAATTTAAATGTACAAATCCCTTTTCTATGTTTAAACAGGACCTATGGTTGAACGAAAGTGAAAAAGCAAAAGGAGGATACCAAACACAGAAATTGAAAAACATCAAAACATTGGCAGAAACAAAATAGGAGGCTCACGCATATTCCTGCAGAATATAAAACTTACCGATGATGGTTACAAGCAGAATGGAGAGGAGTATATAGAGACATCGGATTAACCTTCCCTCATATCCCGACCAAAGGAAGACTGGTAAAACAAGTCAAAAGGAAACAGTGACATCAAGTTTCCAGAACATGCACTTAATGGAACTGTTGGACCTATCTACTTATGAAGAAAAGCTGCCAGAAACGAAAAATAAAACAAATCGCCTGGTTGTAATCAGTCTGGAGAAAGGTAATGTGGTGGAATTGGGAATAGATCTGGGAGATCCTGTGAATTTCCCCTCTTCCTTATGTTAAGCAAAAAATGGAATAAAATGGAAAAGAGGGTTCCTAAATGATCCGGAACACATCCCCTACTGCATTAATAAGAAGGCTTATAGGGAACTCGACAAGGACGAGTTCCCTGAGTAAAGGAAATAACAAAAGGGATCACCAGTCCATCAAAGAAGTCACACAAAAGTAGACCTCAAAGAAAGTCAATAAAGATGGGAGAAAAGTGATGGCAACATGTGTATAACCTTAGAATTAGGGGGTAATTCATAGAATTCAGCGCACAAGTGGCGCACGCGGCTGGCGCACAGTGTGCGCATGTGAATCCCTGCGGCAGCCGCGTGCACCAAAACCCATTTCCGCGCACAGCGTATTCATGGATTCCAGCTACCAAAACCAGCTGTGGCGCACAGTGGTGCAGCGACCCTGCAGCAGCGCCAGTTACGCCCCCAAGAACGCCTCTCGCGCAGGGAAAACCCATCAAAATCCCCAATCCAGCGCAAACGGCTGCGCTAACCCTGTACCAGCACGGCAAGTGGGCTACGTGTATCACTGGGGTGCGCGGGAAGTTCCACACGCGAATGTCCAGGCTACGTGTATTTCAGGGGTGAGCGGGAAGTTCCACATGCGATTTCAGCAGGGTACGTGTATTTCAGGGGTGCGCGGGAAGTTCCACACGCGATTTCAGAAGGGTACGTGTATTTCACGGGTGCATGGGAAGTTCCACACGCGATTCCAGCAGGGTACGTGCATTTCAGGGGTGCGCGGGAAGTTCCACACGCGATTTCAGCAGGGTATGTGTATTTCAGGGGTGCGCGGGAAGTTCCACACGCGATTTCAGCAGGGTACGTGTATTTCAGGGGTGCGCTTGAAGTTCCACACGCGATTCCATCAGAGTACGTGTACATCAGGGGTGCGCGGGAATTTTCACACGCGATATCAGCAGGGTACGTGTATTCCAGGGGTGCGCGGGAAGTTCCACACGCGAATGTCCAGGCTACGTGTATTTCGGGGTGTGCGGGAAGTTTCACACGCAATATCAGCAGGGTACGTGTATTCCAGGGGTGCCCGGGAAGTTCCACACGCGAATGTCCTGGCTACGTGTATTTCGGGGTGCGTGGGAAGTTTAACACACGCGAATCTCCTGGCTACATGTATTTCGGGGTGCGCGGGAAGTTACACACGCGAATCTCCTGGCTACGTGTATCTTGGGGTGCGTGGGAAATTTCACACGCAAAGTCAGCAGGGTACATGTATATCAGGGATGCGCGGGAAGTTACACACGCGAATCTCCTGGCTACGTGTATCTTGGGGTGCATGGGAAGTTTCACACGCGAAGTCAGCAGGGTACATGTATATCAGGGGTGCGCGGGAAGTTACACACGCAAATGTCCTGGCTACGTGTATTTCGGGGTGCGTGGGAAGTTTCACACGCGATATCAGCAGGGTACGTGCATATCAGGGGTGCGCGGAAAGTATCACACGCGATTCCATCAGGGTACGTGTATTACAGGGGTGCGCGGGGAGCACCACACGTGAATTGCACGTGTGGGTCCTCCCAGGTGTTCCCTCTACACCCTCCACGGCCTCTGCAGGTGGCTCACATCACAGGGGCCTACCCTGCACATGTCCTGCAGGCACCCCATCCACCATGGCCATGCCCTCCAGCCAACCCACATGTCAACTTGCACTACTGCCCACCAACGCATGTCCCCCTGCACCCCCACCCCCAGCAGTGCAGGGGCACCCTCCACCAGGCCCCCACCCATGTCTCCCACCACCCCCACCATCCAGCAGTCCAGGGGCACCCTCCACCAGGCCCCCACCCATGTCTTCCACCACCCCACCCCCCAGCACTGTGGGGCACCTGCCAGCAGGACACCACCCATGTCCAACTCATGTTCCCCACCACCCCCACCCCACAGCACTGTGGGGCACCTGCCAGCAGGCCCCCACCCATGTCCAACTCATGTTCCCCACCACCCCACCACCCAGCACTGTGGGGCACCTGCCAGCAGGCCCCCACCCATGTCCAACTCATGTTCCCCACCACCCCCACCCCCCAGCAGTGCAGGGGCACCCTCCACCAGGCCCCCACCCATGTCCAACTCATGTCCCCACTACCCCCACCCCCCAGCACTGTGGGGCACCTGCCAGCAGGCCCCAACCCATGTCCAACTCATGTTCCCCACCACCCCCACGCCCCAGCATTGTGGGGCACCTGCCAGCAGGCCCCCACCCATGTTCAACTCATGTCCCCACCACCCCCACCCCCAGCAGTGCAGGGGCACCCTCCACCAGGCCCCCACCCATGTCTCCCACCACCCCACCCCCCAGCAGTGCAGGGGCACCCTCCACCAGGCCCCCACCCATGTCTCCCACCACCCCCACCCCCCAGCAGTGCAGGGGCACCCTCCACCAGGCCCCCACCCATGTTCTAACTCATGTCTCCACCACCCCCACCCCCCGGCAGTTCAGGGGCACCCTCCACCAGGCCCCCACCCATGTCTCCCACCACCACCACCCCCCAGCAGTGCAGGGGCACCCTCTACCAGGCCCCCACCCATGTCTCCCACCACCCCCACCCCCCAGCAGTGCAGGGGCACCCTCCACCAGGCCCCCACCCATGTCCAACTCATGTCCCCACTACCCCCACCCCCCAGCACTGTGGGGCACCTGCCAGCAGGCCCCAACCCATGTCCAACTCATGTTCCCCACCACCCCCACGCCCCAGCATTGTGGGGCACCTGCCAGCAGGCCCCCACCCATGTTCAACTCATGTCCCCACCACCCCCACCCCCAGCAGTGCAGGGGCACCCTCCACCAGGCCCCCACCCATGTCTCCCACCACCCCCACCCCCCAGCAGTGCAGGGGCACCCTCCACCAGGCCCCCACCCATGTCTCCCACCACCCCCACCCCCCAGCAGTGCAGGGGCACCCTCCACCAGGCCCCCACCCATGTTCTAACTCATGTCTCCACCACCCCCACCCCCCGGCAGTTCAGGGGCACCCTCCACCAGGCCCCCACCCATGTCTCCCACCACCACCACCCCCCAGCAGTGCAGGGGCACCCTCTACCAGGCCCCCACCCATGTCTCCCACCACCCCCACCCCCCAGCAGTGCAGGGGCACCCCCCACCAGGCCCCCACCCATGTCTCCCACCACCCCCACCCCCCAGCAGTGCAGGGGCACCCTCCACCAGGCCCCCACCCATGTCTCCCACCACCCCCACCCCCAGCACTGTGGGGCTCCTGCCAGCAGGCCCCCACCCATGTCCAAATCATGTTCCACACCACCCCCACCCCCCAGCACTGTGGGGCACCTGCCAGCAGACCCCCACCCATGTCCAACTCATGTTCCCCACCACCCCCACCCCCCAGCACTGTGGGACACCTGCCAGCAGGCCCCCACCCATGTCCAACTCATGTCCCCACCACCCCCACCCCCCAGCAGTGCAGGGGCACCCTCCACCAGGCCCCCACCCATGTCTCCCACCACCCCCACCCCCCAGCACAGTGGGGCACCTGCCAGCAGGCCCCCAACCATGTCCAACTCATGTTCCCCACCACCCCCACCCCCCAGCACTGTGGGGCACCTGCCAGCAGGCCCCCACCCATGTCCAACTCATGTTCCCCACCACCCCCGCCCCCCCAGCACTGTGGGGCACCTGCCAACAGGCCCCCACCCATGTCCAACTCATGTCCCCACCACCCCCACCCCCCAGCAGTGCAGGGGCACCCTCCACCAGGCCCCCACCCATGTCCAACTCATGTCCCCACCACCCCCACCCCCAGCAGTGCAGGAGCACCCTCCACCAGTCCCCCACCCATGTCTCCCACCATCCCCACCCCCAGGCAGTGCAGGGGCACCCTCCACCAGGCCCCCACCCATGTCTCCCACCACCCCCACCCCCCAGCAGTGCAGGGGCACCCTCCACCAGGCCCCCACCCATGTCCAACTCATGTCCCCACCACCCCCACCCCCCAGCAGTGTGGGGCACTTGCCGGCAGGCCCCCACCCATGTCCAACTCATGTTCCCCACCACCCCCATCCCCCAGCACTGTGGGGCACCTGCCAGCAGGCCCCCACCCATGTCCAACTCATGTTCCCCACCACCCCCACCCCCCAGCACTGTGGGGCACTTGCCGGCAGGCCCCCACCCATGTCCAACTCATGTTCCCCACCACCCCCATCCCCCAGCACTGTGGGGCACCTGCCAGCAGGCCCCCACCCATGTCCAACTCATGTTCCCCACCACCCCCACCCCCCAGCACTGTGGGGCACCTGCCAGCAGGCCCCCACCCATGTCCAACTCATGTCCCCACCACCCCCACCCCCCCAGCAGTGCAGGGGCACCCTCCACCAGGCCCCCACCTTTGTCCAACTCATGTCCCCACCACCCCCACCCCCCAGCAGTGCAGGGGCACCCTCCACCAGGCCCCCACCCATGTCTCCCACCACCCCCACCCCCCGGCACTGTGGGGCACCTGCCAGCAGGCCCCCACCCATGTTCAACTCATGTTCCCCACCACCCCCACCCCCAGCACTGTGGGGCACCTGCCAGCAGGCCCCCACCCATGTCCAACTCATGTTCCCCACCACCCCCACCCCCCAGCACTGTGGGGCACCTGCCAGCAGGCCCCCACCCATTTCCAACTCATGTCCCCACCACCCCCACCCCCAGCAGTGCAGGGGCACCCTCCACCAGGCCCCCACCCATGTCCAACTCATGTCCCCACCACCCCCACCCCCAGCAGTGCAGGGGAACCCTACACCAGGCCCCCACCCATGTCCAACTCATGTCCCCACCACCCCCACCCCCCAGCAGTGCAGGGGCACCCTCCACCAGGCCCCAACCATGTCTCCCACCACCCCCACCCCCCAGCAGTGCAGGGGCACCCTCCACCAGGCCCCCACCCATGTCTCCCACCACCCCCACCACCCAGCAGTGCAGGGGCACCCTCCACCAGGCCCCCACCCATGTCCAACTCATGTCCCCACCACCCCCACCCCCCAGCAGTGCAGGGGCACCCTCCACCAGGCCCCCACCCATGTCTCCCACCACCCCCACCCCCAAGCACTGTGGGGCTCCTGCCAGCAGGCCCCCACCCATGTCCAAATCATGTTCCACACCACCCCCACCCCCCAGCACTGTGGGGCACCTGCCAGCAGGCCCCCACCCATGTCCAACTCATGTTCCCCAAAACCCCCACCCCCCAGCACTGTGGGGCACCTGCCAGCAGGCCCCCACCCATGTCCAACTCATGTCCCCACCACCCCCACCCCCCAGCAGTGCAAGGGCACCCTCCACCAGGCCCCCACCCATTTCCAACTCATGTCCCCACCACCCCACCCCTCAACAGTGCAGGGGCACCCTCCACCAGGCCCCCACCCATGTCCAACTCATGTCCCCACCACCCCCACCCCCCAGCAGTGCAGGGGCACCCTCCACCAGGCCCCCACCCATGTCTCCCACCACCCCCACCCCCCAGCACTGTGGGGCACCTGCCAGCAGGCCCCCACCCATGTCGACCCACCACCCACACCCCCCAGCAGTGCAGGGGCACCCTCCACCAGGCCCTCACCCATGTCTCCCACCACCCCCAACCCAGCAGTGCAGGGGCACCCTCCACCAGGCCCCCACCCATGTCCAACTCATGTTCCCCACCACCCCCACCCTCCAGCACTGTGGGGCACCTGCCAGCAGGCCCCCACCCATGTCCAACTCATGTTCCCCACCACCCCCACCCCCCAGCACTGTGGGGCACCTGCCAGCAGGCCCCAACTCATGTTCCCCAGCCAACATGTCATCACAATCTAGATCCCTGGTCCCTATGGTCAACCTCCAAATACAAAACACCCACCCGAGTATTGCATCCACCCACTCAGAAATGGCAATTACATGACAGAACACCAATTGCAAGTTTTGAAACAAACACATGTCCCTCACATACACCCAATGGGTGTCAGTGAATCTCAAAACCCATATCATGATATGCATGAAACCAATGAGATGATACTACACATTGAAGTTCGATAAAAAATATGTATTAAAGGAAACATAAATAGATTCAAAAACAAAGAAACAGAAATTGGAATGTACAAAAATGAAAAGAAGCATGTCTGTGAAAAAAAGTAAAACCAAAAATCATAATCCAAAGTAATGGTGTCCAAAGTCACTGTCCACAAAAGAAAATCCAATGGGAAATAATAATTGAAAGCCATTGCTCCATGGGTAAATTGTGAAAGAAAAATAAAATCCAACGGTGAACTATGTACAGACGAACAAGCCAGGGTCCATTATCCCAACAAAAGAAATGAAACCTATCTAACAACACTAACTAATAAAATAAACTATATACAAAAATGTGACCAATGTCCAAAAGGTCCAAAATAAATAAAAAAACAAAGGAAACCTAACACTAACTACATAACTATGTACAAGGGCAGCGGTCTAGTCGGACGGCTCACTTTTGGATGTCCCGGGCCAGGGCATCATCGAACTCCTGCTCAATGTCCCGGAGGCGGTCCTCCTCCATGGCCCCGAGGGTCTGCAGGGCCGTCGACGTGTCCACCTTCAACCCCCTGCGGATTGCCTCGAGGCACTCGGCCCGCCTCAGGGCCCTCCGCATGGAGTTCTCCGCCCTGACCATTGTGAGCCGTGCCTCTTCCGCCCGCTGCCGCTCCGCATCTATGGCGTGGCCCAACCGCTGCCACACGGAAGACACTCTCTGTCCTGGGTCCTCCTGCCCTCCGGCCGATGCCTGCCCCTCCGATGTTGAAGGCCCCGAGCTTTCATGGCTCCCACCACGTTGCTGCTGCTGCTGTGCCTCTGCCCGTGCATTGCCTCCTGCTGCCTGCACATCCTCCGCCGGCTGGGGTGCAGTCGTTGATGTGGCCAACCCTGCTGGACGTCCGACTCCCGACTGTGGCAGGGATGCCTCCTCCACCAGCCTGGCCGCACCGTCAGAGGCAGCTCCACAGGGCACCCAGGTGACTGATCGGTGGGAAGATGGTACGGAGGACGACTGGCACGTAGGGGGTTCAGTTGAGGAGGGGGTCGTAGCAAGCCCCATCAAACGGAGGAATCCGGCCTGGGTGACCTGTCCCAGTAGGCTGACGTGGTCAACGAGCCAATCGAGATGACGTGCAGTCTCCTCATGAAAAGACTGCAGGTCACCTCGCATGGCCCGTTGACGCAACGCCACACCAGTCAGGTCAGGCTCAACCCGGACCCAGATAGCCACGTCCACAGGCAGAGGAAGTCCAGTTGTCGTTTGCTCATCCCCTGCCTGAAAACGGGCCTGGATGTAGGCATCCCTGCTGGTGCAAGATGATGCAGGGACAGGATCAGGCGGGTCTGCCTCTCAAGGACCTGGACGTGGAGCGCTGGGGATATGCGTTCCAGGACCCTCATTTGATCTTCCGACAAGTGGCCCCGGCGCCCCTTGGCATCCGCTGCCTTCAAGAGGCGCCGGGCCTTGTTCAGGGTCCTGGACCTGAAGTCCTCCCAGCGCTTCTTGACATGTTGGAAGTCGCGGACTGCCACCCCCTCCGCGTTGATGGCAGTCACAATGTCAGTCCAGATCTGAGTCCGTCCTTCCTTGTCGGCGCGAGAACTTCCGAAGAGGGCATCATATTGCCCCAGGACTTGCTCCACCAGGACACCAACTTCCCTGGCACTGAAGCTGGTGCCCCTCTGCCTCTCCGGCCTGGGGTTGTCAGTGGTTCCAGGTGTTGCAGTGCCCGACATGACAACCCCAGAGGCAGGAGTGGGTGGGCAACTGGGTCCTGGGGCTGGGCTGTGGAGCGATGGAATCCCAGTCGGGAGTCTTCGGTTCCAGCAGAGGTGGTCACAGCAACAGCACCCCTGGCTGATGTGCAGGCAGCAAATGGCAGGGCACGTGGGCAGCAGGCAGTCAGGCAGCAGAAGATGGCAAGTGGGAGCGTGCTCGGGGCTCTGGGGGGCAGTAGTTCGCCTTCTGGGCAGGAGCGTGGTCTTCCGTGTGCTTACGCGTGGCCAGCTTGATACAGAGTGATTTGGCACGTGAAAATTCGGCACGTCAGCGTGTAATTCGAGGAAAGGGCCCATGCGCGTAAGTGAGTGACGCGCGCGTGCGTTTCTCTCAGCACGGGTTAAAGGTGAGTGGGCCCAGAAGTTCACTGTACGTGCCTTTCGTGGAGACCGACGTGTGTTGCTGCTTCCTGTTGTTTCGTGCGCCATCACAACTTCACAGCTATCAAGGATGTATCTCTTCTTTTGGCGGGGGTATTGGCTACACATGTTTTTCTGCATCGCTCTAGTCAGACGGTGAGTCGCACATGCTCTTTTTCCCACTGCGGGTGCCCCTGTGTATCACACCCATTTTCGATGTGATAGTAGCCTGCGTGTCCCACGTGTACGCGTTATTCGTGTTACTGGGTGCCACCGCGTACTGCGGGAGGTTGAATCCACGCACGTAGGCTGCAGGGTTGCGTGCACGGTTTTACTGCAGTTTTGGGTGCCTGAGCGTTGCGTGACCCGTCACTACATCACCGGGGTCACATACAGCCTTGCAGGTGCAGGGGGGCTGTTAACATCTTGCTTCCCACCCCCTTCACCCCAATTGCCCAGGTCAATTGTGGTGTACACCTCCCATTGGCACCACTCCATCTGTGCCGGCACTACTACATCTGTGCCATGGTTGGGAGGCCACCAAAGGTGGGGGGCGCCTCAGCTGGGCGTCCTCCTCGTGGCGGGCGTGGTCGGGGACGTGGCCGTGGTGACCAGGGAGTAGGGGGACTCCAGGGTGTCCAGGGCGGCCACAGAGGGGGAAGAGGCAGGGGTGCGCCACTTGAGCACAATGTTGTGCCATGTGTCGGTGCAGTCACCCTGTGGTTCCGGGGGATGCAGCTTCTGCATCTGGCACTGGGGCCCGTGTGACCCGGCAGTCCGTTCCATCGACTGCCACGGGCCCAAGGGTAGTGGTAGCTGCAGGTGCAGCTGTGGACACCGCCACCCAGGCTCGGGGTCTGCCAGCGCAGGCTGCGTTGGCACTTGAAGAGCCCTTGGTAGATCTCCAACAGGCCAGGGGGGAAACCATAGGGGCAGGCTGGGCTGCTCAGACCAAGACACGTGTCCCTGTGGCAGTCATGTCATCTGCTGCCCCGAACAGCTGGGTGTTGGCAAGTGCAGGGGCAGATGCACCCAACAGCACCCCGGTTGTGAGTCTGCCAACCAGGACCGTTGCGGTCAATGACCCTGCCACAGCTGATGTTGTTGAGCAGGGTCCATTAGTGGGCACCCAGCTGCCACTGACACAAGTCAGGCCTTTGGTCATCCCTCCACCTGCCACTCCCTTGGCTCAATCCACCGAACCCACTGGCCATACTGGTCAGGGCGGCATTAGCCAGCCAGGGTCTGCGCCACAGTCCAAGAGGAGGAAGGTTGCACCTGAAGCACAGGCTGGGACCCCACACACAGCCACAACCTCCTGCACGTCGAGGAAGAAGCCTTTCTGTAAGCAGGAACTGGACTTCATCGTGGACTACGTGCGTGGCTACAGCCGTGACAGCGGGTGCCAATAGTCAGACTACGGCTGCCCAACGTGACACCCACTGGAAGCATGTTGCGGAACATGTCAGTTCATTTGGCCATGAGGTGCGCGTGGCGCAAGAGTGCAAAAAGCGTTGGAATGACATCAAACGCAGCACTAAGGCTAAGTGTGCCTCTAATTACAACTTGACTCTGGTGACTGGCGGTGGGCCTGCACCAGAGGAGGAAGAGCTCACTCCGCATGAGGCACTCGTTGCGGAGTTCATACCACCTGAATTGGTCGAAGGAGTAGGAGAGATGCTGGACTTTGATGCCCAGTTCAGTGAGTGTTGATGCGTGTTTGTTGAGGACGTGTGTGTTTCACTTGTGGGATGTGTTGTGCATGATTGCCGCTACATGTGACGTGTACATGGTTCTGATGTGTAAGTATTGCAATGCTTCCGTCATGCATGTCTCCTCCGTCATGCATGTCTCCTCTGCCTGCATGCGGGGACTCCATGTAGGCATGCTCCCTTGCCCCTCCTCCACCACTCTGCACCCCAGTTCCACCTTTGCACTGGTGTTCTTCAATCTTGCCAATGTGTACTTTCTTGTTCATGCGTCCTGTTTAGATGCTAACTTCCAGCGTCGAATCTGCCAATTATATGCCGAGTGGTACAGGGTATCTCACTTGTACTGTGCATAGGTCAGATGTCCCGCAGGGACATGAGTGCCCATTCATGCTCCATGTGCATTGCACGCATGCCCCTATGTGTCCTTGACTGGATGATTACTGTAATACAAGTCCTTGGTTACATACATTGCCTGCCATCTCATCAGCCTTCCCATGTCAACTGTGGCTCAGTCCTGCGTAGCACACATGTTTAGGGTCTGACAATCTGCGTGGCTCACAGGCCTCAGCCTGTTCAATGGCCAATGGCTCTGTCCAACTGTTGTTGTGTCTTCTTCACACATGGGCGGAATCCAGTTTTTTCATCATGTGTCCTGCTTACTGTCCCAGCATCATTTGCAGTGTTGTCACTTGAATCACATTCAGCGGTTGATGCCAGTCAACACTGCCTGTCAATACACAGGTGTATGGTCAGCCTTCTGATACCATGCTAGGCATCCCTGCTTTGGTACTGGGGTGGAGGGGTGCTTGGCTTCTAGATATGGTACACATTGAATGCACAATGCACGTGATGTCTGAATTTGACATTGCACTGCCTTCACATTTCCTGGCACACACCATGGAGTCCTTGTACATGTAGGTAGTGAGTGGCG
Source organism: Ambystoma mexicanum (assembly GCF_040938575.1). NCBI lineage: Eukaryota > Metazoa > Chordata > Amphibia > Caudata > Ambystomatidae > Ambystoma > Ambystoma mexicanum. The sequence goes on along the minus strand of NC_090930.1, from coordinate 764,293,599 downwards.
TACACATTTTCTGCACTGCATAGATCCACTTCCATGGTAACTGCCACCTTTCAACAGGTCTGATCACAGAAGCAATTCAAAGTTGACCCAGCATGCATGGCAGGTTATATGTTGTGTGTCACATGTCTGCCTGATGCGTTTGCTGTCGGTGTGTGTGTGTGTGTTGTGTGCTTCTGACATGTGTAGTGACCTTTTTCCTCTATATTTTTCAGGTGATGACGCAATGGAGTCGTAGGATGGTGTTGTCATGCCAGACACAGGGTTGTTACCCCTACATCAACCCAGTACTAGTGGGGGTCGTGGCGTGGTAGGCCACGAAAATCCCCAAGTGCTACAGTCCATCTTGTCTCTGGCTGCCTATGAGTCCAGCCTTGATGACAACTCTGACGTCCATGTTGAGTTGGATGAGCATCAAGTCCATGTGTCAGGGGTGAGTGATTCTGATGCGGACACCCCTCTGTCTGCGACACCTGCACTGAGGGATCAGACAGTCTTGGTGCCTCCGCCCGTGGTGGATCGGGATGCAGGGTCACCCTCCACACCAGTCACTGATGTGCCTGGGACATCACGTCAACGGGGGCATGTAGTCGTGCAGCCGCGGGCGGTGCCAACACAGCGAGGACCCCCGGTCCTTGGGTCCCGCAGGGGTGAAGCCCGGCAACGCGGTTGCCGCGCGCAACTGCAGTATACTGAGTGGGAGCAAGACATGACTGCCAATTCAGAACGGCAGGGGGCAGCAATGGAGAACATCGCTGAGAGCATGGAGCGTGTGGCCCGATCTGTGCTCCCCCCTGCTAGGCAGGTGCTTCTCCAGCAGCAGGCAGCACGGTCCACGGCCCGCTCGCTCAGGCTGGGCATGGCGGCCTCAGACAGGGCACGCCAGGCTGAAATGTCGTCTCTGCGTCAAGCAATTGCTGCTCACGCAGAGGCGCACATGGATGCCCTGAGGAAGGAGTATGCTTCCCTCAGATCCACTCTGGGTTTCTTTATGATGTCCCAGAGGCAGCAGGCAGAGGAGAGGTTTGCACAGCTTGGGCGTACCATCTCGGCTGAGCTACAGGCTTGCCGGGAGGTGCAGCGGTTGTCAAGCCAGGCCTTCCAAGAGGAACTCCGTGTTACACGTGCTACCTTGCAAGACGAAGCACGTGTATCATGTGAGGTTCTGCATGCAGACCTACATCACATCGCCACACAGAACCATGCTCACCCGTCCGGCAGACTTGCTGCCGACGAGGGGCAAGCTGCGGCTAGGCGTGGCCAGCCTACTGTGCCACATCCTCCTTTCCAGGATGAGCCAGACTCGGACGACCATCTATCTCCCACATAGGTCGGGCTGTGCGGCGTTGAGCCCATGGAGGTTTTTTTTTTGGCTCAGCATCATCGCATGTGGATGTTGAGCAGCACCTTGTACCTCCCCCCTCCTGGGTGCCTCCCCTACCCCCCTCCTGGGTGCCTCCCCTACCCCCCGGGTCGTATGTGGCCATTTTTGATTTTTCTTTTAGTTTAGTTAGTTAAGTTTCTGTTTGATAGTTAGTTTAATTAGGTAATGTAGGTTTTCCATAGTTAGTGTAATTAGTTAATAGTTACTATAGTTTAAAATTGCTTTTACACAAGGGCTTTGGACTGTCATATCTGTGGCATGTCTGGTGCTGTGTGACTTGTGTTTACACCCCTAGTGGGGATGATTTTGGTGTTATTGTCCACTGTTAAGCTTTTGCTAGATGGGGTGTTTCATGATTAATGTGTACATTCATTTCTATACATTGTGTAGTATGTTTCTTATCTTTACTGTACACGTGCTTGTTGCAATTCATGCTGTAGATAGTGTTCCACACTTTGGATGTGAAAGACGGACTGCTGGTGTGATTTATGCTGTGACTCTCTGACATGGTCAAGTAATGAGATGCCTGAAGAGACACACACAGATGACTTTGAAGCATTAATCATGTGTTTCATGCCCATTCTGCAGGGGGATGAGCCTCCAGAGCACCTTTGCCAGCAGACATGGCCCATTGGACGACAGAATTCTGGACACGTTTCTTGGTGCCCACATGCACATGTGTGCACAAGCAGAGGCACAGGGATTGCAGACCTACATTCTAGAACTGCTGACGTGTTCCAAGGAACTCCAGGCAAGGTGAGCAGCACAGGGGGGCCACAACACAGCAAAGCTTGCACCAGGCGAGTTGCATATGCAGGCTTAGTCACAGACCTGAGGGTGAGCTTGGACGAATATTGGTGTTGAAGCACACAATGCAGCTCAGATGTGTTGGTGGACTGATGGCTGTTGATTGTAAGGTTGTCTGGGACACCTGCAGGGGCAGTGGCACATGCCCTCCGGTACACCAAGGTCCATTGAGGCACTTGTATCAACCATGTAGCCTTCCGAGACATGGAAAGGGGCAGCTCACAGGGACATACAGCAAGGGACATACTCGGGTGCAGTGCATTTCATTTACATGTACTTTATGATAAATCCACTGCCAACTTTGTTTCGGTCATGGTGGTACGCAACTTGCTCTGAAGACATGGCTTGCTATATGGGTCTGTCTGCTTACCCAGGGAACATTGCATGTTGTGTGAATTGTGACACATTGGTGTTCCATTTGCCACGCACCCACCGGCGGCTGACTTACTGCATTGACTGTGTATGACCCGTCCAGGGGTAATGTTATATATGGGTACAAGGCATCTACACCAGATTGTCTGTTTGTAGAGTAGTTTGTTGCTCGGGGGCATGTTTGGTGGTGTGTTTTTGTGTAATTGGCTCTCTTTGCAGCATTGCAGTGCTCCTGTAACTGGACCTGAGAGTGCGCAGGCAGGAGGCCAGCACTCAAAACCAGAGCTAAGTGTCTTGTTGTTTTTCTTTCAAACTGCTCTGCATAGGCTTGCTGGGGGGTGCACTAATGCATGGATGTATGTGTGATTCAATTTGGTATGTTTTTTTCCCCTAATCACCCGGAATCCTATGCAATTTTGAACCCTGTACCCTCTACCCGGTGTTCCAGCTTCCCGTACCTATCCAAGCAACGTTCCCTAACCCTCTTTCCCCGCTGGGGTTGCGGATGCCTGTGTAAGCCCCGAACTTGCAGGCACCAAAACCCTAGAGGGGGTGGTTGGTTGGTACGACTCCTAAGCCTGGACTACAGATGGCCATGACAATGATGTCCAAGTTTGTTTGGATTGTGTATGTGTTCATGCAGGTAGTACATTTTCGTGCATTCCCTACTTTCATGTGTCATTCCTCCTCCCCTCTCCTGCCACTCATTCCAGTTATCCAGTGTGCCAACACCTGTCCCGACTGCATATCCCTGAACCTCCTTCCCCACCAGGGTCTCAGTGGCCTGTGTGAGTTTGACCTTGCAGGCACCCGGGACACGGTGGGGGTGGTTGTTTCGTGACACTCCCGCGCCTGTACACGGGAGCTGTGACAGTACACATCCGTTCAGGGTGCATCATCCTATGTTATGTACCACACATGGTTCACATCCTGTTGTGACATTGTTTTACTGTGCTACCTTGGTTGTTGCATCATTGTGGTAGTACTTGGCCTTTGTGAGGTACTACTACGTCAAGTCATCTACTGGAGGGTGTTCGGGTTCGTTTTTATGCCTTGGATTTTGTGATTTTGGAAATGAGTGTGGATTCTGAGGGTGCAGGCACCTTTTACACACAAGGTGGGAGATGGTGACGAAGGGTAAAGGTGATCCTGTGGCCAGGTGGAATTGAGGGTTGAAGGCTCCATGACCCAGGTGCAGTTGTTCAGTGGGTCATGGTCATTCGTGAGGGAGGGGGGGGTTGTTGTTGATAGTTGCCTTTCCCTGCAGTGTGATGGGAACTCTGACATTGTAATAGTGGTATCCTATGTACATGTTGTGTTGTGCTGATCAATGCCTGTTCATGTGTTGTGTTTACCTTTCAGGTGCGAGGGGATAGTTGTGGTTTGACATGCTGGGGTGTACACATGGTGAATGTTCACATGTGATGTGTAGAAAACACTGATGGTCACTTGAGTGCACATGCATATGTTGAGTGCATGTCCTTGCAGACCCACACACTTGCACTCTGATGCACTACATGTACTCCCACCCTTGCATATCCACGTGTACACTGTTTGCCTTCTGGTGGCCACTGTGTCCCTGCAGACAATGTTCTCTGACCAATTATGGATCCTGTACATGCCTAATTTGCTTTTTGATGTGGTCTGTCGCTTAGATGTGATGCTCAGGGTGTGCATCACACACAATGGCTGTTCACTGTGCTGTGCGCTGAGCAGTGTGTTGCAGGAGTAGGACGCAGCACACAGAAGCTGCAGTGTTGATTTTGCAATACACAATGTGCATGTAGACAGGCATTCATTATTGTGTTACGTCTATGACTCTTGTAATGCATTAGGAAATGACTTATTTTGGGTGGGAGGTTGTTGGTCAGTCATTTCATCTGATTCCAGGTCAGGCATCATTGTCTGATGCCACTGTACATTTTGGACATGGCAATGTGTACCTTATTGTTACTGTGTTGGTGTATGGGTATTGCTTGCCATGTCATGTTGTGGTTTGGGAGGGTTTCAGTGACATAACAGTGATGGCCATGGCCTGTTTTGCAGGTGTGTGTGATGCACACCTTGCATGTCAGGGTCATCCGCTTCTCAGAGCAACTAGCTGGGGGTAGATCTCTCTCCGCGGCAGGGCCCTCCCTCTGGAACAGCCTTTCTGCCTCACTTGAACTTGAGGGGAACCATCTCCGGTTCGGGAAGCACCTCAAGACCTTCCTCTTTGCTTCTGCTTTCTCTCTGCCTCTCCCTTGCGGAATTCTTCACTGGAACTGCACTGGATCTGCAACTGGGCCACTCTCACTGACCTCGGTCCCTGGCCCAGCCACTCTCCACTTGCACTGCCTCCCTGGCAACCCCTGCGCTGTGGTACTGTCTCTCTATCCCTACAGCCCCCCCTTACCAGCACTTGTCTGCACTTACCTTTGCAGTTGCCACGAGCTGACCTATGTATTTGTTTTTTGGTCTACTTCCCCTGTACTGCACTCCCCCCCGTCCCCTTCCCCTTGCACTTTTCCCTTCCCCCTACCCCTGCACTTGCACAATCTAAATGACACCTGGCCTAGTAGTACCGTTGTCTGTCGTCCCTTGTTCCCCCCTCCCTGCCTCATCGCACCTTGAAATACTTGTGTATAGGCCATATCATGTGATATGTCATATGTGTGCCTTTTGGTCACACAGGATAGCTTGTGTTTAAGTAGCTAGGGATGCAGACGATGTGGCACTTCCATGGCAACTATCTAAGGGTGGTAGGGTTGTGACAGTTGACTGTCTCTTTGTCATCATCGATTGTCACCTGGTATGTGCCAGGCCTGTGTGCACTCCACAGGGGTGGGAGTTTAGGTGAAAAATGTGGCCACAAGCTGGGTCCGGGCTTCCTCGCCACGTGCCCTGTCCCCTCCCATGGGCAGCGCCTGTGCCTGTGGTTGGGGATGTGGGGGCATGTCCACCGGGACACCCTGCCGTGTTGCAACATTGTGCAGGACACATGCTGCCACAATGATCCTGCACACTACTGGTGGTGCATAGAGTAGTTGCCCACCAGAGCGGACAAGGGAGCGGAAACGTGACTTGAGCACTCCGAATGTGCGCTCCACTATGGCCCTGGTTGCAATATGGGCGGCGTTGTATCTTACCTGGGGTGGTGTGGTGGGGTTCCGGATTTGCGTCATCATGTGGTTGCTCAGAGGGTAGGCACTTTCCCCTGGGGAGGTGATAATAGTTGAGATTATTAGGGTTTGGGTATTTGTCTGTGTGTGACTTGCATGCATGTGCAAGGGCATTTGTACTCACCTACGAGCCATGTGTCGCCATGCTGCCCAGCTTCCAGGGCCCGGCTCAGGGCGGACATTCTGTATATGAAACTGTCATGGGTGGAGCCAGGGTAGTTTGCATAGACAGAGGTGATCATTCCCTTTGCATCGCATACCACCTGTACATTGATGGAATGCCAGTGCTTGCAGTTTCGGTAGATATGCTCAGTGGCCCTAGGTGGACGTAGGGCCATATGGGTGCAATCTATGGCACCGAGCACTTTGGGGAAGTGTGCCACCCTGAAAAAATCCAGGACAACGGCCTGCCTTTCTGCGGGTGTTCTGGGCATGTATATGTGCCTGCGGACTGAGGGGCGCGCTGTCATGATTGCCAGTACCTGGTGTAGGCAGCGTGACTGCGTGGCCTGTGAGACCCCCCCCCACTATGGCAGTAGTCCGCTGAAATGACCCAGTGGCCAAAAAATGCAGGACATTGAGCACCTTCTCCAAGGGGCTCAATGCTTGGGAGCAAAGGGTGAGGGATGTAAGGTCATCTTCCCACTCCCTGACCAGGTCTAGGATGATGTGGGGTGGAAACCTATACCTGCCATAGACCTGGTCGTCAGACATCCCAAAAAGGCTTGTCCGTGGTGCGAAAATGCGTGCCCTGGCTATTCTCCTCCTCCTGCGGTGTCCCACGATCAGTGCTGCGACAAATGGGGCATTCATCGTAGCTGTATATACGTGTTTGTTGTTTGCGCGCACTTTTGTACTGTGCGCGGGGACGCTTCCGCCTGCCTTCGTGTGGCGGACGCGGTGACGCCTGTGTGCGTCTTTTGCCATGCGCGGGTTTCCTGTATTCGGATCCATGAATACGGGTTGTTTGCGTGCGTGTGGGCGTTCCGTGTAGTTCCCTGCAGTACTTCCCCAGTTACGCCTTCTTTTTCACGCGTTGTTCCCCATTCCGCGTGTTACGCCCACTGTTCCGCCCAATTTGGTTGTGTGCGCCGCGCTATGTGCGCTTTTGCTGTGCGCGTAGCACACCCCGTGTATGCCTGCGTGTGCCATGGCTGGATTTGGCGCACGGACAGCGGGAAACACGCGCAGCGTCTTCCTTGAATCGCACGCGTGCGCGTGCGCTGCGTTTCTCAAGCTTGCGCTCCCTTGCGCCTGCTTGCGCATGGATTTTCGGCGCACGTTTGTTCCATGAATCGGCCCCTAAATCTTAAAGAGCAATTATGGACTAATATTGAATCAATCAATCTGATGACTCTATTCCACCATATCCCGCTGTTGCGGGTGGTCACCTCAGAAGACATAAAAATCATCCGTTTTCCAGATGAAAAGATTAATGATGAAGTCTCACTAATCATGAGCTCCCTAAGATTGATAACAACAATAAAGGAAGCGCGAGAGGAGCTTCACTCGTTAGGTTTTGACATAGAAGAATGGGGAAGCAAAAGAGATCTTTGAAGTGAGTAAGGATGAGAGAGATCTGAGGTCTCTCACTATCGAAGAAGTAAGAAGTCGTGGAAATGCACAAAAAAACTAGATCAAACCCGAAAAACTAAAAACTGCAGATCATAACGCCATCAGGCAAACAAGAGTAAGAAAAGAGAAATGGTGATGTTGACCCATAGATAGAGAAAAACCAGCTACAAAAATCAAAATAATAATCCAAGGTAAGGATCCCAATGATGAACCGCAAAAAAACTGTAACCCAAAAATGTGAAGGAATGAAGGAAATAAACGTACAACCTGGGATTGGCTAGCCACAGCGCTAGCTTCCAATGTAAAAGAATAGAGCCAGAAGAAGAAAGATTATGATCATTGAAAACTTGAGAGCTGGAACACAAGAGGTTCAAACCATTTATTAAATGATCTGCTCCCAAAGTTATTTGATTTAGACATCATTTGTTGTCAGGAAACATGGAAAAAAGAAGCCCCTCTGCTAGATGGTTATACCATATACTTGAACCCCACGAAGGGAGGAGCCCTGGGAAGACCATCCTCAAGCTTAATGATAATGGTAAAAAACAATTGAAATTTGACCATTTCTGACATGTGAACGATTAAAAGAAATATCGAGGATTAATACCACTTAATAGAAATACGCCAGTCATGAGTACAATGGAACAAGTACACTTTTATTTCACAGAACAGCTGTCTGGTCTCTCAACACCTCGCAATGTATGGTAGCGGGCACCATGAGATGAATGAGAGAGCTGGACATTACAAAGACACAGGTTTATATACAATTTTCCACAATCCAGGGTACATCGTCCAGACCTTCTTTGCGTTATCCATTCACTAGGGTTCATAGCCAGTTCACATAACTAATACAGATTCAAACAACTATACACTGTTCAATGTTTTCCTCAAACACTAGACATGTTTTTCTGCACATAAGACATAATAGTAGCATTCTTTGCTTTACTCATTTGTGTTTGTCTATCGTTTGTTCTTGACTTTGAAGTCTGCTTAGTTTCAAGGAACGAAAACAAAGATTTCTGCAAAAGCACATGTTCAGCTATTCAACTTTCTGTTTCGCTATTTGAAATGGAAAAACTTTGTTGGTACAGACGGCATCTAAATTACTGATCAAATTTGGCTCTTGTTTAGCGCCAAGGTTTTGTAGTGCAGGACAACAATCCACCTTAGCAACTTCAGCGTATCTACGTTGATATAGTACAAATTTCATTTCGCTCTGCTGGAGCCGAAAACACAAATTCTTACATGGGACGGAAAGCAGGAGATAATCAAAATGGCGGATAATTCTAAAATGGCGGCATAGCCTGTTTTTAGGTTCATTCAAATGCGATTTACAGTACAATTCAAATCCACTTAGGCCAACGTTTAATATCATGCGGCATTATGCAAATTATACTTTTACAAACCCTCCTTTTGGCCTAAGCCAAGAGCATTACTCAAACATTTGCATCATTCAAAGACCATGTATCATCGTCAGAACATCCTAAATCGTTATCCCCAAAAACATTGATCGCCATCAACTCCTTTATGGTGATATCCTGCATTACCAAGGCTTTAGTAGCTTTTTCAGGCATATGTATCTTAGGTTCTAATTTCCTATTGCTTGTGCACAACTTCCTCCTATCATAGAACAAATGACAGGCGGACATTGTATACAACAACAGCAAAATAAAACAATGCCAAGGATCACCATTAGAACTGCCCGGTTTTTCCAGCCCCAAGATCGCAACAAGTCTCAGAACCATGTGCCAATATGCCAGTCTCCCTCTGGAACATGTACTTGAGTACTAAAACATGTAATCTCGTAAACGCCTTAAATATGGTGAGGGGGGAATCAGGTACAAAGACACAACACGCAGATCCTACCATTTGCATACCCCACCAAACTCAGCTAGAATGATATCTAGCACCATCCTATTCTGGAGAGCCACTAGTCTAATAGCCTTTTGCTCTAGCATCATGTTATACAGGATATCAGTGGTCTCATTGATGGTTTTCTCCAAAACCCTTGCCAATTTTCTAATATCTTGGGAGTTTATTATCTGTCCCCAGAATGGCAGAGAGGATTTGGCAATGTCACCCAGAATTTGTGAATGAGTGTCACCATCCTCATCCTGCCTGGGACAAGTTTTTGAGACTTCAGCAGTAGTGGCGACATATACTCCTGGTAACAATATACCCAAATAACAAGTACCCTCCCAGTCTCTGGGTAACCACGGATATGCCTCATTACTGCAAAGTAAACAGGATCTCCTACATACAAAGGTCTATCCGCACTGGTTAATATAGCAGTATTCGTATAACCCTCAAATGTACTTATTCCTTGGGAACCTTCTCTTTGTATGCCGAAATGTAACAGAGTTTGGACTATTTGTTCCTATTCGCAAACAAAGAACATCCTAAAGGTGTTAAGACTCATTTTTCAAATTTGTTTTGATTAGTTCCATCAAAATTCCCAGTGACACTATCGTTCCACCGGCCAAAGAATAATGCCCTAAGTGAAGCAAAACATGCAGTAGTTAGAGGAAGAGGATGTCTATACCAGCCCAGTCCCTTTTCCCCATGTTGTGCCAGATGTGAACATACCCAGCAATTGATCCTATTTAAAATGGCATGGGTTGCATTCATGATCATTAAGAGAGTGTTGTTATGATAACCCCCTCTATGTTGGAGGTCTCGAGGACAGAGAGTGTGCAAATGCACATAAGGTGGAGACACAGTGGAGATACTTGCATTTGGCAATAATACATCAAGCGGATGTGCATTTTCCAGATACCAAAACCCAAATGTCAACGTGATTATAATACAAACAATATGACCAGTATCCATTTCGTCCTAAGGGACCATGACTCTCGATGAACGGATTCATAATCAGCAAAACGATCAAAATCCTTTTTAGTACGAGTAGCCTTTAAAATAGGCATAGTTTCTCAGTGTCCATTAAAAAGCCTCACTGTTAGGCTTTTTTTTAGTTCATCCGTGGGTGGCACTTGACCACGTGACCTATGTTTATTGAAGGTAACTTTGCCCGTCCTTGCCTCTTATTGTGTGCAGTAGAGGAATGGCAGTGGTTTCTTGTGGGTTTCTTGTGGGCACAGCCTAGCTGTATTTTCCTATCCTATTTACATTAATGTAATGTCAGCAAAATCTAAATCTAAATTCTATTCTGTGGTTTCAGATTGTACCTTACAACTCCAGGTACGATATGATCGGTGAACAAAATGTTGTTGTTTCCTGAAGAAGATGAAGAAGCAGAAACAAGATCGGTCGATGGTGAAGAAGAAATTGAACAAGAAGCAACAATCTTCCAATGCCCCACAGGCTCAAGAAGGACTTTTGTCACACCCTCTGTGTCGATCAAAGCAGACTCGTTGTGAGCGTCGGGATCACCAATTCCCTTCTCCTCCCCTTTTTCATAGGGCAGAGGAAAAGGAATCCTCTTCATGTGTGTCGCGTGGATCCAGTGCTTCTTTCCAGCCAAACGTACGGCGGTTTGCATAGCCAAAAGGATCTGATGCGGTCCTTTCCATTGAGGTGCAAGACAGGAGCCCCTGTCAAAGTTCTTCACCAGGACCCATTGACCAGGTTCGAGTCGATGACCTGGACCCTCATATTTTACAGGGAGTGCTACTCATACCTGTTGATGAATCAAATGCAAGTTTTGAGTCAACTGGTCACAATAATCAGATAAAAGTGGATACTCAATGTCTTTCAACTGCTTGGGTTTTGGAACATTCCATATATTTGCTGGTCTTCCCATTATAATTTCATAGGAGGAGAACCCTGTTTTAGACTGTGCGGTCGTCCGCATTGATAATAAGGCTATTGGCAAAGCGCCAGGCCATTTCAAATTGCTATGTGCCCACACTTTTGCGATTTTGTTCTTTAGAATTCCGTTATAGCGTTCCACCACACCGGCACTCTGAGCATGCCTGGCCGAATGGAACCGTTTATCAATCTGTAATACCGCCCATACTTGCAGGATGACAGCAGCGATAAAATATAGCCCGTCATCGGACCAAATGACTCTCGGCAAACAAAACCTAGGAAAATATTCCTTAGGAATGGTCTTTACTGTTGACATTGCTGTGGCATCTTTTAGTGGAAAAGCCTGAACCCATTTACTAATGGCACAAATTACAACTAAAACATATTTATAGTTCTGACAATGTTCCATCTCAATAAAATCAAAATGTATCACCTCAAAAGGCATGGAGGGGGGACCAAAACTGCCCTTTGGTGTTGGTGTTCCCTTCCCAATGTTATGTTGCAAGCATATCATGCAACTTTGGACAAAACGTTTAGCAGTTTTCTGAATATTAGTATTATACCAGACAGGATCTAACTGTTGACAAATCTTTTTGGCACATATGTGTGTTGGGCCATGGGCCATAGTAACCATAGCAATGATATAGGCATTGGGTAGGATCCATCTTTGCTTTTCACTATCCACCCAACAACCCTCATCATCTAGACCCGCTGGATCCTCAGCCCGCTGTTTGATTTCTTCTGGAGTAGCTTCAGCCTGAATTTCTTTTATACAGCTAATCCCTTCGTCCATCATACAAGTGTCAGTGACTCCTCTTGTTGGATCTGACACGTACATATTTGAATGCAGATCAGTAGCAGTCTGTGTGGCTATTCTGTCAGCAAAAGTTTTTCCTTTTCCCACATCGTCCGTCACTTTCTAGTGTGTGGCACACTTCATTATTGCTAACTGTGTAGGAAGCGCAAGTGCTGAAAGCAACTGGACTATTAAAGTACCATGCAGAATTTTTGTTCCATGTGAGGTCAAGAATCCTCTCTCAGCCCATAGTCAGCCAAAGTTATGTACTATTCTGAAGGTGTATTAGCTGTCTGTATATATATTTACACTAAGCCCTTCAGAAATTTCACAAGCTCTGGTTAACGCAATAATCTCTGCGGCCTGCGCAGAATTATGCAGAATTCGTTTAGTTTCCACAATAGTGCTCAATGTGGTGATTACATTAGCAGCAATGGATGTACCATCTGGAACTTTAAAGCAGGAGCCATCACAGTACAGCTCCCATTGCAGATTCTTTAAAGGTGTATCAATGAAATAAATTCTGCCGTATGGTTCTTGCTCTGTGGTATAGAGGCAGTCATGCGTCATATTGTCACTACAGTCTGTTTCTTTTGGCATAGTTCTGCCGGATATGCAGAGCAAATAGAATCAGCTTGTACCTTGTTAGTCGAGCTGTTGTGAGATGTTGCGTATGTGTTCTGTTTAATATAACGTCTACGGAGTGGGGTACCATCACTGTTAAAGAATGACCTAAAACCATACCCTCACTTTGTTTTACGGATGCAGCAGCAGCTACAGCTCTCAAACATCTTGGCAAAGCGCATGCAACGGTCTAAAGTGGAGGAAAAATAGCTGCACAGTCTATTCTTGCCCCCATGTTCCTATGTTAAAATAGCCAAAGCACATCCATCACATTCATGCACATACAACACAAAGATTGTTTCGTAATTTGGTGTGCCCAAAACTACTGCTGAACACAACGCAGCCTTAAGCAGATCAAAAGCATTCTGGCAATCCATGTTCCACAGTAAAGGCAAAGAAATACCCTTCTTTGTCAATGCCAACATAGGTTTTATTATCAAGGAAAATGTGGGATCCACTTTCTACAATATGAGACCATGCCTATTAAGGCCCTGACCTCTTTCTGTGTATTTGGGACAGACATACCAGAGATGCTTTGTATCCGTTCAGGTGTCAATCTTCTTCCCTCCTTCGACAGGAGAAAGCCTAAATAGGTGACCTCCTGTTGACAATACTGAAACTTCTTCAACAAAGCCTTATGCCCATTTTCTGCTAAATGAATAAGCAGCAACACAGTGCCCTCTTTGCAAGCAACTTCAGAATCAGCAGCTAGAAGTAGATCATCGACATACTGCAACAATGTGCAAGTGGAAGGCAACTCAAGCGTATCAAGCTGTTCTTTCAACGCTCTCCTATAGATGCTTGGACTCTCAGTGTACACTTGCGGCACACAAGTGAATGTAAACGAGCGTCCCCCTAGGGTGAATGCGAACAAATATCTCCTTTCAACATGTACAAGAATACTGAAATAAGTGTTTTTCAAATCCACAACACTAAAATATGTAGCTGTAGCTGTAATCATAGTCAATATTGTAGTAACATCAGGTACAATCGGAAATTGTGGAGCAACAACCTCATTAATTGCGCTTAAGTCAATAATAAAATGAAAAGAAATCACATTATTCCCTTTCTTATAGACTGGCAAAATTGGACTATTACACGCGCTCCCTGCAATTTCCTCAATTACTCCTCGATGTACAAAATCAGAAACAATACTTTACAAAGCCTGTTCATCGTCAACCGAAATCTTATACTGCGGAATACGTGGCAATTTAACACCAGGTTTCAACACAATTTTAACTGGTTCGATTTGCAAAATTCCATCGTCATTATCATTAACCGCCATAAACACGTTGGAACCTTATTCAATTCAGTTGGTAAAGGCCTAGACAAATATTGTGGAACGGAAGTTTGTTGAGATGAAATCGTTAAATGCACACCATCCGGAGAACAGTAAATTACAGCATTCAATTGTTTAATAAATTTAATCCCAACAAATTTTCGCCACAATCTGTTGTCAATAAAAATGGACAAGAATAGTGAATGGTCCCAGTCAAATTGGTACCGGCCGGGAGACCGGACTAACCACTGGTGCACCAGAGAACCCTACAGAAATGTTGCTCTGCCCTGACAGTGGAATATCTGGAACCTGTGAATGATCAATAGAACACTACTGTGCTCCTGTTTCTATCAAGAAGAGCTGCTTCCTATTCCCCCCCTTCATTTCAACGTAGGGCCCTTTCTGATTGACGGGAATAGGTACCGGTTCAGACCCTGCTTTGGGCTGTCCTAGCGGAACAGTATATCATCAAAGGAGAGATCTTCAGAAAAATAGAAAGTCGACGGATTATCAAAAATGTTTCCACTAGTGGCACTCTGTTGCTGACTATCTTGTGATGACATCTGTTGCTTCTGTGGAAACTGACGCCTACCAGGACCCCCTATCCCAGGACGGCCTCTAGATCGTCTACCCATGGCACCATATGTGCTATTCGATCTCTGCTGAAGGATCAGGCATTGTGCTCGCCAATGACCCTCCTGTCTACAATATGCACATTGGTTCATGTGTACAGGACCCAATTGTGTGCTACCCTGTGGTGCAAATTGGCCTCTAAACTGTGCTTTCTAACCTCAGGCTCCTCTAGCTATTTGCTGCAATAATACTATAGTTTTCAGGTCTCCCTTCTTCTTTTCCACCTTCTCTTTCTCTGTATTGATCCTATTTTCATAACACTGAGCTATATGTAATACTTCAGATTGTGTTTCACTTGGCAAGCACTCTCAGAAGTCATAATCTGAGATTGGATTTTAGACAACACTCCACGCACAAACTTGTCTACAAACAGCCTTTTTCCTGGCTCTGTACTTAAGTCTTGACCACTGAAATCTGAAAACACTTGCTCAAACCTATTAAAATACCCTGCTACACCGTCTGACTTCAATTATATGCAAGCCGTAAGCTTATCCCATATGATTATTTTTTCAGGAACCAGAGTTTTCAATTTAGTCACTATTCTGTCTGGCAACATTAGTATCACCTGTGTCGGTTTCTCACCAGCATTCGTTTCCCTATTTATTCGTACTAAAGCATCCCATGTATCACCCATCCCTGCCTAATAATCTACAGTTCTAATCTGCTTCCACAAATCAGCAGGAAGGATCACGGGAAACAACAAATCTATATCACCCAGTGTGAAAACTGACGAACGCAAGACAGATTCAATTTCCTGCTGGATTCTTCCTAATATCTGGAATTGATTGCCTAATAGTATTCACTTCCTGTCTAGAAAATGGGACATGAAAAAACTGTGAGACATAATGTGCTTCAATAGTATTAGTAGGTGTTCCTGCTGAGGCATCCGCTGGAATTTCTACTTTTGGAACAAATGTCGGAGGAACCTCCCTCATCGGCAATTGTAAAGTAGGTAAATCTGAATGTTTATTAAGCAACAAGACTAAGTCAAGCGACAAAGTAGTCAAAGCAGTATCAGGCGAAAATTCTCTTTTATAAATAATCATCAAATCTGTGGGACAACATTCCTTTTTTTTCATAAATTCATCTTGTATATACTTTACCATCACCTGTAACACTTTCCTTTGCATCGCTGGAGCATACTGACTAAACGTGTCATGCACTTCAATGGAAGAAATTGAAACATGCGAAATCCATCTAAGAGCGTCGCTTGTGCAAATGCAAATATCCCCACTCATTGGTTTCAATGGAAGAAGAAATTGTGTCTGCGCATATGAAGCTTGCCATTCATTACCATTCATCTCTTTCTGTAATGGATCTAGCTCCCTTTTAAACATCAAATACCTTCTGTACATGCTCATATGCTTTCTCCACAGTGTCCCTTGTACGGGCAAGAACATTCAAATCCCTCAACCCCTGTGGGACATTCATGTCCGTCAAATCACTCCATATATCAACTAAATACATTCCCATCGTTCTATCAAAATATTCTGTTCAGGAATACCCCCTTGATCAGAAATCGCAACTGGAACAGCTGATTCATCACCCTCTTCGATATACTTTTTAGCCCATGTATATAATTATCTTTTTCTGCCTTTAGACACTGTACCACAAGTCATTATTCTTGGATCAGCTCCCCCCCTTCAACCACTACAGATGAAGCAGAACCACCTGGCAAACAGTCAGTAGGTAGTGGAGAAAATACCGCTAGTGGTGCAGACAGAATTATGGGGATGGCAACTGTCGGCAAGGGTGGAGGTGCAGGAGGGGAATAACAACAGGAAGACGAGGAATAACAATGGGAGGAGGTAGACCAACAACGGGAGGAGGTACATAAAGAGGTGGTGCAGTTGAAATAGTTCTACGTTCATTTAACAATTTATTAAGTAACTCATCTGACGTATGAAAATCCTGAGAGGGATATATCTTTTGCACATCTAATTGAAAAGCCCTGTCCACACTTCTAATGGATTCTGACTGTTTCTACTCATCATGCAATAATGCTTTCTCAGCATTCGTCATATGTCTACGTGCATGCTTTTCTTTACTTCCGAGTTTCTGCATAGCTTCCTTTCTCCAATCTTTAACCGCATCAAATGCTGCAGGTCTAGCCTTTTTTCTCAATAATACAGATTCTAAATGCGCTAGGCAGGCAATTTCAAAACTACCATAGACTGGCCACTGAAGTTCAGAAACATGCCTGATCTGTATGTGCCAAATTGCATTAAATATGATAGTTCCCAGGCAATACTTACAGTAAATTAAAAAAGCCGGCGACCCATCGGGTGGTGCCGGTTGGCCTTGTTCCATACATTGTCTATCTCTGCAGAATAATATCCTGAAACAAGATGACAATTTACCAGGCATATCAGATCACTGTTGTTACCTGGCGTTGTTTGTATTTGCTAACACAAATCTTCTATCAATATCAGGATTCTTAGGAATCAGGGTACGACTTACCTGATTTCAAAATGCAAAGGGTCTGATTGGATTTCAAATCGTTGTGGCTGGCGTTTTCGCAAAACAAGCCTCGATACAGGGACCCTCATCGTGATGTCTCACGAAATGCTGCTCACCGTCCAGGGATAGGGTCGTGCAGTACTGCAGAGGAATCGCGTCTCACTTTGCAGGGGCCCCCTTCACTCCCCGATCCTGGTCCGGCAGCCTCGTCTCTATCTTAGTGATGTGACATCAATCCTGACGGTCCCTAGTCGGGCACCATCTGAAAGATTAAAAGAAATACCGAGGCTTAATACCACTTCAGCTTCCAATGGTAAAGAATAGTGCCAGAAGAAGAAGGATTATGATCATTGGAAACTTGAGAGCTGGAACACAAGAGGTTCAAACCATTTATTTAATGATCTGCTCCCAAGGTAATTTGATTTAGACATAATTTCTTGTCAGGAAACATGTATAAAAGAAGCCCCTCTGCTAGATGGATATACCATATACTTGAACCCCGCGAAGGGAGGAGCCTGTGAAAGACCATACTCAGGCTTAATGATAATGGTAAAAAACCATTGGAATTATACCATTTCTGACATGTGAAAGATTAAAAGAAATATCAAGGCTTAATACCACTTAATAGAAATACGCCAGTACACTTTTATTTCACAGAACAGCTGTCTGGTCTCTCAACACCTCGAAATGTGTGGTAGCGGACACCGTGAGATGAGAGAGAGCTGGAGATTACAAAGACACAGGTTTATATACAATTTTCCACAATCCCGGTTACATCATCCAGTCCTTCTTCATGTTATCCATTCACTAGGGTTCGTAGCCAGTTCACATAACTAATACAGATTCAAACAACTATACATTGTTCAATGCTTTCCTAGAACATATAGGACACAATGGTATAATTCTTTGATTTACTCATTCGTGTTTGTCTATCGCTTGTTCTTGAGTTTGAAGTCAGCTTTGTTTCAAGGAGCGAAAACAAAGATTTCTGCAAAAGCACATGTTCAGCTATTCAACATTCTGTTTCGCTATTTGAACTGGAAAGACTTTGTTGGTACGGACGGCATCTAAATTACTGATCAAATACAGCTCTTGTTTAGCACCAAGGTTTCTTAGTGAAGGACAAACAATCCACCTTAACAGCTTCAGCGTGTTTATCTACATTGACATAGTACAAAGTTAATTTCGCTCTGCTGGAGCCAAAAACACAAATATTCCATGGGACGGAAAGCAGGAGTTAATCAAAATGGCAGGTAACTTAAGATGGCTGTGTAGTCAGTCTGTTTTTAGGTTCATTCAAATGCGATTTACAGTACGATGCGAATGCGCTTAGGCCAACGTATAATATTAAGCGGTATTATGAGAATTATACTTTTACACATGAAGAACCCGAATCCATATATTCAGATGATTACAGTACAGAAATCAACTGAGAATAATACAGAGGAGTTTCTTCTTATCATGAACCTCCACTGTAACACCGAGTCAAAAGAAGGGGTGACTTTTGGGGAGAGGGTAACAGACCTGATTGACCGCAACATGGAAGAGCACCCTAAGGTGCGAATTGTGATTTGTGGCAATTTGAATTCAAATTATATCATAGAAAAGAGTAGACTTGCTAAAAAAAGAAGTAGAAAGAAGAAGCCTAAAAAATCAGAGACGGAAAGAGTGGATGGAAAAGATGAAGCTATGGGACTTGCATCTACTAAACGGTAAGACCATAGGAGCCATTCCGGCAGCTCCCACATGGTCAAATGGTATCTCCCATGCAACCCTTTATTATTGCTTTGTATCAGGAAATATCTTGCCAGAGGTATAAAACATGGTTATAGAGAAAGTGACAAACAGCGACCAATGACCCCCTAATGATAACATCTAAAGATGTAAATCGGAGACCGTCAGAAATGGTTGCACAAAGTAGAGAGTCATGGAAGATCAAACATAGTGAGAATAATTCCTCAAGATGTCATATCAAAGATTTTAACAGAGTTATACAAACTGGAGCCAGAAGATGTAGAGTATGGAAAGATCCTAACCGCATTCAAAGAAGTAAACAAAGGTACCCTGAATCCAAAGCTCATCCGGTCTCATGTCTATAACAAAAAAAAATATGGACCAAAAGAAGCTGCTAAAGAAAGGCCTACGTTGAAGAACCCTAAGAAATAGGAAATGATAAGGAAACGAAAACAACCTTACAGAAATTGGATGAATGAAAAATGAAAGATCAGACATGCTCCAGAAAAATGCTGAAAATATTTTAAGAGCTCTCACGAACCAGAATAGCAGGAATTTCTGGCAATTGCTGAAAGAAAAGGGTCCATAGATTCACACCTTTTAAATCCCATACCAGAAGAGGAATGGATGCAACACTTTGGTCGGTTATTTCAAACTAAGAACATGCCACTTATAGAAGTCGAGACCGCCAAATTGGAAAAAAAAAAGCTAGAACATACCATGTGAAAAAGATGAGATCTTATGGCTGATTAACAAAGCCAGTCGGTCAAAAGCACCCCGGCCCGATGGAGTTTTTAATGCCCTAATGAAAGAAGCACCCGAGCCATTGGCGACATTCTGTGAAATCCTATTCAACAGGATCTTTGAACGAAGAAGAATATTTGAATCCTGGAAGACCGCAATAATTATATCTCTCCACAAACAGGGGGACAGATCTGTTCCTTAAAACTACAGGCCAATCACCCTGTTGGATGGGGTGGGTAACATTTTTGCCACAGTAATTCTGGGTTGATTGAAGGACTAGATAAGAAACTCAAAATCCTTTGACGCACATCAGACGGGGTTTGTGAAGGATGTAGGGTGCAACTTGAATTTACTCATTCTAAATCTCCTCAAGCTGCGAGCAAAACATAAAAAAGAAAAAAACTACATGGCCAGCATTGACTTAAGCCAAGCTTTTGACAGCATAAACCGTACAACACTATGGCAGAAATTAAGAACCAAAGGGTGCACGAAAGATCTACTGGAAATCATTCAAGAGCTGTAATCAAATACAAGAATCCAAGTAAAACGGGACAACCAAGGATCTAATCGAAGAAGATCAAAACATCAAAGGGGCTCAAACAGGGTGGCCCGTTAGCGGCAACCCCGTTCAACTTTTTCATCAATGATGTCTAAGAAGTATTATCAGACAAGACCACATTCCCGTCGAAACTAAATGGCAGAGAAGTGGGATGGATACTGTATGCAGATGATGTAATACTGTTAGAGATGACCAGAATTGGCCTTCAAAAAAAGATAGCGATATTCCAGAAGCACATCGAGAAAAACGAGCTGAGAATTAACGCCGAAAAATTGGATATTATGGTATTTGGAGAAACAAGAAGAGGAAACCTATAGATTCTTCGATACTAAATACAGAAAGGTTGTTTCCAGTTGTAGAACTGAAATACTTGGGAGTCATGATAAACGTTCTCCAAAGTGAAATCTCGTGGACTGAGCACCTTATGAAAAAAGTTAGACAATTAACCATCAAAAGAACCGTTCTAAATAGAAGACTTGGGAAATGTTCCAGGAAAACAATACTAAATAGAGCCCTCTGCAATTTGGAATACTGAAAGGTAGAGCGAACAGTGAAGAAGATAACTATTAAGTATGGGCATATCCACCGAAACACTTTGTAAAAAGCCATTGTTAGCCAAAAAGATAATATGGGCTGATGATTGGAGAATGACTGAAGAAAAGCGAGCGATTTCAAAAGCTCACACCTTGTCAAAGAACAACATTGGCTATTTAAACACTGGCTATTTAAACACGACAAGACTGTACTTAAAGAAATTCCCGAATAATGAAACAAGAAACCTATTGATGAGGTTTAGATTAAGCCCACTACAAAATAATATCAAAATCAAGAGATACATCAAAGGGAACAATGACACTTGCCGATTATGTGAGAAAGGATGTGAATCACTCAGACATCCATGCCCGTTTTGCCCCGAGTTGAAAGTTTGAGATCTATACACCTCAATAAGGAGCTACTAAAAAAGGCAGGATGGGAGCTAATTTATGGAGCAGCCGATCAAAGAGTCAACTACTCTACGGTGAACTTCTTAAAGGCTACTCTATGTAAATTAGCAGAAAAGAGCACTGAGTAATGGAAAACAGTCCTTATGATGTATGTTTTAGAGATTATTCATATTTTAAGGGGGTGTGATGATTGAGGGAGTAAAGTTTGTATTGTAAAAAAGTTTGTAAGAAACTAAATAGCTATTTTTTTTAATGCCAAGGAGAACAGTAAGAATAATATAGATGAAATAGTGATCAAACTTCATTCAAAATGACAGTGAATGATAAACTGCAGGAGAGAAGAGTAAGAAAAATATAGAGTAAAATAGACGTAGAACTTCAATATATGTCTCCAAAATTAATACCAAAAAACATCTCATGTAGACTGTCATCTCATGTAGAGCATAAAATTGAATGCAAAAGTGTTTCGATTTATTAACCATAGTGGTAAATATAGTAAAAACGACCAAAATGCAGTTCATTAAAATGCTTAAAATACAGTGTGCTCAAGTATCCACACAGGTGTGAGTAGAGTATGAATGTGAACAGACGTGGTTCACTGGACTTGCAGGCCCATTAGCCATGGTGCCGTCCGAATAGCTCCTGTTCAGTGATGATTCCAACTGCTCAAGTGCAAAAACTGATCTAACTAGAAATAATATAGGTCCCTGGGCTGTTTGGACAACTCAGTACTTCTTTCTTAGGCCACTGACCGGATTTGTGACGTGCTGTCTCCTGTAGGAACCGAAGATGCGTGTCCTGCACTGGTTCTGGTATTTATGTTCTTAATACATGTGGCACCTACAGTGTCCTACAGTAGTTCTGGTATATATGTTCTTAATACATGTGGCACCAAAGGGAAACGTCCAACGGTCATGGGGTTATTTGCCCTAGTCCATCTCCCATCCCCCTTTGCAGGCCACCCGTTATCTGATCTTGTTTTCAGCAGTTAACCTCTACCCTTGCGGCTACTCCTTTATTCTGCCGTTGCCCTTTTTGGCTCACAGTCGCCGGGACCTGCAGGGCAGCACGAACGTCCTGGGTGGGTTAGCTCGTAGCCCCCGCCTTAGTAGGAGAGACCGAGGCGTCACTGCTAGGCTGTCAGAACTTGGAATAGCACCAGAACTCATTGACCGTGGACCGCCCAGACAGCAGAGACTGTGCTTTGACGTTTGTTCGCCACGGCTTTGTGGCTCACAGTGGTTTTGAGGGGGAAGGCCAGGTGAATTCAGTCAGATTCCTTCTGGGCTGGCAAAGACCCTCCCCTCAGCTGCAGAGACAACGCTTTGGCATGCTTCACCACGGCTTAGCCACTCACAGGTGAATTCAGTCAGAGCCTTCCTATGCCAACTAAGACCCTTCCCACAGTTGCAGAGATTGTGCTTTCATGGGCTTTGACGCACACAGAGGTTTTGAGGGGGAAAGCCAGGTGAATTCAGTCAGAGCCCTCCTGGGCCAGCAAAGATCCTGCCCCCAGCTGCAGAAACTGTGCTTTGAAGGGCTCCACCGCTGACTGTGGTTTTCAGGGGGAAAGCCAGGTGAATTCAGTCAGAGCCCTCCTGAGCTGGAAAAAGACACTCCCATCAACTTCAGAGACTGAGCCTTGACGCACTTGGCTACGGCTTCGCTGCCCACAGTGATTTTGAGGGGGAAAGCCAGGTGAATTCAGTCAGAGCCCTCCTGCAGCAGCAAATACCCTGCCATCAGCAGCAATGAACACTTTGACGTGCTTTGATGCGCATTGTGGTTTTGAGGGGGAAATCCAAGTGAATTGAGTCAGAGCCCCACTGTGCCAGCAAAGACCCTCTGCTCAGCTGCAGAGGCTGCGCTTTGTGCGCTTCGCTGCAGCTTTGCCTCTCACTGTGGTTTTGATGGGGGGGGGGGCAGGTGAATTCAGTCAGAGCCATCCTCTGTCGGCAAAGGCCCATTTTACATGTACAAAGCAGTCAGTATCCATAGGAATTCTTTATACTGGTGGCCACCATTACTGTCAGTTAATGGCAGACGAACTTACTGCATGTTTTTTGCTAGGTGTGTAAAAAGTCACAGAACCAAGGTATTGCCAGAGTACCATGCCTCTTTGCAATGAAACAATAAAAACTGTCATGCCCATGCAAGTGCTGGCACCTTCGGTCCAAGGCGTGCAATTAACCCGTCACTCAAAATAAGGGGGCATGTGTTTGTAAATGGTGCCGACATGACAACTCTGAATGTTATAATTCACAGTCCAAAGACAGAGCATCTGAGCTAAAAGAGCCCATAAAAGCCTGCCCTGTCAGCCGCCCACAGATGTCATGCTGCTCTCAATTCAAGGATGCAGTGAGAAAGTGTTTATTTAGGGTGGGGAGGGGGTGTGGGGTGTGTGTGTGTGTGTGTGTGTGTGTCTCTACATTGATTTGTTGCTGTCAGTGTCGGTACGATTTATGAGAGAGATCGAGAGAGTGAGAGCAAAAGAAAGAGTGTGTCTGTATGTGGTTATGTATATGTGTGTGTCTGTCTGTCTGTTTATTCATGCTTGGGATCTTTTCCAGAGGGGTGGAAAGCAAAAGGTGAAACAACGTGAACTGTTCATTTCCATGCGTATTTCTTAAAAGGAAGGGCGCATCTGTGCCTGCCCGAAACACAGACACATTGGTGAAACTTTGAAAATATCTCTGAATTGACTGATTTCGTGCACCGTTTCCTATGACTCCTAGATGCATACCTTAAGTATAGAAAAAAAAGAAGTGGCAAATTTTCATTAATTTTTTCAGTGTGTTTTTTTTTTTCTTTATGGAAAAACCCATGCTACAAAAATACCACAATCTGTGAAAGCAGTCATGAAAATGTTGATGAACTTTCACTAGACTTCTGATGTAAAACCCACTATGCTGTACTCGAAGAATGAAAATCAATGGGTAGAATCACTACGCGGCAATTGCGCCATATGTTTAAAGTAAAAACAAAGACGTGATGGCTGGAAAGTTTAGAATGAATCTTAACCTCTGGCATTGGTGTGGGCAACCCTCCAGACCATCATCCTTCACCTGCCAGGCCATTACAGAAGGGGAAAAACCATATGTAAATCAGGCTTGGTCCAACCCCAAAAAGGGCAGTCCAGCCCGAACTGCTAGGACACGTCCCTTCTGCACGAGACCACGAGCATTCCCCAAACATGTTTCGGCCTTGTTGGGCCTCAGCAGTGAGGGGTAGCTTGGGTCTTTAGGCCCAGCAGTCACAGGACCCACGTCTGGGCATACGCGTCCCACTCGGGGTGTCAAAGTAAAAAGAAAGAGGTGATGGCTGGAAGGTTTAGAATTAATCTTAACCTCTGGCATTGCTATGGGCAACCCTCCAGACCATTGTTGTTCACCTGCCAAGCCATTACAGAAAGGGAAAGACCATATGCAAATCAGGCTTGGTCCCACCCCAAAAGGGCCAGTCCAGCCCGAATTGCTAGGTCACATCCCTTCTGCACGAGACCACAAGCATCCCCCAAAGATGTTTCGGCCTTGTTGGGCCTCATCAGTGAGGGGTAGCTTGGGTCTTTAGGCCCAGCAGTCACAGGACCCACGTCTGGGCATACGCGTCCCACTCGGGGTGTCAAAGTAAAAAGAAAGAGGTGATGGCTGGAAGGATTAGAATTAATCTTAACCTCTGGCATTGCTATGGGCAACCCTCCAGACCATTGTTGTTCACCTGCCAAGCCATTACAGAAAGGGAAAGACCATATGCAAATCAGGCTTGGTCCCACCCCAAAAGGGCCAGTCCAGCTTGAACTGCTAGGTCACATCCCTTCTGCACGAGACCACAAGCATTCCCCAAACATGTTTCGGCCTTGTTGGGCCTCATCAGTGAGGAGTAGTTTGAGTCTCTAGGCCAAGCAGGCACGGCAGGCTGAAAAACGATGGTCTGGAGGGTTTCCCAGAGCTATGCACGTGGTTATGATTAATTTAAAACCTTCCAGCCAACACCTTTTTGTTTTGCCATATGTTCAAAACCAATTTCAAATGAAAGTTTGAGTAATTTGAAACCAACACTGTAACAACAAATAGTCAATCAATGTTTCTAAATAATATTTTATTGGATGAATTTATGATGTACTGAACATCAGTTTCATGATCTGATTTGCCAACCAAGTATGGACTACTCTCCTTCACGTTCCTGTACACAACGGCCTCTCTTCTTCACTTGAGCAATGTGGCATTGTTTTTGCACACAATGGTTTCTCTTGTACACCTTACTTTGCACACAATGGCTTCTCTCTTACACCAACACGTGCTTCAGCTTACCATGAAGGCTATATTCAGTGCATAGTGATATCAGCACTGTTATTCCATTTCCAATAACACAAAGTTCAGGGCTGATATTGAAGCCCTCCCGCGTCTTCATCAGGGTAATATGCGTGCTTAGGCAGATCTATAAAAATGCAAGGTGAGAGGGCGGGTAGTTGTGTTAGTCCATGTCATTTGTAAGCATGCTTGCACATGCAGCTGTTTCTAATCATTTGATTGTAAGAATAAAAAAATAAACAAGACACACCTCTTCAACCTGATAGCAGGCTAATTCCTTACTCTCTGCTGAGCCTACCTCCCCTCTGACCTAATCTGTGTGTGTGTCTTGGTATGTTCTGTGTGCACCCTGATGCCCACGGGCATGTGACGCGTTACAGAAATTGAAATAAATAAATAAATGACAGCCAGTGCAGGTAAAATCATAGGTGAGGCAGAAAAAAATATTTAGCAAAACATAATGTGCATTTATTGTGTGAATATTTGGATGGTGGCAGCTTTCTACCAGTATATAGTCTCCCAAAGGAGGGCATTCACTTTATGTGGTGTCCGCGAAAAGGCTACCCACTTCAATGATTTAGATGGGATCTATGGTAGACATGATGTCTATTTACAAGGTAGTGTCTCTATTAACGGTTTGTATGAGAGGCGGTTGCCATTAGGAGAAGAAATCACGGGCCGTGCACGATCATTCTAGAAACAGAACAACATTTTTGTTCTTTTAAAGTTTGAAGCGAACTCAGTGAGCCTCATGCTGAAATGCTAACATGTAAAGTTTAAGAGACGCTCACCTATTCAGATCATTTATAATCCGAGGCATCATATAGTACATTACTGTGCATTCAATGGGGGCGTAACGTTAATGGAAGGTGTGAAAGCCTAAGGGCCTGATTTGCAAAAATGTTTTAGCATGGGAAAGTGTCATAGAAAACATTTTTGTAAATAAGGCACTAAGGCGCCTTCCATGAACGTTACCTCCATTTTCATTCATTTGTATGGTCGAGAGGAGGGGGCGGAACGCGACTTGCATTTCCTTCCGTCTACCTTCCACTCTACCCTTCAAATGCTTCAGCATTTGCAATGTCATGGACTTTCAGCCCAGTGGAAACGAAGGAGATCCCTATGGGGCCAGCCAGTGTTATGCAGCAGCATAAAGTAGGCAGATCCCATAGGGATCCATTGTACATGCTGCCTGACATGCTCGGATGGCAGGCAGTGCTACAATTACGATTAAACTCTCCCTGACATTTGAGCAGGTCGGGCAGGGTTCAATGGTAATTGTGAGCGCCGCTTGCAATTCAACCATGGCAAGAGGCGCTCAAAATTAAATTTAAAGTAAGCACTGCCTGGTATGCAATTATGCCAGGCAGCATTTACTCACTTTGCACGACGGAGTGCAAAAGTGCAAGGCAAAAGGCAGTGTACAAATGTGCGCACCACCTTCTGTCTTGCACTTTTTTATGCGGCCGGGCAAATGATGAACATTTCGCAGCGGAGAGACGTTTATGCCAAATTACTAATTTTAATAAAATGTCCATGTTGAAATTCCAATGAAAATTGCTCTGACCGTAACCTACAAACGGATTGCTTTGAAGCACTTTAAAAGGAGAGGAAATTGATGCTATATGCCACTGGCCATTGGATAAAATCAGTCATTTTAGTGACCCCTACAACTCACGTATTCAGTGACATTGGCCCTTTTTTTGAGAACGAGATTTCCTTTTGTAATCTCCATTACCCGCTTTGTGACGCTGCACAGTTGTGATGGATTTGGCATTTAATAACTAGCCTCTGTGAAATGTTGGTTCAGCTGGTTGCCCTGCGATGGTGACCTGTGCCTTGCTGACTTAAGCAAAGACTCCTTCCATGAGAGCAGCCACTTAAGATGTTTGGCTTCATGAATCAGTCGGGACACGGTGAGGCATTTCATAATTGCAGTGCGCTTTACAGGGTTTCATGCATGACATTATCCATATTCATAGACAGTGAATAATCCGTGGCAATTATTCACAGGTGTCGTGTTGCATGTATCCCCAGCACATGACTAATGTCGCCTGAATAAGCCAATGTGACAAATAACTATACAAATAACTTTGAATGCGAATATATTTTTAATATGATTGATATGTTCGTGCGAAGAATACAGAATAACGTCGAAAAAGAGCTATATTTATAATCGTGGGTTACATAACCTGCCTACCGTATGCTCTGTATTAGCGTAACACGTGTCTTAAAGTCCCCGCAAGTGAATGCACCTCTCAATGTTGCGAGATTTTTCATGAGATCGGCATCAGGATTTGACTCACTCCTCCAAATTGTTAACTGGCGCTAAGCAAAAACAAGGAGGATAACTTGGTCAGGGCAGACATGATTTATTTGTAAGGGGATTGTATATATGTGCTAAAGAACCCCTTACCGTATGCTATAGAGATATTTCAAGTCACTGAGGAGATTGTTGGCCTAATAGTGGAACAAGGCCAAAGGCCAGGTTCCTTTAGAAGGTCATGGAACTCCAAGGTGTCTTGCAATGTCCATTAGGGGAAATTGTATTCCTTCTAATACAAGGCTGCGTCACTATCATCACCTTAAAAACCTGGCTGTTTGCTTACTCTAAATTCAAAATATCTCCCGGTTGTTGATACATACACTCAATGCAGAGCAAGTGCTCTAGTCGCAGTTAGAATGCTGCTCTCTCCAGGCTAAAACAGCAGGCATTGGGAAATCACAACCGAAGTGAAATAAGTTATTTTTCTTTTTTTTATTTATAAAAGTGTTTTACAGTTTACAAGAAACGTTTACACTCATTTAAAACAAGATCATGCAAAGTTATTCAACATTGTTTGACAGGCTCACAAGAAAAATATCCAAGATCGTCAGTGACAACATCTTTTCTCATGGAAAAAGTCAAATCAAGTGAATGGTCGCTAGTTTAGTAGATAGCACTAAAAATTAAGACCGAGCTCTGTCCATGCTGCTTCACCCTCTGCGATTCTGTTCTTCAAACCAAAAAGGATTTCCTCTAGGAGCGAAGTTAGTGCAATAATTAAAGTCTGATTTGAAGTAGTCATGAGCCTTTCCCACAAATCATTAGACAAGATGAGAGCAGTTGAGTGTACAAGGGGCCGCCCCAGGTGGCTAATTCTCTGCTGTTGAAATGAAGGGCACTCCAACACTAAGTGAAACAATGATTCGGTTAAATCTAAACCACACATCCAACATGTCCACAACCCTCTGGATAGGTCCAAGTGGGCCTGATGACTTCTAAGATGGGTAGAACATTTAATCGAAATTTAAAATACAGGTCTCAATGTTTTTTAGATGGAAACATTTCTAAATAGGGTCGTATCCGAGACACTGGGATGGATACACGGGGGGGGGTATTTTTATACAGTGCCAATCTATTTAGGTCTTCATGATCTTGAATTCTATCTTGAAGGACAATTGATGATTGTCCTTTTTTTCACATGCTCACTGTCCGAGACACCCAGCCATATCATACCAGAGAGTCTATGAAACCTAGCTAATGATGAGGAATGAGGCAAACTAACCGCCAGAAGGTTCTTCATATAGGAACAAAGGCAAGTTCCCTCGGCCCCCATGCATTTTAAAGGCAGAGACAAACACCTTTTTATATATTGGGCCCACCAAGAAGTGAGGACGAGTTCTAATCTGATAGCACTGATGGGTCTGGATTTAGATAGGCCTAAGGCAATCTTCCAAATGTTCCCTTCCAGTCCATCGAAAAAGGATCTGTCCCGACAGGGCATTAATTCACAACCATACGGAATAATAGCAGTAACCTTGAGTTTGTACAGTTTGATCAAAGGCAGAAAGGAGAAGGAGCAGAGCTTCCTCCGAAGGGCCTTCATGAGGGCAATGCTGGGCCCAAGTTTCGAGATCATTCTTTCCCTTTGGAGCTGAAATTGTTTTTTTGGGGAGATTAGGAACCCAAGATAGATTGTTGCAGGACCTGCTCGATTTTCACCTGATTTAAGGTCCAGACATATGACTTCGGCCTACACTTTGTGGAGTAAGCTAGGACAAATGATTTTTCGGGGATTAATTCTCAAATGATTTAACTCCATATGCCCATTTATCCCCTCCAGAAGTCATTGGAGCCCCACAGAGGTGTAGTCATCAACAATAGGTCATCCGCATAAGCAATGATGTTTACTCTTAAACATCCCATTTGGGTGAAAGCCCCCCGTGAGAGAGGGACTCCATCTACAGATCTGCCAGGAAGAGATTAAAGAGGATAGGTCCAAGAATACAATCCTGGCGGAGCCCTCTTGTGACTATGCTTGGTTTTGATAAATCACCAAGCGTGTTTAGTCTAACACTTACAGGATTATTACTGTATAATAGCTGGATCACTCTCAGAAGTCCTGGACGGATCCCCCAATATAAGTTATTATAGTTTCAGTAGTGATGCCATTTTCTTATTACTCCTGAGTTATGATATCACTAAAGAACCACAAAACGGCCATTATTTGCAGGCTTTCATATGGCTCTCATAGGTCACCATATATTATATAAGAAACGATTTCACGGATCTAACACCTGTCCCATCCTTTTTTTGGAGTGATGGTGATGATTTATCCTGTGGCGCATTTGTAGGGGCTGGTGACTGTTATCAACTGGGGATAGCTGCCAAGATGATCCAAAGTCTGCATACATGTAATTTTGCTGTTTTTTATTTTCATTTTCTTTAGAACAGTGTTTCTTCAGCAACAGTATCACACTGTCCAAAGTGCAGTACTTTTGCCATAACCCCAAATGTGTTTTTTTAGGTCACAGATTGCTACTTAATTGTAAATTATGTCCACCCAGTGGCTAGTGATTAAAACTACGATCGAGTTTGCTTTTTGTAAGCTTCATAAACATCTACAAATAGGCACACCACAAAATTGAAGGATATATCAGTGTTATTCACATGTAACAAACACTAAACACGATTGCATGTAATACCGTACTAGGAAATGCTGTCAGTTGTTCCAAGAGCAAAGTCTCGTAGAATTTCCATTGGTGGGATGTATATGATAGCCAGTGCAGAACATTTCACTTGATTGTTTAATTGGATATAGGATAAAATTCATCAAACATAGCTGGCACCCAATAACTACACTAGCCCCCTGGCATTACTTTTGCTATAAATAGTGCACACATGTCACATTTCATGCGCCTGCCACTTAGTAAATTGGAAGTCTACAGAGGTAGTGGTTGCTCATGGGAATCCCAGCGGCTGAACTTCTTTTCTAGACCCAATAGGACATACATTGACATAGTGAGTGCCTAGCATGTATTTAGGCGCCCTACTGTGGCTAAGAAGCATTATCTCTGTGTTGGTCCTGACTAAAATCACACAATATATAAACGCGTATGACCAATCACATGCTTGGCATCCCATTCCTATGTACCACTGAAGTGCCATTGCCAAAATGGCAGACTGCAAGTCTTCCCACTCTCTTGAATTCTCTCTTAGTTGTTCAGATAGCTCCCTGTGATTACCACTTTCTGCTGGCATCCACGTTTAATCTGAAAAACAAAGGTTTTGAATCTTATAGAGTCGACTTTTTATCCTTCCGAGATCAATACATAGAGTGCTATTACAGTGGGTAGCAGTAACGCCAGTTTTTACAAAACTATGAAATGGCTAAAATGTTGTGAGCAACGGATTCAACAAAAACAAGCTATTCTTTTACTTATTGAATTGGGGATTGGTCAGCACAGTTGTGGCAAGCAATAAGGACAGCTATCACTGCCAATTTCCAGTTCTTTGTGTGGGATTTATTACTGAATGGGACAGCATCCCAAAATATATCTCTTGTTATATACATTTTGCCAAATGCAAATTTCGAATCATGTTTGCGTTCATTTTGAATTTTTCCTAGATTAGGGGGACCTCATTTATGTTTCATGTGCCCTGATTTTTTTTAGTTTCTCATCCACTAGTCCACGTGTATGGATTGGTGGCTCTAATTTTCTATGCAGACCCCCAATAAGACAGGATCATATGTATGGTTTTGTGTGTCACCATTCTTCTCTCTCTCTCTCTCTCTCATTCTCTCTCTCTCTCTCTCTCTCCCTCTCTCTCTCCCTCTCTCTCTCTCTTTCTCTCTCACTCTGGTCTGGATAAATTAATGTGTGATACTGTGTTGCCTCATTTTGAATTCCCTAAAGCACAATCCAGCTGATCATTAGTTCACATTATGGGTGGAGTCGTGTCATTTCAGGTTATGTGTGGAGTCGTTTTGTGCTCTTTCTGACCTGACATGACCTTATCTACAGTCCTTTCATATGTTATGTTATGGTGTGAGGTATATTTGATTAACTATGTTAATTGGTTGTTCACTAGGCAGATACCCCAAGCTCGTACCTCCTCAAATACAGTCCAACCCCACAATTCTGGGCAAGAAACATGTGGTTTGCTCAAAACTCGAATGTATTCAACTAAAGGAATTAAAGGTGGTCCCCAGAGTATATAAAGGGGAAGTCACCACAATATTAAACAATAACAGACTGCTAGTCTACAAAAACGAAAGTGACCCGCCTGCATGAATCTATTTCTCACACACATACCTCAGCTTTCATGATCAATTCTATATGTATAGCTTAAGATCTGAATACCACTATTCATTCTAGTTACACTTCTACCAATAAATATCGCCAAATCCATAACTTCAATAATGCATTTCCAAATTACATATAAAATCACATTAACAAATTAATTAAAAGCCATTTCAGAATAATGCCAATACATACTAGAAACAAAGAACCATTGCAGGTTTCCTAACTTTTACATACATTTGGTGCTGTGGGCTACTAACGTGTGCGCAACTTACACCATAACTATGATCTGCAGGTTTTGGGTTAGGGAAGTCATGTTTTCAGTTTAGAATGCACAGACTATTTGGATTCACCCACATAACCTGAAAAATCTTTTTCAGATTGTATCGAACACATATAAATAAATACCCTTCCCCTTTCAAGCATGTATACAAGTTTGGCCATCAAACTAGATGTTTATCCTTTTAAAACCTCTCTAACATAGTCTGTGTCTCCAATTAACAGATTTATATTTTTTAAAGATGTGCTCTGCTTCACACTTTTAACAATAAAGTTCTATTTTATACTGATGCGTTCTGCATCTCCTGTTTTCATTTTGACATTGGTAATAACCCAGTCTTTGGGTGCAATGTACTCATAGACCCAACCTGTTGAGTGTTATCTCTCAGGGGAGCAGTTGATTACCTGCATCATGCAGGTCCACCGCTGACGTACTAGCAAGTATGAGGCAGAAACCATGAATACAAAGTTACATTTTTCTGCCACCCCTCTCACTTAAACTTGAAGTAATCTTCATAGTTCTTTGACCAGCACTGAGCCATCTGCCTCACACTTAAAAGGAGACATTATTCAACATCAGTTTATTTCAGGGTTCCATTAATTCCAACAATGGATTATTTATATAGTGTTCAAACCCAAAGGCACACATGCACATGACTATGTTTTGGACTCCCACCATGCCATCTGGCAGAACCGTGGACATATTGGGCCTCATTACGAAGTATGCCGGTAAGGGAAAAATGATGCCGGTATGTAAATACCGGCATCATTTAACGTTCCGTAGCATTCTGACCCACAAACCCGGTATTAACGGCACCGTTATTTACTGTGCCGCAAATAGCGGCATAGGCGCGTACACGCGCCTCTTCAGGCAGGAAATACCGGCATGCCGGTAATAGGTGCCAATTACAACCCACGCAAACATGCAAATACCGGCATCGCGAACCCGGTAATAATGGGCTGCATGATGCCGGCAAAACAGGCATTGCGGACCACTCGCAAACAGCAACCAAGATACAAGGCAGCTGCCACAGGTGCACACAATCCCCACAGGTGGAGTCAAAGGAGGCTGTGCCAGTATGAACTGAGCACACCCACACACCACAACCCCCCACAGGTGTAGGCAATGTAGAGTGGCCCAGTACAAAAGGAGCACACCTACACACCACACCCCTTCCTACACCAAAATGCTACCACTAGCATTTGCAATCATGGCGCAGGAGGACATGCCTATACTGCTACAACTACAGCAACAACAACAACAACTACAGCAGCAAGAACAGGCAGCACAGAGGAGACGCAGGAGGAGAAGGAGGGTGAGACAGGGCCAGCAATTACCACCAGCGCAGCCACCAGCGCCTCGTAGGCAGCCACCAATCCCTTGCACCAGACCCAGCCCATTCAACCTAACCCCTGAGCAGATCCACACCCTGTACCGGTTGGACCGTGACACCATCACCACCATAGTGGACATGATACAGAACGACATTGCCAGCCACATACAAATACGCACTTCCATCCCCCCACTACTAAAGGTGGTGTCTGTGCTACACTTCCTGGCCACAGGCACCCACCAACACACAGTGGGCCAGCTGCATGGCATTTCACAACCACTATTCTCACGCATGCTGAACCAAGTGCTGGATGCCTTCCTGAAGCACGCAAGCACCCACATATCCCTACCACGGACTGCAGAGGAGATAGCCGAAACCAAAGTAGGCTTCCATGCACTGGCAGGCATGCCCAATTGTGTTGGTGCCATCGACTGCACCCATGTGGAATTGGTAGTCCCCCATGCCATAGAGGGCAATGTGCAAATGGTATGTGACTCCACCAAGATCATCACCCATTGCTGCGCCCGATTTCCTGGATCCACACATGATGCCATGGTACTGCGCAACTCCACGCTACCCCGTCACATGGAGCAACATGCCGGACCACGTGCCTGGCTGTCGGTGAGTTGCACAACAGGCCCATGGCCATGCTGTGGGGTACTCATGTGTGCGGATGCAGAAGGGGGGGGGGCTACTGCTCCCGGGTGGGAAAGGGAGGGCATACTTCACCAGGGTGGGAAAGGAGGGGATGCTTCACCAGGGTGGGAAAGGGGGGGTTAATAGTACACCTGGGTGGCAATAGCCAGTGAGTGGAGAATTAATGCAGAGCTAAACACTCCTCACCCAGCCAAACGGTACATGACACTTCACTGGGCCACATATCACAAATAATGCATATCGATGAGAACAAGTAAGAGGCACAACCAGGCCACCCTGGTGATGGCAAGCAATGCATGAAATGAATGAACAGGATGGCAAGTGTGGCAATGTGGGCAGTGTGACCATGCATAGTAAATAATGAACAGCATGAATTGGAGTCAAAACATTGTTGCACTACCACAGCATATCTGCCTCAGCATGCATGATTACACCCTGCATCATCTATTGAACGCCATCCAGACTACCACACCTCATGACAGTATAGATTGCACCTAGATAACATTTTTTGATGCTTACAGGGACATGTGCATGGCCACACCAAATAGCTGCCGCCATGACTGTGCTGCCTGAATGTGGCAGTTCAGAGTGACACACACCTATTTGAATCTGCTTGCAGGTGATGGAGGATATCCCTTGAGGCCGTGGCTACTCACCCCTGTGCTTAACCCGCAGAACATCCATGAGGAGGAGTACAATCGTGTGCACACCCGTACCCGTGTTGTGATTGAGCAGACCTTTGGCCTGTTGAAGGGGCGGTTCCGCTGCCTCAGCAGGTCTGGTGGGGCACTCCTATATAGGCCAGAGAAGGTGACACAGATCACCATGGCCTGTGTCATGCTGTACAATATGTGCGTCTGAAGGAATGTAACACTGCCACCTCACATTCACAGGCATGGCCTGGGTGAGGATGAAGGGGATGGAGACAGAGGCGAAGGAGTCCCCCTGCCACTACGTGCTGCACGGGATAGACATGCTGTACGCCAATGCAAAATATACACAATCCATAGAACGCATGGACGATGTGAGTAATGTGTCTACGACACACTGATTTAGGACATGCACACCTTGATGTTCCCAATTGGCCCACTGTACACCAAACAAAATGAATGCACATGTCTGAAAAGAATGAAGTCCAAACAAGGATATGCTTGCACACTACGGTGTATTTCAATCAAATGTGATGTGGCGGACATAATACCCTCAAAACACCCCTCTGAACTCCCTCTCCCACCCCACAAACCCTCAAAACACCCCTGTGAACTCCCTCTCCCACCCCACAAACCCTCAAAACAGCCCTGCGAACTCCCTCTCCCACCCCACAGATGCAAAGTGTCCCCATATGTGCAACGAACAGTGCTCCCTTCCCCAATGTGGTTCTCCACAATGTCATTGTCTGTGCATTCACTTCTTCAGAAGTTTTGGTTCGGGGGGTGCCATGGCCGACCGTCGTGCGCTCCTCATCAGACACACTGGACTGGATTGCGACGAGGTGGTAGGGGTAGTTGTTGCGGAAGTATCTATTGTCAATCCACTGTCTGTGGCAAGGTGTGGCCACTGCATCTGAGCGTTACCTGCAAGGAGGGCCTCTGTCAGTGACCCCATGCACTCCCTGAAGGCACGCGTATGTGCCTCCACTGCAATAGCCGTTACAATGGCACTCATGGCCTCTTTCCCTGCTTCTACCTGCTGGTGCATGATTTGGAGCATGGACTCCTGCCGGGCCTCTACCCTTGTCAGGCGGCACTCTAACGAGGTGTCGGGTGGAGGAATGCAGAGTGGTGGCTGGCAGGGTGGTGGCTGGCAGGGTGGTGGCTGGCAGGGTGGAGGAAGGCAGAGTGGTGGCTTGCAGAGTGGTGGCTGGCAAGGTGGTGGCTGGCAAGGTGGCGGCTGGCAGGGTGGTGGCTGGCAGGGTGGTGGCTGGCAGGGTGGTGGAAGGTGCATGCGCGGAGCCCTCGTCCGGGGCACTGTACCCGGGAGGATAGCTCAGCGGCAGCGTGCGCGTCTTGGAAGCAAGACGACACAAAGCAACAACAGGTTCGATCCCCGGGACCGCGCTTAAAAACCTCTGGGTGTTTAAGCGCGTTATAAATACGCAACTAAGACAAAAAAAAACCACAATTACGCAACTAAGAAAAAAAAAAAACAATCTCTGTAACAGCGCCTCGATGCCTGCGGGCTGTGTGAGCGCTTTATAAATGTTAAATAAATAAATAAATACTGTCCTCAAACAGAGCATAATCTGATTCCCCGAGGTCGGAGTCATGTAGACAGGGATCATTGAGGCACTCAGACTCCGCAAGAGGTTGGGGGCTGGCAATGTGGCTTGTGGTGGGTGTGCCAGACGTCAAATCTGCATCATCTTCCACCTCTGTGGACACAACCTCCCTGGTGGCTGGCGGCCCGGCTCCCACTGTTGTGGTTCTCTGTTGTTGTACAGTGGGTGCAGGTGTCCCCTGCAGGGTTGGTGCCTTGAGTGGCACACTGGCTTTGCAGATGTCATTTCCTTGGCCTGGTGGGTTGTGGTGGCCCTGGTCCCCTTGCGTGCACTGGACGTGCTTGCACCCCTATCCAGTGGTCCACCTTCATCATCGGTGCCTGGGGGATAGAAGAGATGCAGGTCATCAGTGATGTTGTCAAATGGAAGCTATGATGAATTGCGGTGGGATATGTTCATGCATTCAGCCATCATTTCATTTCTGGGTTGTTGCTTTAGGTATGTGGGGAAACAATGCATGGCTGGTGGGGTAGCATTAGTTTGGTCTCTGTCTGGTGGGTGCATGGGCATGGTTGGGTCATGTGGCACCTCTGTTGGGATTGGGGTCGTCACTCAGCGTCCATGTGGTGCAGGGAGTGACAATGATTATTCTATGGATATGTTGATGCATCACCTTGCCCACTCTAACTTCCCCATCAGTTGGGCCACATCATGTGTCGTAATACGTGGTTGTGATGGTACACTCACCTTCCTCTGTGGTGATTGCTGCGCCGGCCTCCTGATCTCCGATCCCCTCAATGGATTCAGGGTCGATGAAACCACTTGCCGTCTCCTCCCATGGCATCAATTTGACTGGGGAGTGTGGGCCACCGCCTGTCGCCATTGCGGCATTCCGGTTCTCCGACAGGATCCTCCGGACACGGAGGCGGAGGTCGTCCCAGCGCTTCCGGCAGTCACGCACACTCCTTGGGGCGCTCCCCACTGCTGACACCCTCTGAGCGACCTCAAGCCAGACCTCTTTTTTGCGGGTTTGGGCCGCATGCTTTAGGTCTGTGCTGCGGATTATGTCAGCATGCTCTTCCAGGGTGTTGGCGAACATGGTGAGCTCAGCGTCCGAGAAACTCTGCTTCCTCTTCCTCTGTGTGGATTTCCTGCTGGCCTTGGACATGATGATGCTATTCTGACACACGACGACACGGGAGGAGTGGTGGTTGTGGAGGATTGCAATGGATTGTGTTTTTTAAAGATGGCTGCCGGCCCATTTCCCGTTCCTGCGCGATGACGTA
Organism: Ambystoma mexicanum; assembly: GCF_040938575.1. Classification (NCBI taxonomy): domain Eukaryota; kingdom Metazoa; phylum Chordata; class Amphibia; order Caudata; family Ambystomatidae; genus Ambystoma; species Ambystoma mexicanum. Next base: position 764,256,111 of record NC_090930.1, on the reverse strand, counting down.
ATTTCCGGGTCCGGTTTTGCGAACACGGTGATTCTGTGCCGGAGTTACCGTGCCGGTTTTTAGTGGTTCATTGAAGGCGGTTACGGAGTGGACGCAAGCCACAATGCCGGTATAGGGGGGTTGGTGGGCCGTTACCGGGGTGGCGGTTTTTCCACTACCGGCATGGGGGGACGCGCGTGCTCGCGCACTCGTGATCGGCTGCTGTTAGCGGGTTCTTGAGTGCACGGACACGCACTTCCCGCCATGCCGGTAATTGAGCCGGATTTTCCGGGCAACTCGTAATGAGGCCCTTGTCTCTTAGGTTCTTCAAGTCATCATTGACTGCGTCTTCTTGCTCAGGGGTGATAAAGTAGCATGTATCCCCCGTCTCCCATTACCTTTATGCTCGCTCCTAGAAGTGTGAATTTACAGGATTGGTTGTGAAGGCTTTTAAGATAAAGGAGCAAGGGACAGAGATGGTAACATATTATCCAGTGCTGCAATGAGAGAATAAGATCATGGGTTACTACAATCTCTTGAGGTCTTTTTTTACTTAGCCTCGCCCCATACTCTGGGCAGCCTACTGTTAGATGGTAACACTGGTGCCTAGAGTAGTGCTTCTAAGAGATTAATTGGAAGAAGATTTCTCCAAAAACAACATATCATGATCTGCACCAAGCTGCCTAAATAATGCGTTCCCCAGATTCATGTGAGGATTGTCTTGAAATTATTTGCATTTGATTCATTTATGTTCCAAAATGAGCATATTTTTCATACACATTTGCAAGGCCTAGATCCTGATTGAGCCAGAGAGCCAATCCATCACTGTCATGCAAACACGTTCTAAATAGGGTTCAAACAGTTTGTTGTCTACTAACAGGTTATATGTGTAACATCTCAAAGTCTCTGTGACCCAAAGTTTCTTGAACATATAATGTTCATGGTACTTATTTTCTGTCACTTCATTGCCAGATGACTGCTACTGAAAAGCATCAAAAAGAACTGCTTTCTGGAATGGTAAAATGTGGAGCTTCCTCTTGTCCCAGACTCACAATTTAATTGGACAGTGATGCAAGTGGACATGGCTTAAATATATGTCCTCTAGAAAAACAAAATGTCCACCCACAGGTATTGCAAGATCAGTGGGCTTCTGGATATTGAAACTGTCAATTTGCAATTCGATTGTCCTCAAACATTGTGCTTTTCACCCTGATTAACTGCAGTAGGATTCTTTCTTCAACATTGAACCATTATCAACCAACAAATGACCGAACAGTGTTCAGAATGCAAAGAATTGGCGGGTGTCCACAGGATCAATGCTGCAGGGTTGACTCTGTATGATCAACAGTATGGATACTAAGAACCATGACTCAGTAACATATTTGCTGTGATGCCGAAGTGTTCAGGTTCCCGCTCCAGCCCATCCACTTACCTATATCCATACTGTAGCACAGAGGAGTCCAAAATCTTTATTCATGCACAAAAGATGGATTTTAACATCATTCCAGAGTGGCAGAGATATATTGTGAGCTATACAATGAAGTATGTATATTTTGTGGCACTAGAGGATTTGTTTATTAGCATTTGATGGAAGCATCTCCTTTCTGGACTGGCAAATTCTAATGTTTCAGAGGTACAGCTGCATACATGATGTATTCATATTATTTATTAAGCTAAGCATATATATATATATATATATATATATATGCGAGCTCTACAGCCCATCTCCTTCTCTCTCTGCTCCAAAGTCTTCTCCCCACTATCAAATCTTTCCCTGTTCTCCAAGCTAAAATCCTCTTTAAGTCATCGAGATACAACACATATCCTTTGGCATGATAATATTTTGAATATCTGCTTTGATTTGACTGTAAAACTAGCAACACACACTGCTTTGATTCTGTTTTTATAAGTTCAAAGACACTGTTCTCAGAGGTTTATGGCAGGAATATCAACAGTACAGAAATGGTCACCACATGTTTGGCCAGCCCCCTGGAACCCTGATTGGCTCAGTAATTGATCCTCTTGTTTGCAATCCCTCTATGTGCAATCCATATCTAGAATAAACATCGCTCCCAGGTAGCACTATCAGATGTGAGCTCAATTGATCATAGTGTAATCAATCGGACCCCTCCGACAATGCCGTCAGCTGGGACCCTAATCCGGGTGAAGGTCCTGCTATTTTTCACAAGCCTGCCATTGAGAACAACACAGGTTGAAGCCTTCTTGATCGGGGTCAATCTGAATGATGAATCCCGCCTCTCAACTCTGCAGATACAAATTTGGCCACCAGAGATGACTATGAGATAACCATCAATTCAAGCATAGTTGGGGTCCAACCTACCCCAAGGTTTTAGGTGAGTATTATTTCATGGATTATTGCCGGGGTAAGCAAGAATTTAACTGATGTGGAATGGCTAAACTTTATTGACACATTTCGGGTAATTAGCCTACAGGAGACCTGGGCAATCACTTCTTCCCATCTACAGGGATATGCCACATTTGCCATTGCAGCGATGCAAGCCAAGGGTGGCTGAGCTAGTGGATGGGTTCTAATATGGTTTAACTATTGTGTTTTATTCATCCATAAGAGCTTCTGACAACGGGTCTAAAGACCTACTGGAGCTGCAAGTGAAACGCAGGGATGGTTTAGAGGCACCTTTTCTAAATTTGTATAATCAGCAGGTAGCAGGGTTGGGGGCTGGGCTATTTTCTTTGTTACAAAGAAGGGTTGACTCTTGGAGACTCAAGAGCAGCGTCTCAATCAAAGTTGTTTTCATGGGAGACTAACTTACAATACGAACCTCTGGACATCATGTCAGGGATTCTGGATGAGGAAGATTCAGTATGGGGGATTCAACAACTGAAACCCCCCCAAATCCAAGAGAAAATATAAGAACATGGTGGAGGTAGTGGCCAGCTTGATTATGACTTCTAATCTAAGGGCATTTAATGGTAGGTTCCCGGGGGATGTGCCAAAAAGCATAACAGTTAATAGAGGTACACACACGATTCAGATTGACACCATACTTGTGAATGTGGAAACATAGCCATTACTTAAGGAATTTACAATGATCAAGAGAACAACAAATGATCACTTCCCATTGAACCTTGTAGAAGATAGTGTTTTCTTTTGAGTAGACACAAAGATAGTTGAGATCCAAAATGTAACTCTGTCTGTAGTTTGTCAGGCTAGATGCACCATCAAGTGTCAGAGATTTGATCACAACAAGTTGATACAGATGGTTTATGACAGTATTCTCCCCGCACTGGAGGTTTTTTTGTTGCTATCAACCCTGACAACCTTGCTGAAATACTAGACACTCATGTGAAGCTTACAAAAAGTCTTGGGGCGTCTTTAAAAAGCCACATAAACAGATAAAACATCATTCACAGGGAAGGATGCACTATTTTGATGAGGATTGCTGCTAAGATAAACGTCTATTAATTAGACAAGCTAAGCAAGTGTCTGTTGATGGAGTCTCAGAGTTGCACAAGGCCAGGGAGAATTATCGAAGAACAAGAAAAAGGCATATGCCTAGTAGGTCTGGAATTCCCTGTTGGTAGCAATCCGTGACTGGGACTCGCAGACATTTTGGGCAGTCATGGGTTCAGGATAACGGTGGACTGCAGCTTTATGCAGAGCTGCATTCCAGAATCAACATGGGTCATGTACTTTAGGGAATTGTACCAGGAAGCTAGGGCTTTTGAAACCCAAGGAGCCCTGAGTACAAATCTGGTCCAGGATGATATAGCATTTAGTAACATCTCACTGTTCCTGACTCAAGAAGAAGTTAGAATTGCTCTCCAGAACCAATGGCTCTGCTAATCCCCAGGCCCAGATAAAGTCCCAATTGATTTTTATGCCTCAGAGCCTGAGATCTGGATTCCCTATCTTATCAAGCTATTTAATATATTACTTGAGCACAACATAGTACCCCTCTTCTGGACTCAAGCAGAAATAGTGCCTATGTTTAAAGTTTAAAAAGGGGTGCAGGATATGCCTAGTATATACTGACTGATTTCCCTACTGGACGCTCGGGGAAAAATCTTTGCAAGGTCCGTCTTGAGACACTTTGAAGAATGGATTGCAGAAATTGGGATATTAAGCTCCCAACAGGCAGATTTTCACAATGGCACAAGCACAGTCGATCAAAGCCTGCTATTACGATGCTATGTGATAAATATTTTACCCTTAGGAAAATGTCTGTCTATGCCATTTTCATAAATCTTCAAATGGTCTTTGATACAGTGCTGAAGTTGAGACTATGGGATATCATCCTTAGTCTTAACATTCCGATCATGGTACAAAGGGACATTCAAGGTCTTTACACCGAAAAAGAGGCAGTCATCAGATGGGGCATGGACGGTAGTATTTCATCACCAGTGGGAATAGATATGGGAGTGTGCCTGGGTGTGTTTTAGACCCTAAATTGTTTTGTGTCTTCATAAATGGTGTAATAGAAAAATTACTAAAGCTTTTGACTGAGGCCCCGGCACTGGAAAAGGACACAGTCCCTATACTCATAATTGCCTTTGATTCTGTCCTCCTTTCCCTCACACCTGCAGGCCTTAAAATGCAACTTAATTCCTTTATTGAATTTTGTGAATCTAATGGGCTAAATATGAATGTTTCAAACACAAGGTCCATGGTATTCAGGAATAGCAAACGAAAGACAAAATGGTTCCTAAGGCTACAGTTGAGCGAAGGCCAAATTGAGCAGGTTGACGAGTATCATTATCTAGGCCTGAGGGTCAATGGAAACTGCAGGTAGGATGAACAGAGAGCTAAGGCGGGAGTCACATTGGCCAGATACAGTGGTGCCTTAACAAGGTTTATGGGAGAACACAGGAATCAGGGTTGTCAGAGTATCCCTGGAAGCATACAAGATGCAAGCATGGCAAGCTGCCCTGTACGACGCTGACCTTTGGGGAATCACTGGTTGGTTGAACCTGTCAGTTATTGAAAATAAGAACTTGAGGAATATTCTTGGTCTGCCTTTTCGTACACCTAAGCTCCCAGTTTACTTAGAGACCACGATGCAGAGTATTGATGCCCTCACTGACCTTATGTCTCAGGATGGTGGTATGTCTCTCCCCTGTTTCACATACATGAAGAATGAACTATATGATATTGGGTTAAGTAAGTATTTGTCCAGGCCAGATAGTATGGACAGTAATAGCGAACAGGTTACAATGAATGCTTATGAGGACAAGATGGAGTTGAAGATCATGAATAAAATAGGTTAATCTGCGCAATAAACTGGATACTGGGGTCAGAAGCAAATGTCTGGCTACGAGGTCTATATAGACAGCATAGGTCCCAGACAAATGAGATCACTTTACATTATATTGTGCTTGGGCACACTGCCAGCTGCAAGCTTATGTAACAAATGGAACAGCAACATTTCAACAGTGTGCCCATTCTATCTAGATTTAATTGAAAGCACCAATCATTTTGTAAAGAAATTTCTACAACACTTGGATTTGAAAAAAATATTCCTAAACCCACTTTTTAGGGTGATGCCTGTTAGAACCACAGTGGAGGCAACTTTACTCTGTATCCTTTCCAGCAATAGTCTGGTGGTCCACTCTCAATCTAACTACCTAATACAGGCCTTGAATAGAAGACAGGCAAAGTCAGCTGAGCTTTGCTGCAGAATGTGATTATAAATCTCAAACCTGCAAAGTATAGCTCTTAGTAGCACCATTTTAAAATCTCATAGGGCATACGATACTTGTTACCTCAGAAATTGCTGATCATTTTCTCTGCTCATGTTATCCTATGTGCATAGATAGCAGGTGATTCTAACTGTTTAAATGAGCTTCTGTATGAAATCAATTTAAAGATGGCATTGATTATTTATTTTTGGTGCATCTATATGTTTCCTGATGAAGGTACTCATGTGAAATACATTGCACAGTACTGCACTTTATGGGATTTTAGTATGTGTATGTATTCTGATGGCATTTATGATTTTTTATTAATGTGTTGCTTTTATGATATATTTATTGAAATAAAGCTTAACTGAACTGATGAAGAGTGTGAGAAACCTGAAGGTACTCTCACATCTACACAACAGGGATCTTCTGTTCAGGTGACCAGGGAAGGGCCATGACTTTTGGATCCCAACCCTGGGTGTGTACAAGCGAGGGAGGTTCTCCTGAGTGGAGGGTCATTGTGGATTGGAGAGAGGGTACCTGAAGGTGAGACATAGTATCCCCCCCTTCCCTGATACTGACCTACCCTCCACTTCCTTAGCCTTTATGAGCTATTACCAATCTCACCCCATCCTCCCCTGTAGTTTTACCTTAAGTGATGAGAAGAAGAAGAGGCAAATAGGAGTCGTGCAGATTTGCGATTATAAACACCACTCTGGTACTGGGACGAAGAAGAGTGGTCTGGAGGCATGTAGCAATGTAGATCAGGCAGGTCACACTAATAGGCTTAAGCAGGGTCATGGAATTGAGTATACTTTGCTTCACCTGCAACCTATTAGTAATAGAGGAGAGTATAAAAGGTGGAAACCAGAAGCACATAGGATGTGCAGTCACAGAGTAAAAAGAGAGACGAAGAATTGCTGTGCTGGGAAGCGAGAACCTGAGATGCTGACATGCCGATGACGATCCTGAGAGTCTTGCCGAGGTGACTGTGTAGGACTGAGAGCCCTTGTGAGGGAAGGCATACAGCAGGCACTGCCAGGGAGCAGAGACAGATTCAAGCACGAAGGCCGGTGAGTGATAAGCGAAGCACCCAGAAAACCAGCGAGTTGTTGTTCCTGCTTGGGGAAAAGCCACCGAATGGAGCTGCAGAGACCCAGTAAGTGTCGGGAGACACTAGGAATGCTGAAGGGACCTTGGAAATAGTAACAGTCCACAAAAACAATGAAATATTACACTTTCTGAATGCCATACTTAATGAAAGGTACTGTTTCAGCCTGCACCATTGAAAATTGCACTTACTGAATATTAAACTGCATAAAAGGTGCTATTCAAGTTTCACAAACTTAAAGCTACAGTTATTGAACATTGAACTGAATGAAAGGCACTATCCTCATGAATACAACGTATCATTACATTTACTGAATATTGAGTGGCAGGAGAGTCATGGTTTGAGCGAGACCAAATAAATGCTGCATTTATGGAAACATGAATGAAACGAAAGCTGTTACTTGTTCAGACTATGAAGTGCTAAAAAAACTGTATCAACATTCTGGGATAATAGAAGATATCAAATAACCCACTACCAGAAAAGCACCTTAAGAATACTGTGAAAGATGTATAAGGTAATTGAAGAGTTGTCTTCAATATTACTAAACAACGGCTTTGGGGGAATTTATGGTTGCGCAACCTGTGATGGGTGGACCGTGCGGTCTGATAACTGCACCTAGACCAGGACCTTTACTAACATAGACATTGCCAACATCAAGAGTCAAATCACAGACACAGTGTGTGGTTGCATTATCTGTAATGGGTGGACCGTGTGGTCTAACAACTGTGCCTAGATCAGAAAACACTAAACACCAGAAAAGCAGCAAAGAGATGTGTGTCTTGGTGAAGCTAACCAAAGGACGGGTCAAATAGACCCTGTATTTCCTTGTGAACAGAGTAAACAAGTTAATTGCTCAGTATACATCTTTGGGAGGGAACCCTGAGAACTAAAAAACTGGAGAGTGTTTATCTTGGAGAAGGGATTCCCCGGTTTACAGTTTTGTATGAACTTGGTTACATTTGAACTTGGGGAAGGGAAACCCAAAACCCTTTTTTGATGCAAACTGTGATACTGGTGAATCTACCAAAGGTAACTTCAGAACTTGATCAAACCATCTTCAAAGGAAGTGACATTGGAACTGTATTGAACTTGAGATAGAGACCTGCAGATGAACTTAAATTGCCAGTAGCTGCACATTTCCTTTTGAACACTTATTTTGGATAAGAACATTTCCCCACTAGATTTTGGTTGTAGTTGTGAGGACAGGCATAGGTTTTGACATAGGCTGACATTTTGGTTTGGAATTGTGGATAAAGGCTTTCCTTAGATTTCTTTAGGTAGAACAATCCCACCATAGCATAGGGTTAGTTGGGTGTTGCGCTATCCTGATTATTAAAAAAGATTTGTTTAGAAATATATATTTGTTTTCTGTGTCATCTCTCTTGATACCATGCCTGTCTCACAAGAGGGACTGTTGTGAAAGAGAGGGGCTGTGAAGAGGGGTTGTGAAGAAGGTGAAGAGCTATTGCAAATGAAGAATAAGATAAAGCAACAGGCCTGTGATCAAGGATAAAGACTCTCATGAAGGAGAAAGACTGTAATGAAGGACTGGTATGAAATAAAAAGAATATGATGAAGAGAGGGTCTGATTGCAATGAAGGAGAAGGACTGATGAAGAACTGTGATGAAGGAGAAAGATGCAGTATTGTGAAACAAAGAATGACTATGATAAAGGTGCTTGATGAAAGAATAAGACAGTGATGATTTAGAAATTCTACAGTAACAGGAACATATCTTGATGGAGAAGGTATGTGATAAAGAAAGTGACAAAGGTGAAGGACTGGGAAAAAGGACTGAGAAGAAGGAGAGGACTGTAATTAAGGAAAACAAGAAGCCTGTGGCAAAGGACAAGGATTGTCAAGAACAATAAGGACTATGGCAAAGAAGAAGAACGATGATGAAGGAGAAGGACTGCAATGGAGAAGAAGTGAGATGATGGACTGTGATGAGTGAGAAGAAGTGAGATGAACAAGAAGGACTGGAAAGAAGGTGAGGGCTGTCAAGAGAGGGAAGTACCATGAAAAATGAACGGGCACTCTGGAGAATAAGGAATTTGGTAAAGGAAAAGGACAATGATGAAGGATTGTGAGAAAGAGAAGGAATGTGATGAAAAAGGACTAAGACGAAAGCAAAACATCATGTGATGATGGAGAAAGGGTGTGATGAAGGGACTATGGTGAAAGTAAAGGCCTGTGGCAAAGAGAATGGCTATGATTATTATGAAGGAGAAGGACTCATGAAGGACTGTAATAAAGGTGAAGAACTATGATGATGGATTCCTGGAGGCAAAGGACAGTGATGATGGAATGTTATGAAACTGATGAACTGAGATGAAGGACTATGACAAACAAGAAGGATAATCACAAATAAATGTGAGGAAAGAGAAGGACTGGTGATGAAGGACTGATGAATGAATGTGATTAAAAAAAGAAGGAATGTGATGAAAGAGAAGGACTGACAATAAAGAAGGACTGTCATGAAGTACTGTGAATAGGATTAGGGTGAAGGAGAAGCACTAAGAATAAGGAGAAGGATAGTGAAAAAGGAGAAGGACTGTGATGAAGAAGGACTGTGATAAAGTACTGTGGTGAAAGAGAGGACTTTGATGAAGGAGAAACAGATGGACTTTGACAAAGGGAAGAGGAAGAATGAGAAGGACTTTGATAAAGGAAAATGACATGACAAATGACTGATAGAAGAGAAGGACTACGACTAAGGAGAGAGACGGTGGCTAAAGAAGATGACTATGATGAAGGAGATGGACTGTGATGAACGAGAAAGTGAAGAATGAGAAAGGCTGTGACAAAGGAGAAGGACTGCAGGGAAGGAGAACAGCTGTGATGAAAGAATGATGAAGGAGAAAGACTCTATCAAGGAAGGATTGTAATAAAGGGAAAGGACTGAGCAAGTACAAGGACTGTGAAAAAGGAGCCATACTGCGATGGAGGACAGTGATGTAAAAGAAGGCCTGTCATAAAGGTAGCCAGAATATAGAAGGACTATGTCAAACAAGGACTATGATTGTGGACGTTGATGAAGAAGGACTGTGACAAAGGAGAACGCCCCTGATGAAGGAGAAAGACTGAGGTGAAGAATGACAGTGATGAGGGAGTACTGTAGCTAAGGAGGACTCCGAAGGAGCACTGTGACAAAGAATTGTGATGAACGGGAAGGAACCTGGTGAAGGAGAAGGATTTTGATAGAGGAGGTCTGTGATTAAAGGTTTTAAGGAACGAAAAGGCCTGTGATGATACCCTGCTGGTTCATTACATGGAGAAGTCCATGGTGCCTGAAGCAGCAGATGATAGCCTGTCTGAAGGTAAGTTTAAATGTGTATGCATGCATGTATTTTTTGAAAGTTGTGAAATGTGCATGAGTTTGTATGAGTTTTAAGCAGTGTGTGTATGTATGTCTGGGTATGTGTGTGTACAGATGCATTTGGCTGAGTAAGTGTGTCTGTGTGCTTGCATGTATGTATGTGAGTGGTTGAATGAGAGTGTGTGCAAGTGCATGCATGCCTTTTGTGGTGAGTAAAGGGGCACACTAACATCACATCAAAAACACAGTGACACAGCTGACATATTTTATATGAACATCTATATGAAATTGATATATACTGACATACATTGGGAGTACAGCTTCATGCTTACGATTTATTGTGACAATGCTGACATATATTGTGGGCGCAGCTATAAAGAAGTGATTTAAAATGTTTGCTTATATTGTGGGCACACCATGAGCAAAGTGATTTAGAGTGGGATTGCTGGCCTCTGTTGTGAATGTGGCTTCATGAACGTGATTTACAGTGATAATGCCGACATATATTGTTGGTGCAGCTTCTTGAAATGATTGAACCTGGAAATCATTGCATTTATTGTCACAAAGCATCGAGAACATTTTATAAAATGCTCTTATACTTTTGTTGACCTGGCATTTATTAGATGTTTTGATGTGTTACCAGAGACAACTGATAGGGAAGTGTAAACCCCAAACCTGCTACATTATTTTGGAGTCCCTCACTATGGTTGGTTGGCCATGCTTATTTGGGGTAATATTTAGACCACTCCACTGAAAATATTGACTTGCAATGACTCATAGTGAATCATTAAGAATTATGGTGACCTTTAGGAGCCTCCCTCTTCCTGGTACCAAAAGTTGCCTTTGCCACTGTGATGAAGGGCTGGCGAAGGCAAGGAGTGTGAAAAAGGAGAAATACTGTGAAAAAGGATTTATAAAGGAAAAGGAGTATGACAAAGAAATATTGTGACAAAAGAGAAGGGCTTAGCCAAAGGAGGAGAACTCATGAGGGAGAATGATTATGATGACCAAGGACTGTGTCAAATAAGTGTACTATGATGAAGGACTGTGATGAAGGAGAAGGGCTATCGCACAGGACGTTAATGAAGAAGGACTGATGAAAAGATAAGGATTATGATGTAGAAGTGTGTTGAAGGAGAAGGTCTTGATGAAAGAGAAGGACTGTGGTGAATGACAACAACTATGATGAAGGACATTTGAAAGACAGTAACTATTATTGTTATTTATTTCTGTGTTTTAGTTAAGAGAAAAAGGCAGTACATAGACAATAAATACACTTTACGAGAATTCCTTAAAACATCACACAAGAGACAATCCACTCACATGACAATAGCAGGTTTAATACTCAAATACCATCAAATATCTCCTACCGTCCTATCAGCCCTAAATCAATGTATTTTTTTTAATCCACATTTGCAAATTCTTTAAATTAAAACACCCACTCTAAAATTCTTCTATAACACATAACTGTGACCATTAATCAGTGCCAATTAATTGTGCAAACAATGCTATATTGTCCAACTTCTTTGCAGCCACTAGCCAGACTCAAATTATTGCCTACACTAGTGACAATCTACATCAGGCATCACAACCAGAAGTCTTCAAACCTGATTTCATTTATATCATCAACATGGTTCCCATAATATACTAAGTAAGTTACTTATGCAGTTGAAGTACTCTGAGGAAGGAGACAGACTGGCAAAGTAGAAGGATTAGCAGAAGAAGGAATGTGATGAAGGAGATAGAATGTGATAAAGGAAAAGGTCTTTGATGAAGAGAATGGAGGAGAAAAACAATATTTATGTACCAGGATGAAAAAGAAGGACTATGAAAAATGAGATGGTAATGACACAGAAGGACTGTGATTAAGCAGAAGGAAGGGCTCTGTTGAAGGAGAACCACTGTGATGAAAGAGAAGGACTGTGATGAATCAGAAATACTCTGAAGAAAGACTATAATGAAGGAGAAGGACTGTGAAAAAGCACTGGGGTAAAAGTGAAAGATTTTGATGAAGGAGAAGTATGATGAGGGAATGCTCTGATGAATCAGTAGGAATGACTGGCACAACGAACTTTGGTTAAGGATAAGGTTGGTGATGGAGAATAAGGATTATTAAAGGCTGTTATACAGGAAAAGGACTGTGAGGAAGGAGGCATACAAAAAATGAAAAGGTCTATGGTCATGGTTAAGGGAGTACTCTGAAAAAGGAGGACTGACAAAAGAGAAGGATTGGCAGAAGAAGGACTGTGATGAAGGAGATGGAATGTGATGAAGGAGAAGCTCTTTGATGAAGGAAAAGGACTATGGTGGAGGACTGTTACAAAGGGGAAGGAAGGACTGTCGCAAAGCACTATAGCCAGGAGGAAGGACTGTGTTTATGAGCTGTGAAAATGGAGGTCTGTGATGGAGGAGTACTGTGATAAAGGAGAAAGTAGCAGTATGATGATGGACAAAACAGTAATGATGTACCCGGATGAAAAAGAAGGACTATCACAAATGAGAAGGACATGACACAGGCGGACTGTGATTAACCAGTAGGAAGGGCTCTGATGAAGGAGAACCACAGAGATGGACCGTGATGGAACAAAAATAATCTGAAGAAGTGTCATGATGCCTACCCCCGGGCATCCGGGTCGTGCCCATCAGCCCCCGGAGCAGGCATCCAGATACTCATTAAAACCCCAACAGCCCTGGCTGGGGGCTGTTTGGATTCAGTCCTGGCGCCTTAGGCACCAGGCTCATAGACTTTACTTACCTTATGCAGATTATGCTGCAAATGAGTCCAAGCCAACGTGAGGCCTGGATGGGACTATTTTATTACAGGGACTATTTTTCACTCGGGTGTGGTTCTGGGGAACTTATTACCTGGGACTACTTTGCAGGCTATTTAAACCACGCCCGAACAGCAGCCCATGCTTCGCGTTATTCTGCATCCAGCAGCGTGACGCTCACCGTGTCTGCAAGTCAGCATCCAGCCTTCTGCCACGCCCGCCTCGAATCCGGAGCTCCAAGACAAAAGGAAAAGAAAGGAGAAGAGGTTAGATCACGGACATTATTTGATTCCTTACCTGATTCCAGACCCAGCACATCTCCGAGCCTGGAAAGGACATTATTTCAGCACGCGTCGCTTCGCCAGCAGCAGCGCTGCGTTATACTCACCAGTCCACCGCATCTTTCGACTCGGCGCTGCCTCCATCATTTTCTTCGTCGAAATCCAGCACCTGGGGGGAAAACAAAAGGAATAACAAGGTGAGCCGAGAAAACGGACAAAGACAATCTCTTTGCCACCATAGGCTTTCCTGCTTTACCACCGGAGGTATTATTCTTTAATTCGCGCATCTTCCTATGCCGCACCTATAAAGGGAGAGAAAACAGCAAGTTAAACTCATGCAACTGTTATCGGACAGTGTTTGGTAATACAGACTCTTACCTGAACGCCATCAGCTGCCTCCAGGCAATATTCTTTTGGACCCAGCTGCAACCTAACGAGGGAATGGAACAAGAGTGAACATCGGACATATTGAACTCTTTGAACTTTATAGACACTGGAGTTAATATTCCTCTGGAACTCCTCCAGTACCTTCAACCCAGTGAAGTAACTGGTATCTACGCGCCCCTGCATGCCATGCAGGATGGAGAGCTCATCATTTAAAAACATAAGGTGAGTTACCAAAAGGGGATATCGGAGGTGATTAGTGGGGAGAACGACAACTGTTGGGGGGCCATCACTAAAGTCCACGGGTGGCTAAATCCCTTTCTCCACTTGCAGGAGAATACTTCTACGAGTCCAGCAGACAAGATTAGGCGGGCCAGTCCAGACTGTCACCTCTTCACTATGCATCACATTGGTGGAGACCGCTGCTGTCCGGGTCCGATCGCGGCCCCTGTGGGAACCAGGTGAGCGTAACAGAACGCAAAGCCTATCTACAAATCCCCACTCGGGCGTAATGGAGATCTCAGAAACCGACCAACTAGCCCAATTGTTAGGAGAACTTAGGGCAGAAGTGCACTCCACATGCCAAGAAACTAATGCCCTCATGAGAGAACTGATTGTGTCAAAGGAGCGCACTGATGATCTTGCCAGACAACTGCTGCAAAACCAAGCCGGGCAAACACCACTACCTTGGCTTGGGGGGAATTCAACCCCCATTTCATCGAGCAGCCCTGTGCAAGTGGTTCTACCAGTGAGCATTCCTTTAGCTCCACCCGAACACTTTGCTGGGGACCCGAAAAGGTTTGCCGTGTTCATGAACCAATGCCGCTTGCACTTTTTATGCAGACCAGGAGCTTTTCCAAACGACCAAGCCAAAGTAGCGCAGCGGATTGGTCAATTCCATTAGTCAACCAGGATGACCCTCTTCTTCGGGATTTTCAGGGTTTTCAATTGAGCATGGAAAGATTATTCGCCAGACATTCACAGGGACAGGCCCTGGATAACAAACTTCTATCCCTACGACAAGGAAACCAGGACCTGCTAACTTATATCACTACCTTCAATAGGTTGGTGGTGGAAACCGGATGGCCAGAGGTAAAGCGAATTACATTATTTCATCGTGGACTTCGGGGTGAACTCAAAGATGTTTTGGCCCAAGTTGTGAACCCACCTCAGGATTGCGCAGAATATATAGACTTAGTGGTCCAGCTAGACCACCGACTTCAGAATAGAAAAGCTGATCGAGCTAAGTTCGAGAATCGGGTATTGGTTAAACCCGATGTTACTCCCAAAGGAACAGATGCATCAGAACCAATGCAGATCGGGGGGTGGGCGTTAAGGGACCCTTAACTCAAAAAGAAAGAGAAAGGAGACGACAGATGCAGTTGTGTCTGTACTGTGGGGCCTCAGGACATTTTCTACGGGATTGCCCTATAAAACCATCCAAGAAAGTAGTCGGAGTTGCTGATAGAAATCAAACAGAGCCTGATTTGGGAAACGACCACGCCCAACAAGCTTAGAGGTCTGCTTGCCGAGCTTAAAGAAGGAAACTCAGACCTCGCACCTAATCATACCAATGGTCCTTATTGATCCAAGGCAGCCATCACGTGTGCACGCAGTTAGGGCATACATTGATAGCGGGGCCGGAGGAAACTATGTGGACCACAAATTGGCTTCTAGGATGTATCTACCTTTCTGCAAAAAGACCACTTCGGATGTTATCACCACAGTCGTTGGAACTGAAATTGCCTCTGGGCCTGTAACTCATTCCACCACAGAGAGGACACTGTTGGGTCAAGATGGGCATCGAGAGACTATTGTGTTTGACTTAATCAAAGCCCTGCAGTTCCAAATAATACTGGGGATACCTTGGTTGGAATCACATAATCCTTGTATTGATTGGCAAGAGAAGAGAGTAACCTTCCCGGAGTGTGCACACACCTGTTACCCGGAAAAAACCTTGAACAAAAGCCTGGCCGCAGTCGCTAATCCAGTCATGCAGTTAACTAAGGAATATCAAGAATTCCAGGATGTTTTCCAAAAAGAACAGGCAAACACCTTACCACCTCATAGATCATACGATTGTCAAATCGACCTCATACCCGGTGCACAACCTCCATGCAGTAGAATCTACGCCCTAACGGAACCTGAAAACCGTCACCTGCGACAATACTTGGACCAATACCTTGCTAATGGCTTCATTTGTCCATCTAAGTCCCCTGCATCTTCAGCTTTATTCTTCGTGCCCAAAAAGGAAGGTGACCTCAGAACATGCATAGACTACCGCGCATTAAACCAGATCACGGTGAAGAACCGATATCCATTGCCTCTGATCCCCGAACTACTAGACCAAGTAAAGGATTCTTGCATCTACACTAAATTAGATCTCGAGGGGCATATCATCTGGTACGTGTAAAGAAGGGCGACGAATGGAAGACCGCTTTTCGCACCAAGTACGGATTATTCGAATATCAGGTGATGCCCTTCGGGTTGTGCAATGCACCAGCAGCCTTCCAGTGTTTTATGAACAATGTCCTTCGTGAACTCATTGACGTCTGTGTTGTTGTATACATAGACGATATTCTATTGTACTCCTCCTCAGAATCAGACCATGTTAAGCACGTTCATGCAGTCCTTGAGAAACTACGCCAGTACAAGTTATAAGCAAAATTGGAAAAATGTGTTTTTCATGCTACAGAAGTTGAATTCCTTGGATTTATCCTGACTCCAAAAGGAGTCCGAATGGACTCTCGAAAGGTGGACGCAATTCTCAAGTGGCCATTACCCAGTTCAGTTAAAGGGGTGCAAAGCATGCTTGGGTTTGCTAATTTCTACTGCAGATTTATTCCTGACTTCTCATATGTTGTACACCCCATCACTGCACTTTTGCGAAAAAACAAACGCTTCTTGTGGACCGAAGAGGCTGAAAAAGCCTTCCAAGAACTGAAATTGAAATTCACGTCGGCACCTGTCTTAAAGCATCCACGCCCCGAGCTCCCATACATAGTTGAAACCGATGCATCTAGTTTAGCCATGGGGGCTGTCCTGTCCCAGAAGGATCCTCACTCCGTCCCCCTTGCCAAGGGAAGAGGGCAGGAGCCCCCTCCTCACTGCAGCAACCAGGAAAACAGCTGTTAAGCTGTGCGGCATCACCCGATGCACGCAACAAGGCCTGCTTGACCTTGTCTCGCTTCCCTGCCTGACCCCCACATGCCGGGCGCTTCGCGGCGCGAGAACGAGGCTGAGCCTCGCATTTGAATCTGCTTTCCCGCCGGCAGGCGGATCCGACGGCGGCGCACACGAAGGCCATACAAAGGCCTGTTCCTGCGCCCTGGACCCCTCACTCCGTCCCCCTTGCCAAGGGAAGAGGGCAGGAGCCCCATCCTCACTGCAGCAACCAGGAAAACAGCTGTTAAGCTGTGCGGCATCACCCGATGCGCGCAACAAGGCCTGCCTGACCTTGTCTCGCTTCCCTGCCTGACCCCCACATGCCGGGCGCTTCGTGGCGCGAGAACGAGGCTGAGCCTCGCATTTGAATCTGCTTTCCCGCCGGCAGGCGGATCCGACGGCGGCGCACACGAAGGCCATACAAAGGCCTGTTCCTGCGCCCTGGACCCCTCACTCCATCCCCCTTGCCAAGGGAAGAGGGCAGGAGCCCCCTCCTCACTGCAGCAACCAGGAAAACAGCTGTTAAGCTGTGCGGCATCACCCGATGCACGCAACAAGGCCTGCCTGACCTTGTCTCGCTTCCCTGCCTGACCCCCACATGCCGGGCGCTTCGCGGCGCGAGAACGAGGCTGAACCTCGCATTTGAATCTGCTTTCCCGCCGGCAGGCGGATCCGACGACGGCGCACACGAAGGCCATACAAAGGCCTGTTCCTGCGCCTGTTACGCGCATGGAAGCGCGGCGTGGCCACCCCCCCTGCACAATTTTACTACTCTCCAACCGATAGACTACCACTCGGACAATGAAAACGTACTGTAAGTACATGCCAGCACCGGAGACACTACTGTATGTTTGTTATCTTAACCGCTTCTACTGAAATGTGCTCCCGGTCTCAAATACTGGTCGCCTACAGACCACATTAGACTGCTGTATTGTGCCCTTTGGTCGCCTACAGACCACATTAGACTGCTGTATTGTGCCCTTTGGTCGCCTACAGACCACATTAGACTGCTGTATTGTGCCCTTTGGTCGACTACAGACCACATTAGACTGCTGTATTGTGCCCTTTGGTCGACTACAGACCACATTAGACTGCTGTATTATGCCCTTTGGTCGCCTACAGACCACATTAGACTGCTGTATTGTGCCCTTTGGTCGCCTACAGACCACATTAGACTGCTGTTTTGTGCTCTTCGGTCGCCCACAGACCATATCAGACTGCCGTATTGTGCCCCAGGGTCACCTACAGACCACTTTGAGGAGCTAGCGCTGTGCCTTATGGTCGCAGCTCGCCCTGACACTAATCCAATATGCAAACCTGGTTGCCCCTCATCATGTTCCCATTCTGCATTCTCCCCAACCACACACCCTGCTTGGGCCACTACTACTGGCCCCATAACAACGGTCTCAGCAAGCCGGCATGCCCCCGGCATCACCCTATCCCATGTCCTACACCGTTCCTTCCCTCTACTCCCCCATTCCCAAAAAGCGCAAGTCTTACCCCTAGGACCTATCTGAATACTATCAAGCATCATGCTATCAGCCCTGATCCAATCTCACACGTATTGCCCACTGCAGAGTCACCTCACCACAGCCATACTGAAAAATTCTCTAACCCCGTGACAGGTGTAGCAAGACACTTCCGATTAAGGTCTCGTACTTTCAACCTCCCCAACTCAGTCAAATATGAACACACACCTCCCAAACAAATTAGGCCCAGAGTACTTCCCCCTCATCAAAACCATACTCCTAGCCAGAAACCCAACACTACTTCCAAACCAGCCCCGGACACCCCCAATAAATTACTATCCACCTTTAAAGGAGCGCTTATCAATGCCCGCTCCTTAGGGGCGCATGCTATAGAAGTTCACGACCTCATTATGGAATCACAGCTCGACATACTAGTAGTCACAGAGTCCTGGCTCCATCAAGCATCAGGTCCACTACTAACTCTGGCAATCCCATCCGACTACACCATATTTAGAACAGATAGGACCCACTCACAAGGAGGCGGTGTTGCTATAATAGTCAAGACTAAATTACAGCTTAGATCTTGTCCCATCAAAAGTATTGAAGGGTATGAAACATTACTCGTAAAATTTCCCATAAATGCTAAAACTACGATTAATTTAATAGTAATTTATAGAGCACCTAGCCCCAACAACCACCCAGAGACTGAAATTCCGTTGCTATTAGCTCCACTAATAAAACCTAGCTCAAAATACATCATCCTGGGTGACCTTAACCTAGGTTTCAATGACAGCCAAGATGCCAAAGCAGAATCACTTCACTCCGCCCTGAAGGACATGGGCTTCAGCCAACTAGTTAATGCACCCACACATATCAAAGGCAGGACTCTTGACTGGATCCTCTCCCTTAATACCCCCATAATCATTGAGGCCATCTCCCCTCTTACTTGGACCGATCACCATAACATTGTATTTACAATCAATCCCTCCGAACCCACACAAAAGAAACCTAAAACCATGATTACCTATGAAACTAGAAGCGCCCGCAAACTCACGCCAGAAAACCTCACGCCTCCTCTTTCAAAACTCCTAGATTCTACCTCGATCACTAGTGACAACCCCTGTCTCCTAGCAGACATATATCACAACTGCCTCACTGCAACCATTAATGCTATAGCACCGCTCACCACCAAGGCAAAACGCTCAGACAAGCGATCTAGCTTCTGGTTCAATGATGATCTTATCGCCCTCAGAAGAACCAAACGCGCGTGTGAACATGCCTATAGAAAGCATCCTACTGCAGAGGCAGAAAAAGCCTACCAAGAAATAAACAAAACCTATAAAACAGCTACTATTACCTACAAATCTAATGCGTATAATAATAGGATCAGCAATGCGACCTCAGATACCAAGGAACTATTTGCAATTCTAAAAGAATTGGAAAACCCTACCCCAGCCATAAACCCAACCATCCCCAGCAAGGAATGGTGCACCACTATTCAAGACGCACTAACAGCCAAAATTGAACTACTCCAAATAAAAATCACATCCAAAAAACAATCACTAGCCAACAAACCTGCCCTCCTTAATCTAAATCGACCACATCAGGAATTCACCAGCTCCCCATTCCACTTCACACCAGTATCCCAAAATGTAGTGTTTGACACCATCGCCAAACTTAAAGCCTCCAACTGCAAAGGAGATTCTGTCCCCGCATCAGTAGTCAAATCCTGCACCCACACCCTCACCCCCATTATCACCAACTTCGTGAACGCATCCTTCAATACTAACCTAGTACCAGCTAGCATCAAAGAAGCCTGGGTCACCCCTCTCCTGAAAAAACCTACCCTAGACCCTACTGTGCCCACTAATTACAGGCCAATAACAACTGTCCCATTTCTCCTCAAAATATTGGATAAATTAGCATGCAACCAAGTCCAAACTCACCTTGAACAAAACCACCTCCTTGGCACGAGGCAATCAGGCTTCCGCCCCAACCATAGCACAGAAACGGCGCTCCTTGACTTAAAAATCCAGATGGATACCATCAGAGATTCAGGAAAATTCTGCATCCTCCTCCTACTCGATCTCTCCGCAGCGTTTGATTTAGTAGACCATAATAAACTGTGCGCCACACTAGCGAAAGACTTCAACTTCTCCACCGAAGCTACTACCTGGATCAAATCTTTTCTTGCTGACCGCACCTCCAGGGTCGCCATAGGTAAAGAAGCCGCCAACCCCATCATAGTACCCATTGGTGTCCCCCAAGGTTCCTGTCTCTCACCAACATTATACAATGCATACACTAAACTCCTCTTCTCAGCGCTAGACGACTTGGGTGTCATCTACACCAACTTTGCAGATGACACCCAGATCCTCATCCCTTTATCGGGAGACTACACTCAAGACACTGACACTATCAACAAAATATATGCCATAATCCAAAATTGGATGGCACTAAATAGCCTCTGTCTCAATGATGAGAAGACTGAGGTTCTCATTGGGGGCTCCCAATCCAAAATAGAAGCATTACATGCTGATTACTCATCCATCAACATCGATGGCACAAACATATCAGTACTCAAACAAGTAAAAACACTAGGTGTCTACCTAGATGCCAACCTCACCATGACCAAGCACATTAACGCCCTCTCTTCCTCTACCTCCTACACCGCAAAACGTATTGCTCTCAGTCGCCAATTCTTGACACCCACCAACTGTATCACGCTGGCAAGAGCTTTAATCTTATCCAGGCTCGACTACTGCAACGTACTCTACCTGGGTACCTCAAAAGCCAATCTAAACAAACTACAGCTTATTCAAAATAAAGCCCTTCGGGCGGCCCTTGGTTTAAGGAAGTCAGATCACATCTCAAATATTAGAAGAAACCATCACTGGCTCCCCATCAAAGCCAGGGTCACATTCAAAGCCCTGTGCGTCACATTCAAATGCATCCACTCTGGTGTCCCCATCTACCTCAACCACGCCATCACCAAAAAAGTATCAAAGAGGCCCCTCAGATCTAACAGTCAACTACTCCTAGCCATCCCCCGCTAAAAGACAACCAAGGCAGGAGGCAGTAGTTTCCAATACCTCGCACCCACATATTGGAACACTCTTCCCCTCCCCATCAAAAATGAGCAAACGTTCTCAGGCTTCAAGAAATCCCTGAAAACGTGGCTATTTAACCAAGACTAAAATCCCCTTCCATGCTTCAGGAAATATCACTGTACTGAAGCCCTGCATTAAATGTCTTCGTGTATGATTATTTTGTATTCAAATGCACTGCGCCCGATTGGCAATTTCTAAGATTCTAAGAAATGTTTTAACCAAGCTGTCTGTAACATCGCCGTGGTACCCAAGGGTTTGGACGAGTAATAAATGCAATAAATAAATAAATAAAAATAAATAAATAAAAATCCAGAAACCGGTCAACTTCATCCAGTAGCATTTTGGTCCAGAAAATTCTCGGCCCCCGAATTAAACTATGCGGTTACCGATAAAGAGTTGTTAGCCATTAAATCCGCCTTCAAGGCTTGGCGGCATTATCTTCGCGGTGCCAGGCATACCATTACTGTAATCACCAATCACAGGAACTTGCAGTATTTAAAAACAGCCAAGGCCCAATCATCGCGTCAACTTCGATGGGCCTTATTCCTTGCCGAATTCAATTTCGTGATCACTTATCGACCAGGTTGCAAGAATGGTAAGGCAGACGCTTTGTCCCGAATCGGAATGGGAGAAGCATATTCGATCCCGGAACCGGTGCCTATAATTACTGAACAAATAATTGTTGGGATAACTACTCTACAGACCTTAGAAGATATTCATTTAAAGATCCAACAACTTTTCGATTCAGCAGTCCTGCAGGACTGGGTAAAAAAAGGCCAAGATTATTCAGTTGTCAATGACCTACCTTACTATCAAGTGCGTCTATTTCTACCACACAAGGAACTACAAGAACAAGTCACCTCCAATTACCATGAAGCTCTGATGGAAGGGCACCCAGGTATTGCAAAAACTGAAGCTAAAATGAACAGACAATTCTGGTGGCCCACCTGGCGAAAAGATGTAAAGTCATTTGTACTGTCTTGTGGCATCTGTGCCCAGAACAAAAGTCAAAAGAAGAAACCAGCTGGTCCTTTACAACCTTTAGATATTCCACCCACACCATGGCAGACTTTGTCTATAGACTTTATTACAGATCTACCGCCATGTAATGGATTCAACACCATTCTAGTTATTGTGGATCTCTTTTCCAAGATGGCCCACTTCATTCCTTTAAAAGGATTACCTTCTGCTTCAATCTTGGCCAGGGAATTTCTCGAAAATATTGTTCGAATACATGGATTTCCTTCCGTATTGATCTCTGACCGAGGTAGTCAGTTCATTTCGCAATTTTGGCAGAAGTGTTGTCAATTTGCACAAATCGACGTAAGGTTATCAACCAGTTACCATACCCAAACCGATGGTCAGACGGAGAGAACCAACCACACTCTTTACCAATACCTACGTTATATGCTCCACCAAACCGAAAGTAATTGGAAGGACATTTTATGGATTTCTGAATACGCATACAACAACTCTGTACATTCAGGAACCGGACAAAGCCCCTTTTATACCATATATGGACATCATCCTCGAACCTCAGAACGACTGGCACAAAGAACTTTGGTTAAGGATAAGGTTGGTGATGGAGAAGACGGATTATTAAAGGCTGTTATACAGGAAAATGACTGTGAGGAAGGAGGCATGCAAAAAATGAAGAGGTCTAGGGTCTATGGTCATGGTTAAGGGAGTACTCTGAAAAAGGAGAAGGACTGACAAAGGAGAAGGATTGGCAGAAGAAGGACTGTGATGAAGGAGATGAAATGTGATGACGGAGAAGCTCTTTGATGAAGGAAAAGGACTATGGTGGAGGACTGTTACAAAGGGGAAGGAAGGACTGTCGCAAAGCACTATAGCCAGGAGGAAGGACTGTGTTAATGAGCTGTGAAAATGGAGGTCTGTGATGAAGGAGTACTGTGATAAAGGAGAAAGTAGCAGTATGATGAAGGACAAAACAGTAATGATGTACCCGGATGAAAAAGAAGGACTATCACAAATGAGAAGGACATGACACAGGCGGACTGTGATTAACCAGTAGGAAGGGCTCTGATGAAGGAGAACCACTGTGATGAAAGAGATGGACCGTGATGGAGCAAAAATAATCTGAAGAAGTGTCATGATGCCTACCCCCGGGCATCCGGATCGTGTCCATCAGTTCCGGGAGTAGGCAACCAGATACTCATTAAAACCCCAACAGCCCCGGCTGGGGGCTGTTTGGATTCAGTCCTGGTGCCTTAGGCGCCAGGCTCATCATAGAAAACAGTCCTGGCGCCATAGGCACCAGGCTCATAGACTTTACTTACCTTATGCAGACTATGCTGCAAATGAGTCCAAGCCAACGTGAGGCCTGGATGGGACTATTTTATTACAGGGACTATTTTTCACTCGGGTGTGGTTCTGGGGAACTTATTACCTGGGACTACTTTGCAGGCTATTTAAACCACGCCCGAACAGCAGCCCATGCTTCGCGTTATTCTGCATCCAGCAGCGTGACGCTCACCGTGTCTGCAAGTCAGCATCCAGTCTTCTGCCACGCCCGCCTCGAATCCGGAGCTCCAAGACAAAAGGAAAAGAAAGGAGAAGAGGTTAGATCACGGACATTATTTGATTCCTTACCTGATTCCAGACCCAGCACATCTCCGAGCCTGGAAAGGACATTATTTCAGCACGCGTCGCTTCGCCAGCAGCAGCGCTGCGTTATACTCACCAGTCCACCGCATCTTTCGACTCGGCGCTGCCTCCATCATTTTCTTCGTCGAAATCCAGCACCTGGGGGGAAAACAAAAGGAATAACAAGGTGAGCCGAGAAAACCGACAAAGACAATCTCTTTGCCACCATAGGCTTTCCTGCTTTACCACCGGAGGTATTATTCTTTAATTCGCGCATCTTCCTATGCCGCACCTATAAAGGGAGAGAAAACAGCAAGTTAAACTCATGCAACTGTTATCGGACAGTGTTTGGTAATACAGACTCTTACCTGAACGCCATCAGCTGCCTCCAGGCAATATTCTTTTGGACCCAGCTGCAACCTAACGAGGGAATGGAACAAGAGTGAACATCGGACATATTGAACTCTTTGAACTTCATAGACACTGGAGTTAATATTCCTCTGGAACTCCTCCAGTACCTTCAACCCAGTGAAGTAACTGGTATCTACGCGTCCCTGCATGCCATGCAGGATGGAGAGCTCATCATTTAAAAACATAAGGTGAGTTACCAAAAGGGGATATCGGAGGTGATTAGTGGGGAGAACGACAACTGTTGGGGGGCCATCACTAAAGTCCACGGGTGGCTAAATCCCTTTCTCCACTTGCAAGAGAATACTTCTACGAGTCCAGCAGACAAGATTAGGCGGGCCAGTCCAGACTGTCACCTCTTCACTATGCATCACATTGGTGGAGACCGCTGCTGTCCGGGTCCGATCGCGGCCCCTGTGGGAACCAGGTGAGCGTAACAGAACGCAAAGCCTATCTACAAATCCCCACTCGGGCGTAATGGAGATCTCAGAAACCGACCAACTAGCCCAATTGTTAGGAGAACTTAGGGCAGAAGTGCACTCCACATGCCAAGAAACTAATGCCCTCATGAGAGAACTGATTGTGTCAAAGGAGCGCACTGATGATCTTGCCAGACAACTGCTGCAAAACCAAGCCGGGCAAACACCACTACCTTGGCTTGGGGGGAATTCAACCCCCATTTCATCGAGCAGCCCTGTGCAAGTGGTTCTACCAGTGAGCATTCCTTTAGCTCCACCCGAACACTTTGCTGGGGACCCGAAAAGGTTTGCCGTGTTCATGAACCAATGCCGCTTGCACTTTTTATGCAGACCAGGAGCTTTTCCAAACGACCAAGCCAAAGTAGCGCAGCGGATTGGTCAATTCCATTAGTCAACCAGGATGACCCTCTTCTTCGGGATTTTTTAGGGTTTTCAATTGAGCATGGAAAGATTATTCGCCAGACATTCACAGGGACAGGCCCTGGATAACAAACTTCTATCCCTACGACAAGGAAACCAGGACCTGCTAACTTATATCACTACCTTCAATAGGTTGGTGGTGGAAACCGGATGGCCAGAGGTAAAGCGAATTACATTATTTCATCGTGGACTTCGGGGTGAACTCAAAGATGTTTTGGCCCAAGTTGTGAACCCACCTCAGGATTGCGCAGAATATATAGACTTAGTGGTCCAGCTAGACCACCGACTTCAGAATAGAAAAGCTGATCGAGCTAAGTTCGAGAATCGGGTATTGGTTAAACCCGATGTTACTCCCAAAGGAACAGATGCATCAGAACCAATGCAGATCGGGGGGTGGGCGTTAAGGGACCCTTAACTCAAAAAGAAAGAGAAAGGAGACGACAGATGCAGTTGTGTCTGTACTGTGGGGCCTCAGGACATTTTCTACGGGATTGCCCTATAAAACCATCCAAGAAAGTAGTCGGAGTTGCTGATAGAAATCAAACAGAGCCTGATTTGGGAAACGACCACGCCCAACAAGCTTAGAGGTCTGCTTGCCGAGCTTAAAGAAGGAAACTCAGACCTCGTACCTAATCATACCAATGGTCCTTATTGATCCAAGGCAGCCATCACGTGTGCACGCAGTTAGGGCATACATTGATAGCGGGGCCGGAGGAAACTATGTGGACCACAAATTGGCTTCTAGGATGTATCTACCTTTCTGCAAAAAGACCACTTCGGATGTTATCACCACAGTCGTTGGAACTGAAATTGCCTCTGGGCCTGTAACTCATTCCACCACAGAGAGGACACTGTTGGGTCAAGATGGGCATCGAGTGACTATTGTGTTTGACTTAATCAAAGCCCTGCAGTTCCAAATAATACTGGGGATACCTTGGTTGGAATCACATAATCCTTGTATTGATTGGCAAGAGAAGAGAGTAACCTTCCCGTAGTGTGCACACACCTGTTACCCGGAAAAAACCTTGAACAAAAGCCTGGCCGCAGTCGCTAATCCAGTCATGCAGTTAACTAAGGAATATCAAGAATTCCAGGATGTTTTCCAAAAAGAACAGGCAAACACCTTACCACCTCATAGATCATACGATTTTCAAATCGACCTCATACCCGGTGCACAACCTCCATGCAGTAGAATCTACGCCCTAACGGAACCTGAAAACCGTCACCTGCGACAATACTTGGACCAATACCTTGCTAATGGCTTCATTCGTTCATCTAAGTCCCCTGCATCTTCAGCTTTATTCTTCGTGCCCAAAAAGGAAGGTGACCTCAGAACATGCATAGACTACCGCGCATTAAACCAGATCACGGTGAAGAACCGATATCCATTGCCTCTGATCCCCGAACTACTAGACCAAGTAAAGGATTCTTGCATCTACACTAAATTAGATCTCGAGGGGCATATCATCTGGTACGTGTAAAGAAGGGCGACGAATGGAAGACCGCTTTTCGCACCAAGTACGGATTATTCGAATATCAGGTGATGCCCTTCGGGTTGTGCAATGCACCAGCAGCCTTCCAGTATTTTATGAACAATGTCCTTCGTGAACTCATTGACGTCTGTGTTGTTGTATACATAGATGATATTCTATTGTACTCCTCCTCAGAATCAGACCATGTTAAGCACGTTCATGCAGTCCTTGAGAAACTACGCCAGTACAAGTTATAAGCAAAATTGGAAAAATGTGTTTTTCATGCTACAGAAGTTGAATTCCTTGGATTTATCCTGACTCCAAAAGGAGTCCGAATGGACTCTCGAAAGGTGGACGCAATTCTCAAGAGGCCATTACCCAGTTCAGTTAAAGGGGTGCAAAGCATGCTTGGGTTTGCTAATTTCTACTGCAGATTTATTCCTGACTTCTCATATGTTGTACACCCCATCACTGCACTTTTGCGAAAAAACAAACGCTTCTTGTGGACCGAAGAGGCTGAAAAAGCCTTCCAAGAACTGAAATTGAAATTCACGTCGGCACCTGTCTTAAAGCATCCACGCCCCGAGCTCCCATACATAGTTGAAACCGATGCATCTAGTTTAGCCATGGGGGCTGTCCTGTCCCAGAAGGATCCTCACTCCATCCCCCTTGCCAAGGGAAGAGGGCAGGAGCCCCCTCCTCACTGCAGCAACCAGGAAAACAGCTGTTAAGCTGTGCGGCATCACCCGATGCACGCAACAAGGCCTGCTTGACCTTGTCTCGCTTCCCTGCCTGACCCCCACATGCCGGGCGCTTCGCGGCGCGAGAACGAGGCTGAGCCTCGCATTTGAATCTGCTTTCCCGCCGGCAGGCGGATCCGACGGCGGCGCACACGAAGGCCATACAAAGGCCTGTTCCTGCGCCCTGGACCCCTCACTCCGTCCCCCTTGCCAAGGGAAGAGGGCAGGAGCCCCATCCTCACTGCAGCAACCAGAAAAACAGCTGTTAAGCTGTGCGGCATCACCCGATGCACGCAACAAGGCCTGCCTGACCTTGTCTCGCTTCCCTGCCTGACCCCCACATGCCGGGCGCTTCGCGGCGCGAGAACGAGGCTGAGCCTCGCATTTGAATCTGCTTTCCCGCCGGCAGGCGGATCCGACGGCGGCGCACACGAAGGCCATACAAAGGCCTGTTCCTGCGCCCTGGACCCCTCACTCCATCCCCCTTGCCAAGGGAAGAGGGCAGGAGCCCCCTCCTCACTGCAGCAACCAGGAAAACAGCTGTTAAGCTGTGCGGCATCACCCGATGCACGCAACAAGGCCTGCCTGACCTTGTCTCGCTTCCCTGCCTGACCCCCACATGCCGGGCGCTTCGCGGCGCGAGAACGAGGCTGAGCCTCGCATTTGAATCTGCTTTCCCGCCGGCAGGCGGATCCGACGACGGCGCACACGAAGGCCATACAAAGGCCTGTTCCTGCGCCTGTTACGCGCATGGAAGCGCGGCGTGGCCACCCCCCCTGCACAATTTTACTACTCTCCAACCGATAGACTACCACTCGGACAATGAAAACGTACTGTAAGTACATGCCAGCACCGGAGACACTACTGTATGTTTGTTATCTTAACCGCTTCTACTGAAATGTGCTCCCGGTCTCAAATACTGGTCGCCTACAGACCACATTAGACTGCTGTATTGTGCCCTTTGGTCGCCTACAGACCACATTAGACTGCTGTATTGTGCCCTTTGGTCGCCTACAGACCACATTAGACTGCTGTATTGTGCCCTTTGGTCGCCTACAGACCACATTAGACTGCTGTATTGTGCCCTTTGGTCGCCTACAGACCACATTAGACTGCTGTATTGTGCCCTTTGGTCGCCTACAGACCACATTAGACTGCTGTTTTGTGCTCTTCGGTCGCCCACAGACCATATCAGACTGCCGTATTGTGCCCCAGGGTCACCTACAGACCACTTTGAGGAGCTAGCGCTGTGCCTTATGGTCGCAGCTTGCCCTGACACTAATCCAATATGCAAACCTGGTTGCCCCTCATCATGTTCCCATTCTGCATTCTCCCCAATCACACACCCTGCTTGGGCCACTACTACTGGCCCCATAACAACGGTCTCAGCAAGCCGGCATGCCCCCGGCATCACCCTATCCCATGTCCTACACCGTTCCTTCCCTCTACTCCCCTATTCCCAAAAAGCGCAAGTCTTACCCCTAGGACCTATCTGAATACTATCAAGCATCATGCTATCAGCCCTGATCCAATCTCACACGTATTGCCCACTGCAGAGTCACCAAACCACAGCCATACTGAAAAATTCTCTAACCCCGTGACAGGTGTAGCAAGACACTTCCGATTAAGGTCTCGTACTTTCAACCTCCCCAACTCAGTCAAATATGAACACACACCTCCCAAACAAATTAGGCCCAGAGTACTTCCCCCTCATCAAAACCATACTCCTAGCCAGAAACCCAACACTACTTCCAAACCAGCCCCGGACACCCCCAATAAATTACTATCCACCTTTAAAGGAGCGCTTATCAATGCCCGCTCCTTAGGGGCGCATGCTATAGAAGTTCACGACCTCATTATGGAATCACAGCTCGACATACTAGTAGTCACAGAGTCCTGGCTCCATCAAGCATCAGGTCCACTACTAACTCTGGCAATCCCATCCGACTACACCATATTTAGAACAGATAGGACCCACTCACAAGGAGGCGGTGTTGCTATGATAGTCAAGACTAAATTACAGCTTAGATCTTGCCCCATCGAAAGTATTGAAGGGTATGAAACATTACTCGTAAAATTTCCCATAAATGCTAAAACTACGATTCATTTAATAGTAATTTATAGAGCACCTAGCCCCAACAACCACCCAGAGACTGAAATTCCGTTGCTATTAGCTCCACTAATAAAACCTAGCTCAAAATACATCATCCTGGGTGACCTTAACCTAGGTTTCAATGACAGCCAAGATGCCAAAGCAGAATCACTTCACTCCGCCCTGAAGGACATGGGCTTCAGCCAACTAGTTAATGCACCCACACATATCAAAGGCAGGACTCTTGACTGGATCCTCTCCCTTAATACCCCCATAATCATTGAGGCCATCTCCCCTCTTACTTGGACCGATCACCATAACATTGTATTTACAATCAATCCCTCCGAACCCACACAAAAGAAACCTAAAACCATGATTACCTTTGAAACTAGAAGCGCCCGCAAACTCACGCCAGAAAACCTCACGCCTCCTCTTTCAAAACTCCTAGATTCTACCTCGATCACTAGTGACAACCCCTGTCTCCTAGCAGACATATATCACAACTGCCTCACTGCAACCATTAATGCTATAGCACCGCTCACCACCAAGGCAAACGCTCAGACAAGCGATCTAGCTTCTGGTTCAATGATGATCTTATCGCCCTCAGAAGAACCAAACGCGCGTGTGAACATGCCTATAGAAAGCATCCTACTGCAGAGGCAGAAAAAGCCTACCAAGAAATAAACAAAACCTATAAAACAGCTACTATTACCTACAAATCTAATGCGTATAATAATAGGATCAGCAATGCGACCTCAGACACCAAGGAACTATTTGCCATTCTAAAAGAATTGGAAAACCCTAGCCCAGCCATAAACCCAACCATCCCCAGCAAGGAATGGTGCACCACTATTCAAGACGCACTAACAGCCAAAA
This sequence comes from Ambystoma mexicanum, assembly GCF_040938575.1. Classification (NCBI taxonomy): domain Eukaryota; kingdom Metazoa; phylum Chordata; class Amphibia; order Caudata; family Ambystomatidae; genus Ambystoma; species Ambystoma mexicanum. The sequence continues at coordinate 764,225,771 of NC_090930.1, read as the reverse complement.
TTGAACTACTCCAAATAAAAATCACATCCAAAAAACAATCACTAGCCAACAAACCTGCCCTCCTTAATCTAAATCGACCACATCAGGAATTCACCAGCTCCCCATTCCACTTCACACCAGTATCCCAAAATGTAGTGTTTGACACCATCGCCAAACTTAAAGCCTCCAACTGCAAAGGAGATTCTGTCCCCGCATCAGTAGTCAAATCCTGCACCCACACCCTCACCCCCATTATCACCAACTTCGTGAACGCATCCTTCAATACTAACCTAGTACCAGCTAGCATCAAAGAAGCCTGGGTCACCCCTCTCTTGAAAAAACCTACCCTAGACCCTACTGTGCCCACTAATTACAGGCCAATAACAACTGTCCCATTTCTCCTCAAAATATTGGATAAATTAGCATGCAACCAAGTCCAAACTCACCTTGAACAAAACCACCTCCTTGGCACGAGGCAATCAGGCTTCCGCCCCAACCATAGCACAGAAACGGCGCTCCTTGACTTAAAAATCGAGATGGATACCATCAGAGATTCAGGAAAACTCTGCATCCTCCTCCTACTCGATCTCTCCGCAGCGTTTGATTTAGTAGACCATAATAAACTGTGCGCCACACTAGCGAAAGACTTCAACTTCTCCACCGAAGCTACTACCTGGATCAAATCTTTTCTTGCTGACCGCACCTCCAGGGTCGCCATAGGTAAAGAAGCCGCCAACCCCATCATAGTACCCATTGGTGTCCCCCAAGGTTCCTGTCTCTCACCAACATTATACAATGCATACACTAAACTCCTCTTCTCAGCGCTAGACGACTTGGGTGTCATCTACACCAACTTTGCAGATGACACCCAGATCCTCATCCCTTTATCGGGAGACTACACTCAAGACACTGACACTATCAACAAAATAAAAGCCATAATCCAAAATTGGATGGCACTAAATAGCCTCTGTCTCAATGATGAGAAGACTGAGGTTCTCATTGTGGGCTCCCAATCCAAAATAGAAGCATTACATGCTGATTACTCATCCATCAACATCGATGGCACAAACATATCAGTACTCAAACAAGTAAAAACACTAGGTGTCTACCTAGATGCCAACCTCACCATGACCAAGCACATTAACGCCCTCTCTTCCTCTACCTCCTACACCGCAAAACTTATTGCTCTCAATCGCCAATTCTTGACACCCACCAACTGTATCACGCTGGCAAGAGCTTTAATCTTATCCAGGCTCGACTACTGCAACGTACTCTACCTGGGTACCTCAAAAGCCAATCTAAACAAACTACAGCTTATTCAAAATAAAGCCCTTCGGGCGGCCCTTGGATTAAGGAAGTCAGATCACATCTCAAATATTAGAAGAAACCATCACTGGCTCCCCATCAAAGCCAGGGTCACATTCAAAGCCCTGTGCGTCACATTCAAATGCATCCACTCTGGTGTCCCCATCTACCTCAACCACGCCATCACCAAAAAAGTATCAAAGAGGCCCCTCAGATCTAACAGTCAACTACTCCTAGCCATCCCCCGCTAAAAGACAACCAAGGCAGGAGGCAGTAGTTTCCAATACCTCGCACCCACATATTGGAACACTCTTCCCCTCCCCATCAAAAATGAGCAAACGTTCTCAGGCTTCAAGAAATCCCTGAAAACGTGGCTATTTAACCAAGACTAAAATCCCCTTCCATGCTTCAGGAAATATCACTGTACTGAAGCCCTGCATTAAATGTCTTCGTGTATGATTATTTTGTATTCACATGCACTGCGCCCGATTGGCAATTTCTAAGAAATGTTTTAACCAAGCTGTCTGTAACATCGCCGTGGTACCCAAGGGTTTGGGCGAGTAATAAATGCAATAAATAAATAAATAAAAATAAATAAATAAAAATCCAGAAACCGGTCAACTTCATCCAGTAGCATTTTGGTCCAGAAAATTCTCGGCCCCCGAATTAAACTATGCGGTTACCGATAAAGAGTTGTTAGCCATTAAATCCGCCTTCAAGGCTTGGCGGCATTATCTTCGCGGTGCCAGGCATACCATTACTGTAATCACCAATCACAGGAACTTGCAGTATTTAAAAACAGCCAAGGCCCAATCATCGCGTCAACTTCGATGGGCCTTATTCCTTGCCGAATTCAATTTCGTGATCACTTATCGACCAGGTTGCAAGAATGGTAAGGCAGACACTTTGTCCCGATTCGGAATGGGAGAAGCATATTCGATCCCGGAACCGGTGCCTATAATTACTGAACAAAGAATTGTTGGGATAACTACTCTACAGACCTTAGAAGATATTCATTTAAAGATCCAACAACTTTTCGATTCAGCAGTCCTGCAGGACTGGGTAAAAAAAGGCCAAGATTATTCAGTTGTCAATGACCTACCTTACTATCAAGTGCGTCTATTTCTACCACACAAGGAACTACAAGAACAAGTCATCTCCAATTACCATGAAGCTCTGATGGAAGGGCACCCAGGTATTGCAAAAACTGAAGCTAAAATGAACAGACAATTCTGGTGGCCCACCTGGTGAAAAGATGTAAAGTCATTTGTACTGTCTTATGGCATCTGTGCCCAGAACAAAAGTCAAAAGAAGAAACCAGCTGGTGTTTACAACCTTTAGATATTCCACCCGCACCATGGCACACTTTTTCTTTAGACTTTATTATAGATCTACCGCCATGTAATGGATTCAACACCATTCTAGTTATTGTGGATCTTTTTTCCAAGATGGCCCACTTCATTCCTTTAAAAGGATTACCTTCTGCTTCAATGTTGGCCAAGGAATTTCTCAAAAATATTGTTCGAATATATGGATTTCCTTCCGTATTGATCTCTGACCGAGGTAGTCAGTTCATTTCGCAATTTTGGCAGACGTGTTGTCAATTGGCACAAATCGACGTAAGGTTATCAACCAGTCACCATCCCCAAACCGATGGTCAGATGTAGAGAACCAACCAGACTCTTGAACAATACCTACGTTGTATGCTCCACCAAACCGAAAGTAATTGGAAGGACATTTTATGGATTTCTGAATACGCATACAACAACTCTGTACATTCAGGAACCGGACAAAGCCCCTTTTATCCCATATATGGACATCATCCTCGAACCTCAGAACGACTGGCACAAAGAACGTTGGTTAAGGATAAGGTTGGTGATGGAGAAGAAGGATTATTAAAGGCTGTTATACAGGAAAATGACTGTGAGAAAGGAGGCATGCAAAAAATGAAAAGGTCAGGAACCGGACAAAGCCCCTTTTATACCCTATATGGACATCATCCTCGAACCTCAGAACTCGATTCGCGCCAGCATTTAGAAATGCCGGCAGTTACTCATCTGCATTCTACTACTACACAAGCCTTTAAAGAGGCAACAAAACATTTCAAACAAGCAAAAGAGAAATACAAGAAAAATGCTGATGAACATAGAAGTGAGACCCCACCATATTGAATAGGAGACCAAGTTTGGCTGGCTACAAGACATATACCTCTGAAAGGAACTCAGACTTTTAATCCTAGATATTTGGGACCTTACACCATTAAGGCCATTATCAACCCGGTGGCCGTCAAATTAGAACTACTCTCTAATATGCAGATTCATCCTGTCTTTCATGTTTCACTTCTAAAACCAGTTCAACCCGGGACAAGATTAACCAAACCACCTGACCCCATCCTAATAGATGTAGAACCTGAATTCGAGGTAAAAAACATCCTGGAATCTAAAATGGTTAAATCAAGACTTTTTTATTTAATCGACTAGAAGGGTTACGGACCACAAGAAAGGTCATGGGAACCTAGTGACCACGTTCATGCTCCTCGATTGGTGAAAAAATTCCATCGGGACTTCCCAGACAAGCCAGGGCCAAGGGGAATAACAACTTTAAGAGGGGCCTTGGGGGGGGAGTGCTGTCATGATGCCTACCCCCGGGCATCCGGATCGTGTCCATCAGCCCCGGGAGCAGGCATCCAGATACTCATTAAAACCCCAACAGCCCCGGCTGGGGGCTGTTTGGATTCAGTCCTGGCGCCTTAGGCGCCAGGCTCATCATAGAAAGCAGTCCTGGCGCCATAGGCGCCAGGCTCATAGACTTTACTTACCTTATGCAGACCATGCTGCAAATGAGTCCAGGCCAACGTGAGACCTGGATGGGACTATTTTATTACAGGGACTATTTTTCACTCGGGTGTGGTTCTGGGGAACTTATTACCTGGGACTACTTTGCAGGCTATTTAAACCACGCCCGAACAGCAGCCCATGCTTCGCGTTATTCTGCATCCAGTAGCATGACGCTCACCGTGTCTGCAAGTCAGCATCCAGTCTTCTGCCACACCCGCCTCGAATCCGGAGCTCCTAGACAAAAGGAAAAGAAAGGAGAAGAGGTTATATCACGGACATTATTTGATTCCTTACCTGATTCCAGACCCAGCACATCTCCGAGCCTGGAAAGGACATTATTTCAGCACGCGTCGCTTCGCCAGCAGCAGCGCCGTGTTATACTCACCAGTCCACCGCATCTTTCGACTCGGCGCTGCCTCCATCATTTTCTTCGTCAAAATCCAGCACCTGGGTGGAAAACAAAAGGAATAACAAGGTGAGCCGAGAAAACTGACAAAGACAATCTCTTTGCCACCATAGGCTTACCTGCTTTACCACCGGAGGTATTATTCTTTAATTCGCCGCATCTTCCTATACCGCACCTATAAAGGGAGAGAAAACAGCAAGTTAAACTCATGCAACTGTTTCCGGACAGTGTTTGGTAATATAGACTCTTACCTGAACGCCATCAGCTGCCTCCAGGCAATATTCTTTTGAAACCAGATGCAACCTAACGAGGGAATGGAACAAGAGTGAACATCGGACATATTGAACTCTTTGAACTTTATAGACACTGCAGTTAATATTCCTCTGGAGCTCCTCCAGTACCTTCAACCCAGTGAAGTAACTGGTATCTACGCGCCCCTGCATGCCATGCAGGATGGAGAGCGCATCATTTAAAAACATAAGGTGAGTTACCAAAAGGGGATATCGGAGGTGATTAGTGGGGAGAACGAGAACTGTTGGGGGGCCATCACTAAAGTCCACGGGTGGCTAAATCCCTTTCTCCACTTGCAGGAGAATACTTCTACGAGTCTGGCAGACAAGATTAGGCGGGCCAGTCCAGACTGTCATCTCTTCACTACGCATCACATTGGTGGAGACCGCTGCTGTCCGGGTCCGATCGACACCCCTGTGGGAACCAGGTGAGCGTAACAAGAAGGACTACAATGAAGGACAAGGACTGTGACAAAGGATTGTGATAAAAGTGAAGGATTTTGATGAAGGAGGAGTATGATGAGGGAGGACTCCGATGAAGGACTGGGAATGACTGTGAAAATGAACTGTGATGAAGGAGAAGGACTGTGATGAAGAAGAAGGATTATGAAAGACTGACACAAGAAAAGGACTGTGAGGAAGGAGGCATGCAAAGAATGAAAAGGTCTATGATCATGGTTAAGGAAAGACTCTGTTGAAGGCGAAGAACTGTGATGATGAACTGTGATGGAAAAAGGACTGTCAAATGCGATTAGGGCTGTGATGACTGAGAAGAAATTTGATGAATGAATGATGAAGAAAAAGCATACCGATGAATGAGAATACTCTGAAGGTGGGCTGTAATGAAGGGGAAGTAGTGCGACAAAGCACTGTTATGAAGGATAATAACTATGATGACGGACTGATGAAGATGAAGCCCTGTGTTTGAAGAACTGTGATGAACAAGGACTGTTTCCCAACACCATTTCCTTATCTCTCTTCTTTGTAGCAACATTTTGGCGACAAGGTGGCGCATAAATGCGTCAAAACCAAACACAGCAAGATAGAATGCATACACTATGCTTGCATGCAGGCACACAAGAAAAGAAAAGGAGTACCAAATTACAATATATACTTACACCAATCTGAAACCAGAGAAATGCTTTGGCATACTTGACTGTGCCAACTTTCAACAAAAAAAAAATGGTTCTGGAGGTTGCACCATGTATTGGACAAGAAAGGAGACAGTGGCTTGGAAAATCATATAGTTCATCTCAATCAATTCAAGTAGCCTCGACCAATGATTCTTTTTAGAGAAAACATAACTTTAATCTATCATAGGTGGCAATATAAAAAACATGGTATGGTTTAATGGTACCAATAATTTCTCTTGTGTCAATTGGCATGAATTGCCCTTACAGCCCAGCCATAATGCCATATCACACTATGAATTATCTTATATTTAAATTCTCTGTTTACGTTTTTCGACTCCCAAGAAATCCTTCTGTGGTTATGCCATGGCTTTTTAAACAACACCTGATCAAGCACTAATTCCAATGAATGCACATACAAAACATCTTCCTTCTCGAGCTCTCCGCTCATCCACCTCCAGCTCTCTGAGGGTCTGACACTTCTCCAAGCAGAGAGTTGGGGCCACATCTACCTCCTCGGCTGGGGCCTCACTCTGGAACAACTGCCCTGCCTCTCTCAAACTTGAGTAGGTAACCAAAGTTGTCATTGGTCCTTCGTAATTGTGATGGTCTTGTTGAGGGGCTCCATGAATCTTTTGGCGTCTTTGTTCGCTTGTGGCCAGCACCGGATGATCTTCCAATGCTTGATGTTGAGGTTAGATAGGAACTGCCGTAGTTTGTGGCTGGTGAATGTGGGTCCGTTGTTGCTCCTTTTCTTTCGTGGTATGCCATGCACAGCAAATACCTTTTCTAAGGTTGTTATTACAGATGGCTCATCGGTGGACTTGATGTGTTCCACCTCTGTGTAGCTGCTGAACTCGTCAATCAGGACAAACAGGTATCCCCCACCGGTGATGATGCAAAAGTCTACACTAACTGATTTCCACCTCATGTTGCTTCTAGGTGCGCTCGTGATGGGTTTGGGCTCTACGATTCTCCTCGGGGATTGGGATGCTGCACAGCTCTCTACTAGTTCTGTCACTCTGTTTTGTATCTTCAGCATCCACACTCTAGACTTCAGGTAGGCCTGTGTTTTTACGACACTCTGATGCCCCTCGTGCGCCAACCATAGGGCCCTTTCTTCTTGTGTCTCTGGCAGAACAATTCGATGTCTCTTCAGTATTACTCCCTCCTCAGATACAGTGAGCTTGTGTCTAATTCCAAACAGGGCGTGTAATTTCTCTTGTGCTGTCGCCGTGCGATGTGCCACCGCTGATAGGAAGTTTTTCCAGTCTCCTGACTGAATGGTGTGTTTTGTCCGTTATAGGCAGGTATCAGTCTTTGTCGCTTCTGCTATCTCTTGTAGGGTCATTGCCTTTGGCTGGGCACATGCCACCACATGGCATATGTGCTCCTCTATTTCGACAGCATGTTCTTTCTCCCATCCGTTCCTCATCACTCCTCACCTCTCCAGAAATTGTTTCATTAGTTTGGCAAGTGCAATGTTTTGTTTTTTAATATGTCTTTACCACGATGTTCGCGGACAACAGGGGCTGTCTGCGAATCCAACATGGCGGGCGTTCCCAAAAATCTGACGCACCTTACGCTTTTCACCATCCAATCAGCGGGCACGTCCAATGTCTGCAGACATCACGCCGCCCATCAGGCCAATTGGAGGCCTGTCTGTGTATGGAACAGTGAAGTGAGTCCACGGTCCGAACCCAGACATCAACATTTTTTTTAACCTACTTTTTGGCTGTTTTAAAAAAATGACTTGACGGATATACACCAAATTTACAAAAGCATGCTTTTGGGACCAGGCTGTCGCTCCTGCTGCAAATTTGTTGAAAATCTGTCCAGCAGTTTGGGCTGCAGACATGAGCAATTTCTTTTTCTATTGCTTCTATGGGAAAAGCAGACATTTTGGGACCCTCCCTATAACTCTGTCGCCCCTCCACGAAACCTCACCAAACTTTTCAGAAACAATCTGACGGGACCATATACTTTTTTTGCAAAGGTTAGTGAGGATTTTTCAGGGTGGGGCGAAGTTATAAGCAGCCCAAAAAGTGCTCTTCATATGGGTTAGCAACTTAACCATAACTAGAGGGCCGCTACCGCAGGCCCTGTAATATTTATATGTGTAATTGTGTTTGCCAATTTTGGAGATTAACGATTTTGCAATTTTTAGGAAGTTATGATGCAATAAAACATACACAAGGCTGTAGAAGACACTCACGTGCATGTCAGCTACAGACCCGTGCCCCGCAAGGTGGTACCGCTAGTAGTGAATAAAGTAAATTGACAAACTCAGTAAATCAAATGTGGTTTTACTTTGTAGTGTTAAAATATAAAGGTCGTCTTCAAAATGAAATTATTGTACTTGCAAACTTAGTTAAACAGGAGTGGATTAAATGGTTCATCTGTAAGAAAGTGAAAGCTTATTTGCATGTTTTAGCTTTGTCGCTGGTGTGTTAAATAGGATGTTACCCTAAAAAAAAGGTCCTGCCAGAAAGGAAGTGTCTTGTTGAAAGAAACCTTGCCTGGAAATTACATTCTGGTTTCCCTGACTGATTCTAAAGTCAGAATGTTCAGAATGCAGTTAATACCAGTAGTTATTGACTGCACTTGAACATTCTGATTGATCAAGAGGAGGTCAATAATAAACCTAATGTTACATATTTCACTTCGCTTGGCCTTCATTGTGCTTGTCAATTTAAAGGATTGTCTTTACGAATGTGACACAGGACGTCAATAGCAGATATGCATAGGATCAATCTCTCTGTGATAGAAGATTAATTATGCTATTCTTAGAGAATGATTTTTCAACTAGGCAAATAAGAGGTTTTAAGGACAGTAACCGAGCACACTCCATTCCCCCATTTGTTTCAACAGAGACCTGCTCTCAAAATAGCATCAGTAAAAGAAATCTTACATAGAAAACCACACAGAAACAAAATAAAATGAAGTTTAAAGAAAGTATTTAAGTAAAGCCATCCATAACTGACGTGATAACCCAAAGAAAATAAATTACCAGAAATTCAAGTACAATACTATTTTTTATGACCTTAAATGAAGCAATGACAGTATAAAAATGCGTTATTGTTCTCGAAGGTAACTTTCTGCAGAAAAGGCTTTGAGTGATTTACACCAATTCGCTCTTGCAGCACTGTTACGTTACCAAGTATAAGAATCTAAAGACTACAAATCAGTGATTAGAACTGATATATTGTACTTGCGTTTAAATAGTTCTTGAAGAGAAAATGAAAGATTATTTGGCAGGCGTGGCCTGTCCTTCCTTCTTTCAGGAATTGGTATTTGTGCTGATAGAACTTTGCCTACAGAATATGGAAGAGAAAAACAGAATAGGCGGGAATCTGGAGCATCAGTTTTTCCTCAGAGACACGTCAGCATGGAAAGAGACGTTTTAAACCATTTAGTGCTGCCGGGCCTGAAGAGCCAATGCAGGTTGGTGATGTTCTTGGTTCACGTGAATTTGACAAAGGATTGTGAAGCATGTCCTGACCAACTGTCATGAAACAAGGTCACCCACCTTATTTGAGGACGGAGATGTTGAGAGGATCTGAATTACTTGCCAAGTTGTCTACCCAATCGTTGTGTTGCAGTTCTGCTGCTTATTGGTCTTTTCCTTTGTTAGAGGGTATTTTGTCTTTTTCTGCCAAGTCTTTAAACGTATCAGTTTTTTTTAACTGTTGTGCATCAGCCATGTACCTGATTCAGACACAGGATTACGAAAATTAAATTCTTAGTGTTTCCAACTGTGGGCCAAAAATTGTACTTTCAGTTTATGGTTTTGTATTGGCTTTTGGGCTCGGAAATATTCAGTCTTGGATTTCGGGGGCCTCATTGGGAAATCACAAGCACATACCTTATTTTACCTAATTGAGGTTTTCATTGTTTTTTTTTTTAAATCACAAAGTTACAAAAACATAATACTAATATTAACTGCAGTTCCCATTCACTGATAATGGGGTGGCCATACGTTAAGAAGATTTGTCTCAATGCAGCTCGCCCTTGAGTGTCCACATGACCATTCTCTTTCAAGCAATGTTACCTGTGCTCTGAATTTGCAGTTCCATAACAATGAGTGTCTGCATCTGTGTGGTAAGCCAAGAAACCCAGGATTGCTGTCAACTGCTAACATGCAGACATGCCAGGGCGATCACCGCCATGCTCAAGTATGCACAGTGGACATCTGCAATGACTTCATTAATTTACCAGGTTGATTGTGTTCTCTGTAAACCCTGTTAATCTAGGAACAATGTGTCAGAATTCAGCGTGTCCTTGAAGATCGGGATGCCAATTGCTGCTGGCATAGGTATTGGCAGTGTGGCTCTTCCTTGTGCTGCCCAGACCTGCACGGAAACTCCCCAAACCACACTCCTTGGAAGGAGCGGCTCTAGAAAAAATTAAACAGCTGTTTGTGCAGGGTTCTTTATTTCCTCCATCATCCTAATTAGGGTGTAATTCCCCTACAGGGGCGTATTTATTTTTGTTCCCGAAAATCTCTTGAATTGGGTGCCTGTTGAGGTCGTCAAAGTTTTATTCTGACAATCAATTACAGGTATCCCTTTCTTGTGATTTATTGTATTTTCAAGTCAGTTCGTTTTTGGTTCTTCTAAAAGTTGGTTATGGGCTGTTTTTACAATTTGTTGCATAATAGCAACCGGCAACAAGCACAATACTGCAATAAGATAATTTTTGAGTATTCTAAATGTCCTTGAAGTTCAATAGGCTTTCAAAAATCAGTAATGCAGTGGTTCATGGACTCAATATTGAATAACCTTTGGTGAAATGCTTTTTAACTTTATTATTCTTTATTGAGGAAAGAATATTATGAGAAACATCCTTCATAACATTTTTCAACAAATAGTAAAATGTATAGGCCAGTTCATTCTGAAAGTTGGGTTAAACCATTTCAGAATGTATAAAAGACCCTTTAAAGAACACTAATCATGTAACTATTAATACTGATAAGGCCTAGCAAGACTTTGACCAACATTTGTGATTGTATTGTTAGCATGGATGGGAGTATTTTGTACTTCCCTTTTTTGTAAGTTAAATAATAGTATGATTAATGCACTGGCTGCTGCCTAAAAGACCTTTGAAGCCACATCACCCCTAGAGGCTTAGGTATCAACAGTAAGAACATCAACAACGTTTGGGCAAAGGGTTTTCCAAAATATATATATATATATATATATATTGATCCCCCACAGATGTTTTCAGATTGTTTGTCAGTATCTAATGTTGCCTTATGAATAACACATAAACCAGGGTTATTAGGAAAAGTGGTAATTTCAATAATCGTATATGAGGTCTTAGTACAATGAGATAACTTAGAAGCAACACTTGACGGGGTAGATAAGCAACCTTTAAGATCCAACGCCAGAATTACCAAGACCCATCAGAAAGTCACCAAATACATGAGGGGGAATAATGTTGCTGAAAATGATCTGAAAGAGAGATGCTGATTATTAGGCCGTCTCTTAAAAACTGAAAACACCATGTTAAAATACCAAGGTATGAGTACCTAGGTGTGGAAGGGAGCAATACCTGGACACCTTTCAGCAACCGACACACACCACATAATGTTTTCCTGCTGGAAACGCATCCACTGGTTCATGATAGACTAAAATAGCTGAGCAATGCTGAGCAATGCAGGTTTGTTGTATGATCGAAGAGTTTTTCTACCAAATTTGCTAAAAATGTTGACATACTCCACCATCGCTGTGTCATAGGGAATCCCACTGATAATGTCACCTGGGGAAAAGTCATCAGGTAAGTGATTTATTTTTCTGCACCTCTAAAAGCCCCCCCATCTTCTAGGATGGATATTATTAACTATTATATACTCCAGTCCCAGAATATTTGGAGAAAGTGCTTGATTTTCTTAGGAGTCCACATTTGGGGAATTGTCACCCGGGTCGGCCTTTTCCCAGGTGGCTTTGTCACTGGATACCATCCCACTGAGCACACAAGCTCGTCCAGGCCTTCCATGATTCCAAATTTGTGTGTGCATATGTATATATTTGGATGAGTGTGCGTGTGTGTCTTTGTGTGTGTGTGTATGTTGTGTGTACAAGAGAAACATGATGTCAAAGACTGTATGAAAGTGATTTACAGTCACCATACTATCATAGATTCTGTTCGAAGCCTCTTGAAAGTGATTTACAGTGTCCTTTACAGGAAACGTTTAGGACACACACAGGTGGACTGCATCCTCTCACTCATTTCTGATGACAGACACCATCCCCCTTAACTGTATTTGGGAATAAAACTGAAAAAGCAACAGGTGACTTCTATTTAAGTTAACTGTTTAGTGCCTAATACCAGCCAAAACCAAGATTCAAACCCCTGTCCTCAGATTCCCTGGCCAAAAACGTACACAATCACTCAAATGAGGCTCAATAGAAATGACTGTCACATGTTTCATTTGTAAAGGTGCTCTGCAGTGAATATTACAATCAGATACTTGGGTTTAAAAGGTGAATGCCTTTTATGTTCTGCCAGAAATTACATTGCAAAAATCTCCTCTTGTGGATTAATTTCAGGTAGTGTGAATAATTTCCTAAATGGCAAATGTTCACTTGTCTTATGCACTTTCCATTATAAGGAAAAACCAGTTCAATCAACTTTGCATGTTTTATTTTAAGATATGCTGCCTTCTTGTGACGGCACTTCCCATTATGTATGTTAAATGAGTGCCTCTGATTTATTTTTTTAGAACTTGTGGCCTGGTATTGTGCTGCAGCTTCATGAAAGGTATTTATAGTGACAGTGATATAGATTGTAGCCAAAGATTAATTTAAGTGATTTACAGTTACAGGCATAGATTCTGGCTGCAGCTTATTGAAAGTAATTTACAGTGGCAGTTACTGGCATAGATCATGGATGCAGCTTATGGAAGTGACTAACAGTAATTGTATATTTATAACATGCTTAATGCCCAGAGGTTTCTAAGCGTGGACCCGGGATCGAACCTGTGTTTCTCTGCATCGTCTTGCTTCCCAGGCGAGTGTGTTGCCCCTGAGCTATCATCCCGTGTCCAGTGGAAATGCTTGCTCATGCAGTGGACACAGGCCTCATGGTCATGGACATGTTCTAAAATGCTTCTCTGTACTTTGGAAGCAATGGCGTCTACTGGATTATTTCATGTTTTGTCTTAGAGATTCAATTGTAAATTGTATGGCTTTTTAGCCCATTGTTCCCACAATCTGTGCTGTTAAATGAACCAACCTGCTGGGACTGGCATCAGACTGCCAATAGAACACCTGGGTGGGAACTGAAACATTGCCCTTCACTTTCATGCTGTCATGTGTCATATCCGCCATTCAAACTCTCTGTGCACTACATAAGAAAGATGGACCAAATCTCAACCATCGAACCCTTTTTGGAGACCCTGATTCCTAACCCTCTGTATTGTCCTTTAATGGGTCAGGGGGCAGGAAAAAAAGGCTTGAAAGTATGCTGAAAGCAGCACGACTATTCTGGCCAGCCCACACAAAGTTATCATACATGCCATTAACAAATGAGAGAACTCCCTTCTGATTTACTTGATCATGTGCTGGGGAATGTAAAGGATGGAGGAAGCGTAATTCACTAGCCCAGAAAGTGGATTTTCTGACTAGGAGTAACCTCTAGCTTTTTCCAGGTCATAACAAAACCCCGACTTACGGAAGGTTTGATGACTGTATGCATTTGAGTCAAGAGCATGGAATCAGGGACGGGATTTGTGACACAAAACAAATATAATCCAAGTAGACCAGTGATCTGATACCTTCAGAAGCAAAGAAAATGGCAGGTCCAGAACAATTCGAATTGTTAAATAAGCGTCCTGAGATCCAGACCTGAAAGCCAATTCCATGGCCTTACTACGTCTTGTAAAAATGCAACTGTCACCTTATTGAAGTGTCCATATAGTATAAACTGTTTGAATTGAAGACCGCCCAGAAAGATTTATAATTTTTATTTATGAAAAGTAGTTGCTCAGAAAGTTGCCATCTGCTACACTGCCCATTCCTTCTCTATAACTGGCCAATTCCCTTGTGAATCAATTAAGACTGGTCCAGTGTGACCAGGAAGGGAAAGGGTGTGGGAGGGTCTTGCCTGGGAATGGACACAAACTCTCTCTGAAACCCCTGAAAGATATCCAGAATCCAGAGAACTCTTGAAATGTGAAGCTAGTATCGCAATAAATGTTTTGACTGTCCCCAGCCTACCCCATCAGCCCCCTGCCCCACTTGAATGTTTAGAAAAGGAAATTGAGCATGACTAACACTCATGGGAAAATGATTGATCCCCTTACCTGCATACCCGTCCTCTTCCATTTTCTCCCCTTCGGGAAAAATGTCGGTCTGGTCCTGCCTGTAAAAAGGAAAAAAAAACAACTAAAATATTGTGGAATATACCTACATCCAGTTTACAATGAAACAGGGAGGAACAGAACTGAAACTCTCTCCCTTACTCAAAGTGAATATTTTCCCAGTTCTTCATCCTGATCATTTCCACGCAGGCAAGGGGCTTGTCTGGCATTGTGCAAAGGGCTTCACAATAGGACAGTTTGCACATCGCTGACACTCATTAGAGTATGATTGCTCTGAAGCATAATTAAAGGTAACATAGAATAACGAAATTACTTCAAATATCAACCGTACATTTCCGTCATACACTTTAAAATGCAGTTGAAATGAAACAGAAATAGAACAAGATGAATTGCTGTTTTTATCGAACGTGCAATTCCCTTTTAATCCCCAAGGGCCTTCAGAGAAGCCTTTTATAATGGTGTAATCCCATTAAAACATGCTCTGTGAATCAGGCCCTATGCGTGCACTCAGAGTTAAAGCATATTATGGAAAAAGCGTCCTCCTTTTCTGCGGTCAGCTGGCACATGCTTACCTATCACACCCTGCAACATGTAATGTTGTTAGCGATAAATGAAGATTCTGTTTTATGTATGACTAGCTGACTGAGGAATGGGCCTATATCCTGTTGGGTGATAGGGGCCACACATTTTTCATGCTCAAATTTGGCGTGCTTCGGGAGGAAGTGTTGCAACCCTTTTATTTGCTTTAAATTGTATTATCGATGTATTTATTTATTTTGTATTTGTTTTTTCAGTACACAAGGTACAATTACACGATTTCATACAAATTAGAAACAGCATAGACCATAAAAACAGCAAGAAGGAAAAGAACAATACTGAACATGTCACACTATAAATACATTGCAATCATAATAAAAATGAAAAGACACTGATACTCATTACAAGTTTGCCGGTCCGGTAACTACGGTACCGGAAAGCTTGCAGGTACCATAGTTACCAGACCTGCCTTTTCACCCCCCAGGACTGGCCTGGCAGGCAGAACGGCACCCGCGAGCAGAGCATGTCAGATGCACCGGCACCATTATAATTGGTGTCGGTGCATCCGACCTCCACAATCCCTTTGAGCCCTATGGGGCTCAAATGGGAATGGGGAGTAAAGGTTTCCGGCCCCCTGGCAATGGGGAAATACACGGTCCGCCAAGGTTGTAATGGCCCTGTATTTTCCCATTGCCAAGGGCAGGAAAAATGTGTACGTTTGACGGCAGTTTGCCGGTTTTACCGGCAAGGCTACCACCAAACTTGTAATGAGGCCCACTGTCATTCATATAACACATAATCTGAAATTCATTTAACAATAACAGAGAAGAAAGAGCAATTAATTATAGACCACGTATTTGTCTTAAGTCATGTTCGCCTTGTTCTACAACCTTAGTTAATTCTGTATAGATTTCCATCAACAATTTAAACAAAACTAAAATAAGAGAAAGATGGGAAGTTGTCATTAATCTATTCAATAGGCTTTCAATTAATACCTGAGAGGTGGGGTTAATAAAAGGTCCTAGGCTCAAAATCCTTGGGTTCATATATACGGGACAATTCATTGCAAGATGATACAATGGGCTTCATTACGAGGCTGGCGGTAGCCGTGCCTGTAGTACAGGCATGGCTGCCGCAGGTATTCATTTTTTTCCTGCGCCCAGAAAAGGGCAATTACCGGGTCATTACTACCTTGTACCACCTTGCCGGACCCGGTAATTGCCCTTTTCTGGGCACTAGAAAAAATTCTTCCCCATTCCCATTTGAGCCCCTTAGGGCTCAATGGCAATGGGGAAGGTGGTAGCACTGGTACTGTTAATAACGGCAGATGTTTCTTGAGAGCCCTCTCAGCATATTTAACCTAACACTTGCAGAATACCCAGTATAGAGTAGTTGAACCATCTGCAGTAAACCTGGATCAATTCCCCAGGTAGACAATTTCTTCCATAACAAGTTGATGATAACATTATTGAAAGCGGACGATAGGTCTAACGCAGCGACACAGACTGATCGTCCAAAGTTGCCTCCTATGTCTGAAATGCTTGTGGACAGCGCCAAACTACTAAAAATGGGTCCCATGCCTTTCCTAAACAGTGTTTGTAAGGGGTTAAATTGATGAATCTTGTCAGCCCATATCGAGAGTTGCCTAAGTAGCAAAGATTTTTGAGGAAGAATCAGTCAATCATATAGGGCAATAACATGAGGGATCATTTCTCTCCTCTTGTTATAAATAGGTATTACAATACATTTTGTCCAAGAGGTAGGACAATCACCATACATTACAATATGCGCAAACAACTTGAACAAAATCTCAGACCATAACAGAGGGTTGTTCTTAAAAATTCCATTGGCCACACCATCAGGGTCACTTGCTCTACTATTATGTATCTTATGGATTACACCCTCAAAGTCAGATTGATCAAAATTCAAATGCCAACCAGATGCCCTGTTATTATCAGCTACATGTAAATTAAGTGAGTTATTATTATTATCCTTAAATTTGTCAGTAAAATATACTCAACTCAAACCTCTTCAGAAACGATACAATATTGAATATAAGGTTGAATCTCATTTTTCCTATTCAGCGTCCAACAAATGGAACGTGTATCCTTCCAAATTATCTTGGCTAATAGTTCCTGATTTGTGCTGATATATTTTTGGATTCTATGATCCAATTTATGTACTCTTGGTTTAAGACCTTTTTCCCTTTCTCTGGGATTTAAGTAGCCTCCTAGTAGAGCTTCTCAACTAACATTTATTTTCTTATTTCTGTATCGAGATACTTTCCCTTCAATTGGGTAAACATTCTCCTAGGGAGACCCACGTCAACATCCACAGGTCTGCCTAATCTGGCTAATAATGTTGGCAACTCCCTAGGTAAGCAGTTTCTAATTTGTTCCTCTTCCTCCAACTTATCCCACCGCTTTTGTAAGCCACGGTTCACCCATTCCAATTTATGACTGAATTGTGCCACCCTATTTCCAGACCCTGTTACAACCAACTGTGTTGTTCCCAAACACTTTTATCCATCATTCTCCTAACAAATAAGGTTAGTTGCTGCATGACATTATCAGTTAGACCAATTCGTACTATCTTCAGCTCACTCACTTCCTTAAAGGCAATGTTTTTTAATAAAATCTAATCAATAGTGGAAGATGTTATCACAATAAATCAGGTCGATTCATCCTTCAGCTTGCCCTCAAATAACAATTTGTTTGCATAAACTCCCATCTTGAGAGAAATTGAGACCAAATCCTCCCACAAATACGGCTACTAACTAAGGATTTTGTATTGACTAAACTCCTCATACCATCAAGTTCTTCAAAGGCACAATCCGTAACTGAACAACTACAATTTAGTCACCACCTAAAATGGTGGGACTGCCCAAATTCTCCCTCTCCCAATCAATCAGCAAATTTTCTATTTAATGTTTTACTCCATCAACATCTATACTAGATGGATTGAAATAGATGTTGATTATTAAGGTTGTGAGTTGATGACCATCACTGAAATCCATCACCTTAGTAACAAGAACAGCCCCTAACAGGCACTTCACATTAGTGATGGAACAGCACTTTCTAATTGCACAGCAGTTAAAATCCCTCTCATAGCTCTCTTTCTCAGGCCTTTCTTAGAAAACTTACTATCCACCATATATTCGTCTATTACAGGGGGGACCCTTAACCACGTTTCTTGGAGGATCATGAAATCAAATTTATCATAGACCCTCTTCATTTTGGTATTCAAAAAGGAAATTATATTTGCACATATCTTCTTCCTGAACCTTCAATTTTTTCTGATCACTACCAAGGTGTACTTTATCAAAAGAGACAAGTGTTTTTGTTGGGTTTTTGCAAAGTTGTTATAGAACAGTTGGAATAAATCTACACCTCATTTTTTAAATTCAACCTGTGATTCTGATGTATTCCTTTCAACCTGTTTTTCTTTTGGAATTTTAAGCTCGAGACATTGATGATAATATTTTATAGCTTTCAGGTTTTTATGTATTTTTTCCTGCCTTATTTTTGGCTCTCTAAAGCCTAAGGAAAACCAATGTCAGCTGGCAAGGGGGGATTCAGAAAACCTCTTTGAAAAAGCTTGCTAAAACAATGTGCTGCCATATTTTTCTGGAAGACTGTGGGGGATGTAATGGTATCATGCTTTTTTACATATATGGTTATTGCTTTGCATTGCACGTCTGCTTTTATAATTGCCTTTATAATATATGGCTTCTGGCTAGATGTTGCTGACATTGTTACCCCTAAGAAGGGCAATCCCTCAATCTGTTCCAATGGCACATTGTCTAGTGTAAAACTTTTCATAGAATTCCTTTTCAGTATTTTATCAAAAAACATTATATTGAATTGTGTCCAATTGATTACTAATATTCTTTCAAAACTGCTCCATGGTTGATGGCTGAGTATGCAAAGCCATTGGTGTCTGTGCCTGAAGCACAGAAATTGCAAACATGTCATGGTTTTACAAGAATCTCTAGGGGGTGAAATAATTGGCAGCCGCAGGGCCTTCTCTAACCATTGTAATTTATATCAAAACAATGCATTCCCTGAGAGAACATGCAACAAGGGCTACTATGGGTAAAAGAACGGTACCCTACTAACCATTTTACCATTACAGAGGAGCCAGAGGAAAAAGAAAAAATATAGGGAGAGAGACGTGCACAGGAGCGCTCTTCTCCCTGTAGGAACCTCGGTCTGCCAGTACATATCCAATGGGCCATGTCTGGCTAGGGTGTACAGCTCTCCCATAAAAAAATGGCCAGCTGGCTTTGTTGACTTGGCCACTAGAAACAGAGAGGTGTTCTTTTGCAGTTCCCACAGTATGTGACTCAAAAGAAACATTGATCCAACGTGATTCCACCAATACTTCCTGGTTCCTGGTACATTGAAGATCAGGAGAACTGAAGCTGAGCAGTGGAAAAAGGCTAAGGGAGATAAGTAAACACCAAAAATGTGTGTGTGTGTAATGCAATATGGCATTTGTATAGAGCCTTTTCCCATTGTTATGGCCTCAAACCTCTGTGGGAGAATGGCCTTGGAAGACGGATGTCTGAGGCATGAGTGATTGGACAGAGGAAATTACAATTGGTGTGTGCTTTTTAGCCAGTACGAAGACACTTAGGGAGAGCTGAGTCCCTGCTAGAATCTCACATAGAACTGGCTTGTGGGTGGGTGCTGTAAAGGCTGTCGTGAGAGTATGCAAGACAAATAGAGTGATTATGTGCCCAGCTAGACTGAATTTTTATTGTGGGATTTAGATGCATTCTAGTGGCAGAGGCATTGTGCAATGTGTCATTGAGTAGCATATAATTGCAGATGCGTGCAGGTGGGTGGCCTTGCCTGTGGCTACTTTCCATCAACATTGAGTGTGATATGTACCCATGAATCCTGGGTAGTTTCTTGCTTGGTTTACTTTGTGCGGATCCTGTCCTGTCGTCTGCTGGATCCTTTCTCTGCATCGTTCAGTGCATCCATTGCATCCATTTAGGGACAAGACCAACACCTAATCAACCTTGCCCAACTACAATTAGAAATTCCAGGTTAGGTTCCAGACTTAAGAAAGTCTCTTTTCCACTAACTAACTGTAGAAGCAAACACTCCCCAACCACTACTATCAGAAATTCCAGGCTAGATTCTAGCTAGCTAGCCTATCCTCATCTAACCAACCTTAGAAACAATACTAATACCAAGATCCTGTCTTTGAGGAATAAAACAGACAACTTTGCTAACAGGAAAACAAATAATGCAGCCAACCGACTAACAAACACCAACCTAATGAAACATAACATGGAAAGTAGCACCCCCACCTTCAAGGGAGCACTCTTAAGTGCCAGATCCTTATCAGCACATGTGCCAACCTCATAACTCTGAACAAGCTTAACTTCTTAGCTATAACTGAGATGTGCCTTCAATCTGCAGCAGGCCCATCTCTCTCACTAGCTATACCCGACAACTACACTATCATCAGAATAGACAGGGAGGCCTCTAAAGGCGGTGGTGGAGCCTTTATTGCCAAGACTCAACTTGGCCTAAGGGCCTTACCTAACCAGTCATTCCCTTCAGGTGAACTCTTGTCCATCAAATTACCACTCTCGGATTCTCAAACCTTAACTTTACACCTTATGTAGAGACCACATAGTCCAATATCTACCTTTCAGGAAGATATCACAGTACTGCTCACTGCTAACACTAAACCTGATTCTCAAATCATGCTGCTAGGAGACCTTAATTTAGGTCTCTATGACCCTAACGATGACAATGCCTCTGCCCTGGCCAATACCATCTCAGAACTACGATTCTCACATCTCATTACCGAATGCAAACATAGCAAAGGGAGAATCCTAGACTGGATCGCTGACATCAACTGTGATACTAACATCTTATCCAGCACACCTTGTGTCTGGTCCGACCACCACATCATTTCATTCACCATACAGGAGAAGAACAGCTCTAACCACTGTAACTCATCGGCACCACAGACCCTCACTAGAAACAACCGGAATATAACAGTGGAGAAACTACTCCCTCTACTACAACCCATAACCAATCAACTTTACCTTAATACTAACCCTTCATCTCTAGTAGATCTGTACAACTGAACAGTACATCAAGCCATAAACACATTAACGCCTCTGAAAATGTGCAAAGCCAAACCACACACCCACCTTAATTCCTGGTTCACCCGCAACTTCAGATTCTTGCACAACAACAAACGAAATGCAGAAACCTTATGGAAGAATCTCCCTTCAGTACCTAACAAAGAAAAATTCATAAATGCCTTCAACATTTACAAAACTGCCATTCATCAAGCCAAAAGCCAATTCTATAATGATGGAATCAACAAACCTAATCAAGCACTAAAGAACTGTTTAACATCCTTAGGGTACTAGAATCCCCCATACCTCCTCCTGTCACCTGCACTAAAGACTCTACTTGGTGCACTAATATTCAAAAAGCTCTCCTTGACAAAAGAGTGCTTCTAAAAGCCAAAATTGAAATGAAAAAACTCAGTCTTACACCGGACACTTATCTACACAATCCACAGGATCCTCCAAAACTATGCAATCCATTTAAGTTCTCTCCTCTTACTACCAAGGAGATACAATGCATTATTGCTAGTCTTAAAGCATCAAGATGCCAGGGGGACATCTGCCTGGCAACCATCATTAAAGAGGCAGCGAGGGATTTCACGCCCTTCATCACAACACTTATAAACACATTGTTCGAAACTAGTACAGTCCCAACTAATTTGAAAGACACCTGGGTCCTTCCTCTATTAAAAAAAACAACCTCAACCCTTACATCCCAACAAATTACAGACCAATAACTACAGTACTGTGTCTCCTGAAGATCCTAGACAGGGCAGCTTACCTTCAGATACAGGAAAATTTGGAAACCAATAACCTTCTTGGCCTACAACAATCAGGCTTCAGGCCCAAGCACGGCACCGAAACGGCTTTCATAGATCTAAAAATCCAAATGGAAGACATAAAAGATAAAGACAATTTAACCGTCCTTCTGATTTTAGATTTATTGGTCGCTTTCAACCTAGTCATTCATGAAGTTCTTTGCAATCACCTCCCTTCAGCAGCCCATTTCTCAGACAAAGCTACTACCTGGATAAATCTTTCCTGGACAACAGAACAATGAGGGTGTTTGCACCGACTGCATCAGCCGAGCCTGCGCCGGACACTTGTGGAGTACCTTAGGGCTCTTGTGTTTACATTTTCACAAAGCCCCTTTTTGATGACCATGACCATTTGGGTGTCACCTACACTGACTATGCAGATGACACCCACATCCTCATTCCTATCACCTGTGACTATGCCACTGACTGGAAACTTCTCAATAAGATATACCTAATCATCCAAGTATGGATGGCTATGCACAGCCTCTGCCTTAATGATGATAAGACAGAGTTACTACTCATTGGATCCCAGACCAGACTGAATAGATTAGACAGCCAGTTTAACTCCTTCAAAATAGATGGCAAAACAACATAAATGTGAAAACACTTGTAAAATAACATGACTCCTCACTGACTCAGACAGGACAAGTTAATGTGACAGCGTCTGCCACAGCTTATACCTGCAAACTAATTAATGCCTGCAAAATGTTCCTATCGACAGCAAGCTGCATGCACCGCCATAGCTAGAGCACTTATTATATCCAATTTAGATTATTGCAATGCCTTGTACCTAGGAACCAATCAGCTAACCTAAAAAAGCTGCAGATACTCAAGAACAATGCGCTTAGAACTGCATTGACCATCCCTAAAACCCACCATATACCGGTGGTGAGTCACTCTGCACATTGGCTTTCAATCTTTCAATCAAAGACGAAGGGAAGAAGTATACAGAGGGGGGAAATAGGTTGTTATTTTACTAGTAGGTTTCAGACAGGCTGCAAAGGTTGATTCTCCAGTTCACTTCCAGGTCACATGCCACACCTCAGAATTAAACACCTGTCTCATAAAACAAACATATTTGGAGGTGCAGTAAACACGAGGCTGTAATTACGTCACCTTCACTTTCCCTTCACCGCCAAATTACAAGAACACAAAACCAGTGGTAATTCTACGGCAGTAATTTAATTCCAGCAGAATTACTGCCAAGAAAATTACAAGGTGAAATACAGCTCAATTACTTCCAGAAAATAGGCAGTGATTCCTCAAAAAATGCATTTCTGCCATCTCCACCTCAGATGTGAAGATAAATGAATGCAGGTGTAGAAAATAAGCCACAGAGGCATTCAATTGCATCCCAAAGAGAATTTAAGGGCCACACCTTCCACCAAACTCACTTCGAAGCAACATGCAGCTCCTGGCGGTTATGGATTATGGGCTCTACAACTTAATGTTACATAATGAGCTTGCGATTCATGCAGTGTGGCAGCTGCCAAGGACATTCCCTCCACAAGGCAGAGGAGACATGTCATGAGGAGACCAGCCATACCCCGAGTCAGACCCTCACCATGGTACTCTTGTTCAGAGGAGAATTGCCTAGCATTTTGGTGCTGGACTGCCCCAGGGCAGGACAAAGACTGATATGTTTGGGATATTTCTTCTCTGTGAAAGATAGTGAGCTAAAGACTCTGGGTAAGTCTCTCGTAACCAGGACTAATGTCTGGCAGAGGGACTCCCAGGACCCCCCTTGTTAATTTGCATATTTAAGTAACTTTGGGTCTCACCCTAAGTTACTAGGGGAATCCAGACGTGGACCCCTTGCTCACTATTCTTAGAGAGGCATAGATCCACCCTACTGATGAGGTCCAACCAGACCGAAACACGTGTCTGGGGTTTCTGTTGGTACTCTTGTTCAGAGGAGAATTGCCTAGCATTTCGGTGCTGGACTGCCCCAGGGCAGGACAAAGTCTGATATGTTTGGGATATTTCTTCTCTGTGAAAGATAGTGAGCTAAAGACTCTGGGTAAGTCTCTCGTAACCAGGACTAAAGTCTGGCAGAGGGACTCCCAGGACACCCCTTGTTAATTTGCATATTTAAGTAACTTTGGGTCTCACCCTAAGTTACTAGGGGAATCCAGACGTGGACCCCTTGCTCACTATTCTTAGAGAGGCACAGATCCACTCTACTGATGAGGTCCAACCAGACCGAAACACGTGTCTGTGGTTTCTGTTGGTACTCTTGTTCAGAGGAGAATTGCCTAGCATTTCGGTGCTGGACTGCCCCAGGGCAGGACAAAGACTGATATGTTTGGGATATTTCTTCTCTGTGAAAGATAGTGAGCTAAAGACTCTGGGTAAGTCTCTCGTAACCAGGACTAATGTCTGGCAGAGGGACTCCCAGGACCCCCCTTTGTTAATTTGCATATTTAAGTAACTTTGGGTCTCACCCTAAGTTATTAGGGGAATCCAGACGTGGACCCCTTGCTCACTATTCTTAGAGAGGCACAGATCCACCCTACTGATGAGGTCCAACCAGACCGAAACACGTGTCTGGGGTTTCTGTTGGTACTCTTGTTCAGAGGAGAATTGCCTAGCATTTCGGTGCTGGACTGCCGCAGGGCAGGACAAAGACTGATATGTTTGGGATATTTCTTCTCTGTGAAAGATAGTGAGCTAAAGACTCTGGGTAGTCTATCGTAACCAGGACTAATGTCTGGCAGAGGGACTCCCAGGACCCCCCTTGTTAATTTGCAGACCCTCACCATGGACATTGATGGATGACCAGATAACCACACTCAACTAGCCAAATAGGGACACCATAGCTGTGCTGCCTACCCTCATAAAGCTAGAACTCCAGGGTGGGATCCAAATCAGGACAGCAATCCCACCCCTGCTGAAACTGGTGGCAGTCCCACACTTCCTAGCTATGGGAACATTTCAGCACACCGTTGGGATGCTACGTGACTTGTTGTAGCCAACATTTTCTAAAGTATTGGCACAGGTACCTGAGGCATTGATGCAACATGCATCAAATCACATTGATATGCCCACAACCCCATGACACCAATGCAAATTTCTATGCCACAGCACACTTCCCCAACGTGATTGGCACACTGGAGTGCGCAGATGTGGCATTGGTACCACCCCAGTCACAGGAGAAAATATACTGTGACAGAAAGCAGCACCAATACATGAAAATACAAATGAATACCGCAACAGAAAGCAGTATCACTAGATGAACATACAAATGTCATACAATGCAGATAGGCTAGTGAGCCACTGCTGCACCCGTTTCCCGGGTTCAACCCATGATGCCATGGTCCTGAGGCTCATCACCATGTCAGCGTTCATGAGCTCCCACAGGGGTCATCATACGTGGATATTGGGTAAGTAGCAACTGTGAAAATGCTATGCACAATGTGGGCAAAGAAGGTGATGGGGTGAATGGGGGCGGGGGAGCAGGAGTACTGCCATGCACATATGACACATGTAAATGTAAGACCATGCTGCATGTGAGTGCAAAAATTCAAGCCTACAAGGGGCACAAAAGATTTACACTCCAGAGGGAGCTGCTCTTTGCCCACATCACACCGCCCAATAGGAACAGTGACATGAGTGGCCCTCATAGTCACGCACAGAAGATGCACTGATGTATGCCCAACAAGCACTCTTCCACTATCAGCCATTGTAAGGTCCAGCCACCCCAAATGTCATACATAGAGAGGCTCCTTACATTATCTTACGTAATTGTTACACACGTTGCAATGTACAATGAGGCCTCTGTACACAACAAAAACTTCCATTATTAATCATGACACTTGCCTTTTGCAGGTGACTCCGCCTATTCACTACTACCATAGCTAATGACACCCATCAGAAGGCCTGCAACTCCATAAGATATGGCATAAAACAAGGCACATGCACAGCCCAGAGTGTGCATTGAACGTACATTTGGGCTGCTCAAGGGAAGATTCCGGTGCCTCCACCGGACAGGTTGGGCACACGTGTACAGTCCTGAGAAGGTGGGGAAGATGGTCAGGGTCTATGCAATGCTGCACAAGTACATTTGGAGGCCCATCCCTGTGCCTCGTAAGGAAGACATTGGCCCCACAGAATCTCACTCTGGCCCTGACAATGCAAGTAATCAGAGTCCACCTTTGAGGTGGACATAAAGATGCAAGGGAGGGATGCATCATATATCATTAACTTATTCAGAAAATGTTTTGATTACAACTATGCAGGCACTGTAACATAACATCACTACAAACAATAATATTCAGTCCCTTGCCCACCCACCACCCACATCCCCAACAGACCCTTGCCCACCCACCACCCACCTCCCCACCCTGGACCACCTGCCACCCACATCCTCAAAAGTTCCTTGTGCACCCGCCACCCACATCACCAACAGTCCCTTGCCCACCCACCACCCAAATCCCCAAAACAATGACTGGCTTAGCCCCTCTTTTGTTTCTTGCAAAGTCGCAGCTGGAAAAGGGGGCTATCTCCTCTGGGAGAGCCTGTATTTGAAGCTGGGCAAGGATCCCCTAGTGGGCATGGCCGAGATGGAACTGGTTGTGTCACCCCCACGAATGTGCTGGAAAGTCTGAGTCCTTGTCCTTAGCAAGGTCTCATTGCCTGAGGACATGGACTCTGCCAACTCCTGCACCCTGTGGCCTACTACTGTCAGTACTGCTGTGGCATCTGTAACCCACCTGCTCTGCCTCTCCACAATGGCAGCCAGCCTTCTCAAGCCTCCCTGAATTGCATCCTGAATGGCATTAGCATGCCCCTTGTGTTCCTCTGTGATGGCCTCCATCCGTTCCTACCACTATTTGATTTGGCTCAGTCTTTGCCATATTGCATCCAGTGTTGTTGTGGGGACTTGCGATGATGGGTCATAGGGCATATCCCCCCCCCGCCGATACATGTGGCCCACCATCTGCAGTGTCATCATCATCAGGAGTGAAATCACTGTTCTGATCATGGTGCCACTGGGATGGCTGGCCAGTGTATATGGGCGAAGACATGGTTGTGAGAGGAGAGAGGAAGGGAAGTTTTGGAAAGTAAATCTGATGGGGCATACCCCTTGTGATGGCAGGAGTGTGTGGAATGTTTGTGTCTGTGTCCACTGCCACACTTTTTGCAAAGCTTTGCATTGTCACACTTGTGGTCTGAGGCACTGTGAAAGATGCAGCTGTGCTGGTGGTCGCCACTGTTTCTGTTGCAAAGGTCCACATAACTGTGGTTGTGGTGGTGGTGGCCACAGTGTTACCGCTGCCTGAGGTAGAGATGGCTCTGTTGTCACCAGTACTGGCAAGCGCAGCTGCTGTCAGGACATTGAGCACTATGATGGCTGATGCAGACTTTGTGCCTTTTTCCCCTTGCCAGCACTCTGCCGTGTATCCCAGGATGTCTGGCAGGAGGGTGGTGCTGGAGTTGAAGTTGTGGTGCCAGAGGTGCCTGTTGTGCTGCTGCCTTTCTGTTCCTCGGGCTGCCATGGCTACCTGTGGTGAGATAAGTGACATGCCTTTAAGACCAAAGTGCAAAAGGGGTTGCTTGTGCATTGAATTACAGCGTTGTTCTTAGCCCACCCACCCAACCAATACAGTTCTTATGGGAAAGGGTGTGGGTGTGTCACGGGGTCATCATGGAATTGAAAGCTTTGTACCCTGCAACTAGTGACTGCATCTTGACTGCCTGAATGCAGTAGGTGGCGTGGCCCTAGAGGGATTGTGTAGTGACCAGCGGGGGGGTGATCATAGCGGTGAGGCTGTGTTAGGGAGAA
This sequence comes from Ambystoma mexicanum, assembly GCF_040938575.1. Lineage (NCBI taxonomy): Eukaryota > Metazoa > Chordata > Amphibia > Caudata > Ambystomatidae > Ambystoma > Ambystoma mexicanum. Next base: position 764,198,255 of record NC_090930.1, on the reverse strand, counting down.
TTTTCTGTTTAGTGCTAAATTCCCCCCACCTTAGAGACCCCAGCTCATTTGCTGAACTTTGGGACTTTGTACTTTTAATTTTCTGTGTTTTCTGTGTTCTTTTGGGTGCGGAGTCTGAAAAACTCCATATGCATCATCTTTTACATGGTGTCACACAGCACCTTCAGTGCAGTGACACAGGGAAGTATTTCAGATTTCCCCAAGGTTTCAATACCTTCTCTTGGATAAACTACTGTTTCCAAGAGCAGTGAAGTGAAACTGACTTTACTTACACTTGTAACTTTCTATTTTACAATAGGGTGCTGGAGGGGTTCCCTTTGTCTAGCTTCTCATGTAACATTTTTATGTTACCCTTTCCTCACTGAATGGCTGGTAGCAGTGATTTACTTGTTACTACCATTATGGGATTTTAGCGCAGGCTGCGTTCGCAGCCACGGTAGAGCACCAATGGATGCCATTTTTGTCAAAATGGCCCTGGTCTTCTTTTTTCGCCATTTCTTTGTGGAAAGGTCCTTCTTGAGATTTACTCTGTATGCCAAACCAGGTTTGGTCCCTTTGTTCGTTTTGTCCTAGGCAGGCTTCATGAGTGAAACTCGCCTCTGGCTCCAGGGTGTCTGCAGGGACAGAAAGTGAGGGAGGTGCCCAAAACTCCCTGTGCTTAGTCTCCTAAGAGACATGAATGCACTCTAAAGTTATTGGCTGGCTGGCTGTCCGGGAAGGACTGGGCTGGAATGAATGGGGGCAAGCTGCATAAAAGGCGAGGCTTTTTTGGCTTAGGAGGCAGAGTCGACCACTGGACGAAGGAATCCGAAGAAGAACTTGAAGAAGACGCCTGCTGCAACTCCTGGACCGTTGGTTTGCCCATTGAAGCCCTGCTGCTGTGTTGAAACTCCAAATTCATATCGACAGAGAAGCTCCCGCAAGGACGACTTCTCGCTTTCAGTTGGTGGCAGTGGCGTAACTTTACTGAAAATGTTGGGGGGACATGAAATCTGTAGAAAAGGTGCCCCAGCCAAATTAATGGAGACAAAATGGTGAGCCATGGAAGTTGGGGGGGACAAACACCCCTGGCCCCCACTAAAATTACGCCCATGGTTGGTGGGACCAATCAACTCCAAAGTAAGCCACCTGGACATCCTCTCAAAGCTGGTCGAGTATCCACTGCAGTCGCTGCTGGAGCCGGATAGCCAGGGAGAGGAACACCAGTGTGTATGTGCGTTGCTTGTAAGCTGGCCAAGGGCTCCAGGAAGATCCTCCAGAGTCCCAGGAAGAAGGACTGACCGAGCCTCAGCCCCCTCAACAGAGTGCAGGACCCAAGATGCAAGAAAGGCCCATCTTGACAGCCAGGAACTGCGGTGTTGCTATTTGCGGTAGACGCAAGGAGCTGAAACACCAAACAGCCACTTGTTGGAAGTTTGCCGGTTGCGAGCGGTGACTGTACCATTGCAGTGCAGGAGTCCCCAGAAGTCCTCCCTCTTGGCCCCACTACTGAGGCCCAGGAACAGCAAGATCTGCAGAGCTGCACATGAACAGAAGTCATCTGCTGCACTTTTTCTTCAACCTAAAGGTACTGTAAAGTCTAAAAGAACGTACCTCTTGTTGTGTAGCCACTTGTCCTCGTTGGAGACTTGTTTGGTTGCATGTGTAAAGTTGCTGTCAGCTTCTTTACTTCACAAGCCTAATCAGCTTGTGGCCATACTTTGATTTTCCTCTATTCTACCAAGACTTTTTAAACATTGGAAAGGGCTTTCTAGTTACCTGTAAGAAGTGCTTCAGTTCACCTTGATTTTTGCCAACTTAACATTGGCTGGCCTAGGCTACCTGAATGACTCTTCTCTCTGCTGCTTCTGTGTTTTGCCTTCCGTCCAGGAAAGGGTTAACTGACTTTGCATTGGGGGGTTGTATTGAAAGTACCTACCTACTTAAGAATAACTGTATGAATACTTGTTTTATTCTGAGCACTCTTGTCTTTAACACTACTGCTAAGAATATTCTAAATGCAACCGTGATATATAAATGTCAGCAGCACTCTAGCTATTGAAGTCACTTGAGGGTGTAGGTAGTGCCTGTGTGTCATCCCAAATGGGTATTTGCTGATTTAGACAACTAAGAGTGTGTATTTATGAAGTATATTTGTGTGCTGTTTTATATTGCCCCCTTCTGAAGAAGACTTATTCTAAGTGACTGATAAATAAATTAATAATAGTTTTATCGAGAAACCTTGTGTGTAAGAGTTTATTTGAATACTTGTCACTGAGAATCTCTGTGTAACTCCCCTACAGCTCACAGTGACCCCTCTTGAGATAAGCCTGGCTGCTCCACAGGCTAGCAACCTGTGTAGTGCAGACGTATACCAAAGTTTGGGTTTCTATTGCCAGGAGATCAGGGTTGTTGTAGTGCACCCAAAGGGTACTGCATACAATCTTGCCTAGCAGGCTGGATGCATTGTTTCAATGAGTAGGCCTTCACTGATATGTGAAGTATGCCTAAAGCCCTTTATGAGACTTGGTGTTGTGTGGATAGGTGGCATATGCCCCACAAATGTCTTTCTGACCCATTGCATTACATGTTTGCCCATGCCTCTGTGTGAGCGTGATGGGAGATGATGCATTGCCATGAACTAAGAGACCTCTCGGTCACATGTAACCTTGCCAACTGAAAATGCATATACACTTCATGTAACAAGCGCCACGATGCCTCTGGGCTGCAGGTGCACTATACAAATGCAAATAAATAAATAAATCCCTGGGTACGGTCCCCACTGCCACCACTGTGTCAATGTTCGTAGACCTTATACTGCATTGTGGTCTTCCTGCTACTGACCCCATGCACCAGGTCTGTGTTAGCCACCACCTCATCAGCCAGTACAGTTATCTCTGCCTCTGTGAATTTTGGCTCCCGCAGCCTCATTTCCGGTACCAGGATTTGGATTGTGTCCCCTGCCATGTATGGGAACTTTTTTTTACGTGGATGGCTGCTACAACTGTTGATGTTCAATGGATAGTGTTTTTCAAAATGGCAGCTGATCAGCTTCCCCTTTTTGAAGGGGAGGCTGTTTCCACCTGGCACCAATTCCGCTGTTTTTTGGTGCAATTGCTGTTCGGTAATTCCTCCAATTTTGATGGCGGGAACAGTGTTTCCACTGAAAATTGGCAGAATTACCACTTGGTGTCAGATTTTGGTGGTCATTTCACCATGCGCAATTACCATTACCGGAAGGTGCATTTTTCCATGTCCACCACCTCATAATATGGTGGTAATTCCGCTGACCACATTGGCGGTAACGGTCATTCCGTGTGACGGAAATACCACTATTATTACCACCAAACTCGAAATAAGCCCTATAGTGTTCCAGATGCCCAAAAAATAGAAAGTAGAAGGATGGCATTCATTGCTTGTAATGCCAATTCCTTGGGTGACGTGATTAAGAGAGGGACTATCTTACATTACATTAATAGGCATACACCAGATGTCATATTACTTCAAGAAATAAGTTTGGTGAGAACAGAATGTAGGTTCTTTCTGAGATCCAATTATAGAAAAACTCTACATGCAGGTCTCTCAAGGGGCTCCAGAGGAGAAATGACCATGATACATAAACACCTTCTGTTTAAACTTGCAAAGTCATAGAGAATAGACGCAGCAGATATGTACTGTTGGCGGGAAAGATCCACCCCCACAAAGTATGGAGTTTCAACTTGATCGAGCCACATCCAGCATGCTTTTGGATCATGGAGGGGAGACTTCAATTAGGTATTGAGTTATGCATGGGTTCAAACCTATCTTAGTGGCAGGAATTCAACTAGCCACACTATCCTGTACAATTTTGCCCCGACATTAAGTATGTCAGACGTCTGAGGTCACTCCACCCTCAAGCCATCACTTTTTTGTTTTCACTTGGGGGTTCACAAGTGCATGTCAAGACCATAATACGTTTTTGTTCTGCAAAGTGAATTGTATAGAATTGTATTTGTCAGGATCCTACCCAGGGGAAAATCAGACAATTCACCTTTACTGATTGGCATACGGGGAACCAAGCCTAGGTCAAGGGGAGATTGGCGACTCAATGCATACTACTTTGGTTTTCCCATACTGATTGAAAACTTAATGGCCAAAATAGAAGAATACTTTGAACTTAATTCAACATCTGTGGGCAGCACACTAAAGCTATGAGAGGGCTATAAAACAGTACTATGCAGTGATATAATTTCAATGCTATTTGCTAGGAACAAAAATCGAATAAGAAATATGGAGGAATGAGAGGGCTATAAAACAGTACTATGCAGTGATATAATGTCAACGCTATTGGCTAGGAACAAAAATCGAATGAGAAATATGGAGGAAATAGAAATTGAATAACTGAAACTTGGAAATTCTTACAAACTGCTCCAATGCATACACAGGTTGTTACTAAAGACTAGTGAAAAGTACTGCAAACATGTTCTCAGCCCTACATGCCACGCACACCGGGACAAGAAAAGTAGAATTTACAACATGGGAGATAAGTCTGGGAACTTAGTGGCTTGGCTTGAAAGGCGGGATGATGAATCATGATATGCCAGGGAATTAGATAACAGGAAAGGAGGGACTATAACTGAATATAGAGGGATAGCCAATGAATTTGCTAAGTATTCTACAGGCTACCCCACACTCAAGCCAGTACGGATGAGCAAAACGCTGCATATAATATTATATTACCTCAAATGACTGTGCAAGAAAAAGCTGAGTTTCTTCTTGATGGCACAGAAGAATAGATCATAATGGGGCGCTCAAACCCTCAGTCTTGGAAAACAGCAGGACTGGACGTATTCCCTATAGATCTTTAGAAGAGACTTATCAACAAAATTACAAAATCCATGCTCGACCTCTTTAAAAAATGTAAGGACAAAGGCGAGCTAACCCCAGTCCTTCGGCAAGGAGCAACAGTGGTTATCCCTAAGAAAAACACATCTCCTAATGAATGCTCCTCATACGACCCATTATGCTCATCAATTGTGAAGCCAAAATCCTTGCTAAGATTCTGCCCAAACAATTGTTACAATTTATGCCTTCCATAACTCACACGCATCAGTGCGGGTTCTTACCCAGTAGATCCACCGGGATGAATATTAGACGGCTCCACATTGAAATAGACCAGGCCTCTCTCATTCAAGTCCCATTACCAGTCCACACCATTGATTTTAAAGAAGCCATTTGTTGCAGTACTATTGGGATTCTATGGTGTGTACTGACACGAATGGGCTTTGACAATGGATTCCTAACCTGGATCAGATTGGTTTATGAGAAACCCGTGACATCATGCAAAGTGAATGGGCCTTCTTCATGAGCATTCTCTCTGGAGAAGGAAACAAGACGGCAATGTCTTCTTTTACCACTCTTGTTCCCACGGGCCATCAAGCCCTTGGCAATTCGGCAGGGATTCGATACAACATGGCCTGGCTTTGTGTGGCCCACGAAACAGAAAGACATGATAGCACTACATGATGATGCCCTCTATTTTCCTGGGAGACCCAATCCACTCCTGCCCGAAGGTGACAAATCCTTAAAGAATATGGCAAAATCAGCTGTCTGGGGGTGAACTTGCAACATCTATGATGTTCCCCATACACTGGGTTGAATTAGTAAAACCCCCAGATTGCAACCTCCAAACTGCTAAAGACACATTCAAATACCTGGGTATAAATATATGTGAAGACCAACTAATCTTTCTCAAACACAAACTGGAGCCGATAACTAATCCTCTCTTATATGATGCTATACAATGTAAATCGTTACTGATAACCCTGTTGGGCAGGGCTACACTATATAAAATGTTAATATGCTTTATATCAAGCCATTTCATCATTTACATCACAGGCACTATTGAATATCAAATCCAAATTGGAAGCTGAAATCTGTCCCTTAGACTCCAAAGAATGCACTGATTCACTGATGTTTCCCCATGAGGTTGCAATATCATCTAGACCCCGATTGGTACAACTTAAAATTCTGCACAGAATCTACTATGCAAGAACACTGCTTTTCAAATGAGTCCGGGCATGCCACCAATACTGTCTATACTGCAAAAATGTTGACAGCAACTTTTTTCACAGTACATGTCAATGTCCACAGACACAAACATTCTGGCACTCAACTCTGAGTACATTATCGAGTGTGATGGGCACTGAAATACCCAGTGCTTCGAAGTTGTTGTTGATGGGTATATAGTGTGATTCTTAAAGGCAACATTGCTCTGTTTTGGGGGAGTGAAGAGCTACCAAGCTTCGCGAAATGGTCCTTTGATGTTGCCTGATGAATTTATAACTCACACGGATGCCCTTATAAAGTTCAGGAAATATGGGACAATTGGATGTATACATGAATAGACCAGATAAAATGTACTTAAAGAGATGGAGGATCACGTATAGATTGCAGTCTTGTTGTTTCTCAGAATATGATTTCTTAAATTCTGATTTACATGTTACTGTCCTGAGAAAACCAATAAAAATGTTTTGTTGAAAAAAAAGGTGTGTTACAGTGGCAATGCTGACATATATTGCAGGGATATGCATCAAGGAAACTTGATTTGTAGGATAATGTTGGCATATTTTGTGGGAAGATGTATCATGAAAATGTGTTTTACAGAGAGGTTTTTGGCATAATTTGGTGGGTTGTGAAAATGTGTTTTACAGGGCATGTATACCACAATTGTGGGGTCATTAGCCAAGAAAACATGTTTCACAAGTCAGTCCTAGCATATACTCTGGGGATATATATCAGAAATATGTCTTTTACAGGGCAATTCTGGCATACCTTGTGGGTCATTCAACATGAACATTTGCTTTACAGGACAGGAACATGGACATATTTTGTGGAGGCATGTAAATGTGCTTTACAGGGTAACAATGCCATTTATTGTGGGCATAGGCGTCAAGAAAATATGCTTTACGGGCCAATGTCTGCAAATGTTCTAGGTGCTGAATATGCTAAACAGGGCTCTGCTTTCATACATTTTGGGCCCATTCATCATGAAAGTGATTTGCAGTGGCAGTATATTGTGGGCACAGAAATCATGAAGTGTGTTTTTGTGTGAAAATGCTGGCATACATTGTGGGCCTAGGCAGCATAAATATAGGTTGTAAAATATGTCTGTATACTGTCTGTATACTGTAGGTTATCTGACATTTATTAGAATGTTTCCTGCTACTCTCCAGAACCGAATGTAAATTACATGGTTTTTCATCCAATGTTTGCAATAATTATTCTGCAAAATTCACCATTTCAAGCAATTATTTAAAAAAAATTATCTGGAGGTGACCCCACGAAAATCCCCTTGGGGTGGTTCAAGCTTGCTTGCAAGCATCATTTCAGATCACGGATCAGTGTCCTTTCATTTTTTTCTTTTTTAAATCATCAACTGACTTGAAAGTTGACAATAGGATAGACTAATCCTCTTTTAATGGAGAACCCCTCACTGCACTTCAGACATGCAAAAGGGGCACTCTGTGACTGGTGTCATTCTGGTCGTGGTGCACTTCAGCACAAAGCACCACAATGAAAAATAATAATCCCTGGAAGTCTTGCGTACTGTTATTCGTTGCCTACTGTGAACTCAATGCTGCAAATTATGGATAGGTTTTCCAAAGTACCCGAAATCAGAGTACAATCCTGTTTCCAGCACTTCCACCGGGATTGCATTTTAAAACTCGGGGTACATGATAAATCTTAATGGTGCATTTTTGAAGTCTGAAAATGCTGTTTCTATTAAGTGGTGGAGTGATGATCTGCTTCCTTCTTCAGTTGCTATTCAAGTTACCAATGAACCCAACACTCAAGAATTATTGGTGTATGTGCAAAATATACAACAATGCACTGTGGTACATCGTGACTATATGATGTGTTTCCCTGTGAAAAGCAAATTCACAACTGCTTGTGTTGGTTTGCCTTTTCCTGAATATCATGATAACAAACTGTTTTGTGTGTGGAAAGGGCATATGCAGAGGGATGCTTGCTGTTCTGCAATACCAGTTCACTGACTCACAGCTCGTGTGGACTCGCTGAAAAGAGTTCAGCAGAGTGGCATTTAAATAATGATGTGTCAATTACTGGTTTCTCTAGCACTGACTTCATTCGAGCCACGACCTTCTCAACACTGGCACTTTGCTGGGTTATTACAACGGGCTGTGCAAAAAAAAAAGACATATTAAAGTTATATCTCAAAAATATCTTCTTCTAATAACAATGTTTCATCACTAGGAACACGGTGAACTGAACAAGCGTTGCCTTACATTTACACAGAAATTAACTGACTTCATTTCACCTCCCCCAGGAAAAGCAAATCATTGATATTCTCATTTAATTGTACTGAGGGGATAATAATGTTACAACGATTTAGATCAGGAAAAAAAAGTAGGGAGCTGTCATAAAAAAAGCAACTGGCAAACTAATACTAAGCACAAGCAAGACCTTAATCAGCCAATCAAATTGACTGATTTAGGTCTTACTAGTCCCTCTGAGCAGCCCCATATGCTACAACGAAATGAGGCCAATATTTGCATTCTGAAAATGCTGTGCATGCCGTAAAGCTGATGTTAATAGTAGATAGTATATTCTGATATTTTGTTGGGAAAAATCTCAAATGATATATATTTTCGCAAAACAAAATGTGATTGTAAGAGCAACTTGAGTTTACGCCAGTCGGCCATTAACCTATTAACGAAGATTTCAACAGTGTAAATAGAATTCGGTATGTATTGCTTGTGTGCGTCTTGTAGATATGATGAGCATCTATGAGGAGCACTGAGCATCTTCAGACTGTCTCTAGTGCAAATCATTGGAGTGCATAACATCCAATCAATCTGTGGTCACATTACAGAAAGTGGTCAGACAGCGCAATGGATCACTATCCCATTTTTTTCATGCTCATAATTTTCAGTAACAATCAATATGTGATTTTATGTGTTTTTGTAAAAATGTTGACATGTGTTTTACTATTTTTGCAAGTGTGAAAAGTTTCTTAGTAAACTAAAACACACTAGTAAAAACAGAAAATAGCAACCTGCGTGGTCTCTTCTGTAATTTATATATATTCTATAGATGTGTCGTGAAACAGGTGTCTCTTAAGGGAGGTCGGTTTTAGATAGGATTTGAAGAAATTAAGGTTCAGTTAACATGAACACTAGTTTCCAGGGCTGTCACAAGTGTCTGCACTACTCGCAAAACAGGTGCAAATACACCATCTACACAGTGTCTTCCTTCTTCATGGGAGTCTCTTTTCATTTTTTGGTTTTAGTGGACCTTCCTGGCTTTGGCAGCACTTTCACAAAAAGTAAATTGATAAAACTGGTTAGCTGACCTATACCATTGGATAGAGAGCCATGACCAGAAGTCATGCCCCAAAGGCGGAACTCAGGACGTTGAACCCTGAAATCAGATGGCTCCCCAAACACTGGCCAGCTTAGTTTCTTTGTGGCTTAAGTGATTAGGGAATTGCAGCCAATACAAAGGGTGCAGAATTAATAAAAACCGTATCCTTAATCCCCCTGTTGACTCATTAAGCATTGTCTACACTAGAGGTGTTCCTTCTCCTTTGTATGTCCCATATTCATAACAATATATCACCTTATTTGCTTCCTCCTCTGTCCAGAAAGGTCATTTATGTTTTGCTCTGGTTCTCAAGTTCTGCCATCCTGCTAAATAATACAAAGGTTACATTACACAATGTCAAATCAAACATCAGATTGAGGACCATTTGTACCAAGGTACTCATATGTTACAGAAAGACATTTATGTCATGCTTTGTGTTGAGGCCTACTTGTACTGCTCATAGCTTATATATCTGTCTAGCTTCTGTTTGTTTCAACTTGAGTTCTCGATCACCTCCTCTTATGTCATTGCTTACACTGTATAGCTCAACACATTTCACTTGCTGCTTGTTGTTATTTGTGTGAATCCTTTGCCAATGTGACACAAGGGGTAATTTAGGTAACATAGGACCCTGGCTTCCAATAATATTTGGGTTATCCCGAATTCTTATGTTATGTTTTGTTTTATGGAATTTGTGTAGTGCCTACTGCCATTGGTATTGCCTCGAATTATCCTTAATTCACAGACACATAAAGCATAGACAAAATAGAGTGCACATTTAGTTTTACACTTAAAGAATTGTCTGATTTCCGTTGTCATTTAAAAAAAAGAAGGGTATACATTCCACCATATATATATATATATAGGCCATGTAGTTATGGTTAAGTTGCTGTTTCCATAGGAAGAGCACTTTTTGGGCGGCTTATAACTTTGCTCCCCCTGGAAGAATCCTCACCAAACTTTGCAAAAAAAGTATATGGCCCACTCTGAATGCAAAGTTTGGTGAGGATTCGTCCAGGGGGGCAAAGTTATAGGGGGGGTCCCAAATTTTTTTTTCCCCATAGACTGAATGGGGAAAAAACTTTGCTCGCGCCTACACCCCAAACCGCTGGACGGATTTTCACCAAATTTGGACCAGTAGTAGCGGCTTGGTCCCGAAAGCGTGCTTTTGCAGATTTGATGAAAATCCGTCTAGTTTTATTTTGTAAAATGACCAAAACGTAGGTCATAAAAAATAAGTGATATCTGTGTTCGGTCCGCGGACAGACTTCCCTGTTCGCTCCACGGACAGTGTCCTGTTGCGTGATGTTTGCGGACATGCGACATGTTCACTGATTGGATGGCGCAGAGCTTGGAGGGCGTCAGATTTTCGGTAGCGCCTGCCAACTTGGATTCGCGGACGTCCGCGGACAGCGCGGTGAAACTTGGTTTCAAATTTGTATTTAGTAGAGTGTGTTTGTGTGTAAGAGTGTTTGGGGAGGGTGGGAGAGTATGAGATAGGTTAAATGTTGTGTTTTTTAATGTGGTAGACGCTCTTGTTGTGTTTGATTTGTCCGCGGATAAAACGGCTGTCCTGAAATGTTCTAAGTAAACTAAATGGGGGGGGTGTTCTGAGGACGCAATATGTGTCCGTTTTGTTCGCAAGCAAGCTGAAACTGTTCTAAGAACACTCGCAGTGTCCTGAAATGTTCATAGGGGTGTCCTGAAGACGCTCTCCGTATTGTTCTCTGGCAAGTTGAATGTGTTCTAAGAACACTGGTGGTGTTCTGAAATGTTCGTAAATAAACAAAATGGCGGTGTCCTGAGGACGCTCTCTGTATTGTTCGATGGGAAGTTGAATGTGTTCTAAGAACACTCGTGGTGTCCTGAAATGTTTGTAAATAAACAAAATGGGGGTGTCCTGAGGATTCTGTCCGTATTGTTCGATGGGAAGTTGAATGTGTTCTAAGAACACTGGTGGTGTTCTGAAATGTTTGTAAATAAACAAAATGGGGGTGTCCTGAGGACGCTGTCCGTATTGTTCGATGGGAAGTTGAATGTGTTCTAAGAACACTCGCGGTGTCCTGAAATGTTCGTAGTAAACAAAATGAGGGTGTCCTGAGGACACTGTCCGTGTTGTTCGTTGTCATGTTTAAAGTGTTCTAAGAACACTTGCGGTGTCCTGAAATGTTCGTAGGGGGTGTCCTGAAGACACTGTCCGTATTGTTCTCTGGCAAGTTGAATGTGTTCTAAAACACTCACGGTGTCCTGAAATGTTCGTAAATAAACAAAATGGGGGTGTCCTGAGGACGCTGTCCGTATTGTTCTCTGGCAAGTTGAATGTGTTCTAAGAACACTCGTGGTGTTCGAAAGGACGACCTCGACCTCCTCATCCTTAATGAAACTTGGCTCAATGAAACGTCAGGCCCAGCCTTATCCCTTGCCATCCCACCTGGGTATTCCATTTTCAGGAAAGACCGCACCTCGCATAAAGGTGGAGGCGTTGCCCTCATCGCCAGGGAAGCCATTGCCATTAGAGAAGTTGAAGGCCTGCTTGACACCAACAGCGACTACCTCCCTCTAAAAATTGACGTTTCTCCCAACTGCACCATAACCTTGCACATTGTATATAGACCCCCAGCTTGCCCTCACCCACGAATGCCTCCACAAGCTCGCCCCGCCTTACCTGACCGACAAAATCATCAGGCACACGGGCACCAGACCCCTAAGATAACGCTATGCCAACACGATTGTCACACCCACTTCACGAAAGGTGCGCGCTGGAGGCTCCAGCTTCCCCACCCAAGCAGCCACGTACTGGAACGCCCTGCCACCTCACCTAAGACTGATTGAATCACACATAGCCTTCTGTAAGGCTATTAAAACTAGACTCTTTGTCTAAACAGAAAATCTTTCACAAGTTGGTTTGAACAATTCCCTACATATTTGATCGTTACCGTGTAACCATGAGCCCATTGGGCACCCGCCTGTAAATCTAGTCTGCTTATCATCTGTAACAGCGCCTCGATGCCTTATGGGCTGCAAGCGCACTTGATAAATGCAAATAAATAAAATAAAATTCGTAGGGGGTGTCCTGAAGACGCTGTCCGTATTGTTCTCTGACAAGTTGAATGTGTTCTAAGAACACTGGTGATGTTCTGAAATGTTCGTAAATAAACAAAATTGGGGTGTCCTGAGGACGCTGTCCGTATTGTTCTCTGGCAAGTTGAATGTGTTCTAAGAACACTCGTGGTGTTCGAAAGGACGACCTCGACCTCCTCATCCTTAATGAAACTTGGCTCAATGAAACGTCAGGCCCAGCCTTATCCCTTGCCATCCCACCTGGGTATTCCATTTTCAGGAAAGACCGCACCTCGCATAAAGGTGGAGGCGTTGCCCTCATCGCCAGGGAAGCCATTGCCATTAGAGAAGTTGAAGGCCTGCTTGACACCAACAGCGACTACCTCCCTCTAAAAATTGACGTTTCTCCCAACTGCACCATAACCTTGCACATTGTATATAGACCCCCAGCTTGCCCTCACCCACAAATGCCTCCACAAGCTCGCCCCGCCTTACCTGACCGACAAAATCATCAGGCACACGGCCACCAGACCCCTAAGATAACGCTATGCCAACACGATTGTCACACCCACTTCACGAAAGGTGCGCACTGGAGGCTCCAGCTTCCCCACCCAAGCAGCCACGCACTGGAACGCCCTGCCACCTCACCTAAGACTGATTGAATCACACATAGCCTTCCGTAAGGCTATTAAAACTAGACTCTTTATCTAAACAGAAAATCTTTCACAAGTTGGTTTGAACAATTCCCTACATATTTGATCGTTACCGTGTAACCATGAGCCCATTGGGCACCCGCCTGTAAATCTAGTCTGCTTATCATCTGTAACAGCGCCTCGATGCCTTATGGGCTGCAAGCGCACTTGATAAATGCAAATAAATAAAATAAAATTCGTAGGGGGTGTCCTGAAGACGCTGTCCGTATTGTTCTCTGACAAGTTGAATGTGTTCTAAGAACACTGGTGATGTTCTGAAATGTTTGTAAATAAACAAAATGGGGGTGTCCTGAGGACGCTGTCCGTATTGTTCGATGGGAAGTTGAATGTGTTCTAAGAACACTCGTGGTGTCATGAAATGTTCATAAATAAACAAAATGGGGGTGTCCTGAGGATGCTGTCCATATTGTTTGATGGGATTTTGAATGTGTTCTAAGAACACTGGCGGTGTCCTGAAATGTTTGAAAATAAACAAAATGGGGGTGTCCTGAGGACATTCTCCGTATTGTTCGTTGTCAAGTTTAAAGTGTTCTAAAAATACTCGCGGTGTCCTGAAATGTTCGTAGGGGGTGTCCTGAAGACGCTGTCTGTATTGTTCTCTGGCAAGTTGAATGTGTTCTAAGAACACTGGCGGTGTCCTGAAATGTTCGAAAATAAACAAAATGGGGGTGTCCTAAGGACGCTGTCCGTATTGTTCATTGTCAAGTTTAAAGTGTTCTAAGAACACTTGCGGTGTTCTGAAATGTTCGTAGCGGGTGTCCTGAAGACGCTGTCCGTATTGTTCTCTGGCAAGTTGAATGTGTTCTAAGAACACTCTTTCACGCGCCTTGCTCGTTTGCCGTGCTGGCGCTTGTGGCAACGATGGCGTATGGTCAGACATTGATTCTTCCTTCGTGTTTTCTTGTTACCGGTCTAGTCTTTCGGCTCTCTGCCGGGTTACTGTTTCTTAAACCCGCCCCTTCCTCTCTTCCGGCGCGTTGCAACCCTTTGCTTTGCTTCTGGTGCTGATGCTGCCGGCTGCTTTCATTCCTTTGCCTTCCAGTTTTTTCGCTTTCGCTTCGGGCTTTGCCCGCTTCCTCCCTTTTCCCGGGTCTCGCCCTGCTTCCTTTCTACGGGTCTCGTTCCTGTTCGCTAGCTTTGTATTCCCTTCAAGGGCTCGCCTGCTTTCTCTTTCCCGTTATTTTCTTTCCGCCTGCTCCTGTGTACCACTGCTCCTCTCTCCTTACGTGGATTTCATTTTGAATATACCAGTACACTTACACTTACCTATGTTTCTTCGTGGGATACCTACCAGATTGTCCACCACCCAGCGACCCTTTCTATTATCAACCACGGATCCACATCAGCCTGGACTTTTACTAAGAGAGGTTTTTTTGAGCTTATGCTTTTTTCCTCTCTCCGGTCCTTCCGGAAGGGGGTCACCTGAATCCCTGTTCCACTAGGGAGACAGAGTGGCTTCCCTACGGGACAGGCCATACCTCTTCACAAAAAAAAAGAAGGCACAGAAGAAGAAAGGACACAGGAAAAAGTCGTCATCTGAAGAATCAGGTGAGGAGGATCAGGGTTTGGAAAGGGTTGGTACGACTAAACTTGACACACTCGCGGTGTCCTCAAATGTTCATAAATAAACAAAATGGGGGTGTCCTGAGGACGCTGTCCATATTGTTCGTTGTCAAGTTTAAAGTGTTCTAGGAACTGAAATGTTCGTAGGGGGTGTCCTGAAGACGCTGTCCATATTGTTCTCTGGCAAGTTGAATGTGTTCTAAGAACACTGGCGGTGTCCTGAAATGTTCGTAAATAAGCAAAATGGGGGTGTCCTGAGGACGCTGTCCGTATTGTTCGTTGTCAAGTTTAAAGTGTTCTAAGAACACTTGCGGTGTCCTGAAATGTTCGTAGGGGGTGTCCTGAAGACGCTGTCCGTATTGTTCTCTGGCAAGTTGAATGTGTTCTAAGAAAACTCGTGGTGTCCTGAAATGTTCGTAAATAAACAAAATGGGGGTGTCCTGAGGACGCTGTCCGTATTGTTCGATGGCAAGTTGAATGTGTTCTAAGAACACTCGCGGTATCCTGAAATGTTCGCAAATAAGCAAAATGGGGGTGTTCTGTGGACGCTGTCCGTATTGTTTGTTGTCAAGTTTAAAGTGTTCTAGGAACACTTGCGGTGTCCTGAAATGTTCGTAGGGGGTGTCTTGAAGACGCTGTCCGTATTGTTCTCTGGCAAGTTGAATGTGTTCTATGAACACTGGCGGTGTCCTGAAATGTTCGTAAATAAACAAAATGGGGGTGTCCTGAGGACGCTGTCCGTATTGTTCTCTGGCAAGTTGAATGTGTTCTAAGAACACTGGCGGTGTCCTGAAATGTTGGAAAATAAACAAAATGGGGGTGTCCTGAAGACGCTGTCCGTATTGTTTGTTGTCAAGTTGAATGTGTTCTAAGAACACTTGCGGTGTCCTAAAATGTTCGCAAATAAACAAAATGGAGGTGTTCTGAAGACGTTTCTAAGAACACTCCGGGTGTCCTGGAATGTTCGTAGGGGATGTCCTGAAGGCGTAGTCCGTATTGTTCGCTGGCAAGTTGAATGTGTTCTAAGAACACTCGCAGTGTCCTGAAATGTTTGCAAATAAACAAAATGGGGGTGTCCTGAGGACGCTGTCCGTATTGTTCTCTGTCAAGTTGAATGTGTTCTTAGAACACTCATGGTGTCCTGAAATGTTTGCAAATAAACGAAATGGGGGTGTTCTGAGGACACTGTTCGTATTGTTCGTTGTCAAGTTGAAAGTGTTCTAAGAACTATCGCGTTGTTCTGAAATTTATAAGGAACAAAGTTATAAGCCATTATGGGTGTGATATGCTGCGATGGTTGTACTTATTATAATATACTTAATGTTTGGTTTAGTAACTGGAGTACATGTATTTTTTGTTCATTTCTGTGATAAAAGAAAATAGTATTTTAGTATTAGTATTTTGTAATGACTTATGACATTGTATAATCAACATTTTTTTTTTATGGACCCTCATATTTAGTAGATTACAAACCAGAGTACTGTGCAATTTGCTCAGTTTCCGTGTTTGTTGATAAAATCATTGGGTCTGTGGGAGAAAAAAAAATCCATGTTGGATTAAAAAAAAACCTTTTTCTGTTATGCTACAGTTTATTTGTTTGTTTGTTTTCAGTGTTCACTTGTTTCTGGCTAATGCTTTATACATTGGCTTGTTGCAGTTTTTTGGAGCAGTAACATATTATTTATTTGTTTGGATATTGTAAAATTTTGGAGCAGTTAGATATCAGTAGGCGTATTCTAACTGTTTATTTTTGATATATTTTAGTGTATTGATTTATATGTTTGGATATTGTTAAATTTTGGGACAGTTAGATACCAATTGGCGTATTCTAACTGTCTACTTTTTTGCTCTAATTTAGCGGTATTCATTTATCTGATTAGTTGTTGTGGAATCTTTGGGCAGTTAGATAGCTTTTGGAATATTTTAACAGTTTATATTTTTTTACTACAAGTTTACTTAAGGTTTAAGTACAGTTTAGTTATCAAATTTTGGTTTTAAGAAAATTAAATAAGGGTTTGTAAGATTTGCTGGTAATCTCTGCTTTAGAGTAATGGTACTATCATCTCCCAGAGCCTGACGTGTTTCAAGTCAGAAAGTGTTGTGCATGAGTCTGTGATCAGGGGAACTTCTGGGGCATAGGGGTTCCGTGAGTTAGTGAGCATTTTCGCCCTGTGCCAAATTTTCCTCCCTTGATCAGCCAAAAAGGGTAAAGTTCCCAGCAGTTTGGACGGCGCCCAGACCAGTTCTTTCAGATGGAATTGGGGCAGCATGGCCTGTAGCAATGGTGTTTTGGATGTGGGTTCATCATCTAGCCATTTGGTCACAAAACTAAGCTGTGCTGCTAGGTAATATCTTTCTAGATTCGGAAGTTGAATATCGCCTTGGCTATATGTTAGGGTTAGCGACCGCAACGCTATCCTGTGCCTACCTTTCCCCCATAAGAACTCTCGCAGTATGGTCTCGAGCAGTCGGAAGAAAGGTTTGTGTATATAGTAGTGTACATTTTGAAACCCATAAAGGAATCGTGGGATAACGATCATTTTGATTATCGAATCTCTGCCCATCATCGAAAGGGGGAGTTTCGCCCAGAACGTCATTGATTTGCATAGAGATGGGAGTGCTGCCTTTGTGTTGCGTTCGTGCATTAACTCGGGGGTATGCATTATGTGCACTCCAAGGTAGCGGAATGACGTATTCTGCCACTGGATCCCCACCTCAGGGAGTGCCACTAGATGCACTGTTTTCAGGGCCGCCAGGGGGAACATACAAGACTTCGACCTGCTGAAGCTTATCCCAGAGACTTTGCAATAATTGTCCAATGCTTCTAGCATGGTTGGTACGTTGAGGTGTGGGTCTTTGACGTATATGAGAACGTCATTCGCGTAGAGCGAGATGATGTGATCCTCGTCTCCAAGCCTTATGCATGCATCGAAAAACTGCTTTCTAAAGTAGACAGCTATGGGTTCTAGTGCCAGTATATAAAGCATTGGGGATAGTGGACAGCCCTGTCTAGTCCCCCTGCATATATCCCAGGCCTTCGACACATACTTTCCAGATTTCACCCTTGCCCGGGGTCAAAGCCAAACTCCCTGAGCACTGCTACAAGCCACTCCCAGTAGATGGAGTCAAACGCTTTAACTGCATCCAGAGACAGCAGTGCGTATGAGTCCTTGGGCCTCATTAGGACCCTGGCGGAGAGGGTATTACGCCAGCGTAGTGCATGGCGTACCTCTCCGCCATACTACGAGTTCCCGTAGCGCCATGGAGGTTTTCTCCGCCTGGTTTTACCAGCCGGAGAAAACCATGGCGCTACGGGACCTCGTTGTTAATTACGCCACCGTATTTTACGGTGGCGTAATTAACTCCTTCCCCACTCCCATTATACCCTATGGGGCAAGAATGGGAATGGGGAAGGGCAGAATGGGGATTGGGGATTTACCGCTCCGCCGAGGTCGGAATGGGGCGGTAAATCCGCCAACCCCCATGGCGCTATCGGCGGCTTTCCGCCATGCTTCGCGGTGCATTTAGCACCGCGAAATCCGCCTGGGTCGTAATGAGGCCCCTTGTCTTTATCGGTTTGCGCTATAATATGTTGTAGCCTGCGTAGGTTCATGGATGTATTGCGGCCCGGCACAAAGCCGCACTGGTCTGGGTGAACTATATCCCCTATTATTCTAGACAGCCGCTTTGCTAAAATCGTAGTCAGGATTTTAACATCATAATTTAACATTGCAATCGGGCGATATGAGTCACATTGGTCTGCCGGCTTGTTGGGCTTGAGGATTGGAATCACGCGCGTCTCCCTCATGCTTTCGGGTAGTATTCCTTCTTCGTATGCCTCCGGGTACACTGCATGTAATAGGGGGGTCAGGGAGGACTCATACATTTTAAAAAACTCTGTGGGCAACCCGTCTGTACCAGGTGCCTTGCCTGTGGCCAGGGATCTAATTGCATCGGTAATGTCTTTGAGCGTGATTTCTGTTTCAAGGGAGTCGGCTTGCTCAGGGGACAGCCTAGGGAGCCCTATCTCCTCCAATGTTTCTACCAACCGTTCATGGGGACCAGCTCCTCATGTGAGTACAGGTGGGTGTAAAAGCGAGTGAAAGTATCATTTATACCCTGCTGTGTGTAGTGTGTGTTTCCATCCTCATCTTGTAGTGAGGTGGTGGGGTGTTTGGGGTGTTCTTTTCGGCAGAGCCAGGCGAGTAATCTGCCCCGTTTGTCCGCCTCAACATGTGCTCTGTTCATTCTGGTAGTATAGTCGAACTTTTCCAGCCTGTTCCACACGGTTATGTTCCTCTCTCTAAGTTTTACAAGCTCCTCCTCTCTGTGTTGGGTATCTACGGGGGTCGTTTCGAGTCGCTCAATTTGCCATTCCACTAGGTCTAGTTCTTTCCTGAGCAGCTTCTTGATACCTCCCGCCTTTGCAATGATTTCTCCCCTGGTTACCACCTTTAGAGCCTCCCACACTGTGCTGTTGTAAGCTACACTACCAGTGTTAACCTCTAGGTAGGCATCAACAGATTCACGTAATTCCTCCCGGAAGGCTCGGTCCTTCAGGGCGTCTGTGGGCATTTTCCACATGGGAATGGGGAGTCTGGGCCCTTTGTGATTCCATGTCATCAGGAGCGGGGAGTGATCAGAGACAGTCCTCCCCAGGTATTGTGCTCCCTCCACCTGGGGTAAGTGTTCCCTGTCTATGAGTATATAATCTAGTCTCATGTGTAGCTTATTTGGAGATGAGTAGAATGAGTATTTGCGTGCTTCAGGATGCTTTTCCCGCCACACATCCGTCATGTCCAGCCTCCCCAACATGGCGGACAGTGCTGCCGTAGTGGTCAATGGGCCTCTCAACTGTGGTGTGGACCTGTCTAACCTTGGGTCGTCCACACAGTTAAAATCTCCCCCCAAATAAAGAGATCGTTCCTATACTGTGCGACTCTGGGGTACAGTGTGTTCAGGTAGGACAGTATGTTATTATTAGGGAGATAGGAGTTCATGATGCATACTGCTTCCTGTTCAATGAATCCCCAAATTACGACAAACCTACCTTCCGGGTCTATCTCTGTTTTGTCCACCCGGAATGGGAGCTGTGGGTGGATCCAGGTGTAGACCCCTCTTGCATATTTAGAGTAAGTGGTGCCAAATCCCTGTCCTCCCTAATGTGTTTGTAGCTTGGTCACCGAGTCCGCCGTGCAGTGGGTCTCCTGTAGTAATGCTATCATTACCCCTTTTCTATGCAGGTAGGTTTTAATCCTGCATCTTCGGGGATAAGTCCTCAGACCCCTTACATTCCATGTCATTATTTTTATGGTGGTCGCAGCCATAGGGGTTCAGTAACGGATCCGTTGTCCCCCCCTATCCCCGCCTCTGCCGCCCCTGGGCTTGGACCTGCTATCCAGGGGTCGGTCTGTGTTAGGGTTGGGGCGCGAACCACCTCCTTTCCTCCTTCCCTTCCTCCTCCCCTACCAGTGTCACTATGAGACTTATTAACATTAACAATCCTCATTCTAGTGAATGAGGGCAACAAACCTTTCAACTCAGAACTGCCCCCAGCAGTTGCCTCAAACTTGCAGCACTCGGGGGCACCCGATCCTTCCAGGCCTTTTCGGGCCTCCTGGTGCGGGTGGTGTGTCGGCAGTCGGCCTCCATGTTTTTCAGGGGGGTGCGTCGGCTTCGTTGTTATACGCATGGGTTGGTGCGCTCCTGCCCGTCGTAGCGTTCATGGAGTTGTAAATCTCAAGCGGTCCGGTGTTCATTCGGCAGTTGTGCGAACCTTTATTCTTTCCTGTTGCTTGGTGCATTCAATGGCCTGTGACTTCTTGCGCAGTGCTTTCCTTTTCATCTGCAAGGTTGTTTTCCTCAAGCCACATATTTGGCGCTGCCGGGGTCTCAAGAAAGATAGCTTTCCCCTTGTATAGTACCTTAAGGCAGGACGGGTACATTAGCATGTACTTGAGGTTTAGCTTGTGTAACCTAGCTTTCACCGGCACAAATGAGTTCTGTGCTCGCTGCACCGCGGGGGTATACTCTGGATAAATTACTATTTTGGCACCATGTTTCTCGATTTCCCCTCCTTCTCTTGAGAATCTCAATATAGGGCCTCATTACGACCCAGGCGGTAAGGGTTTTACGGCGGCGTAAACAGCGCCGACCCTTACCGCCTGAGTACGAGGTCCCTTAGCGCCATGGCGGACTTAACACCTGCTTTTAGCAGGTGTTAAAATCCATGGCGCTAAGGGACCATGGAGTTAATTACGCCACCGTAATTTACGGTGGCGTAATTAACGCCTTCCCCACTCCCATTATGCCCTATGGGGCAAAAATGGGAATGGGGAAGGGTAAATGGGGATTGGGGACCTACCGCCCCGCCAAGGTCGGAATGGGGCGGTAAGTCCGCCAACCACCATGGCGTAAACGTAGTTTACGCCATGGTGGTAAAGTCACGGCCCAGGCGGTAACTTACCGCCTGGGTCGTAATGAGGCCCATAGTCTCTCTGTCGCAAAAGTTCAAGACTTTTGCAATTATTGGGTGCGGTCAGGAGCCCGGGGGGGGCTTTTCCGTAGTGACCTGTGGGCCCATTCTATTGAGAAGCCCTGGGTCAGTTTGCCAGCCCCAATTTCTTGCAATAGCATCGTTTCTACGAATTCAGTCGGGTCTGGGCCCTCCATGTCTTCCGGTACCCCCAGGATCCGAATGTTGCCACGGCGGGCGCGTCCCTCTGCGTCTTCTGATCGCGCCTCTAGCCGAGCTACTTGCAATTCAAGGTCTTGGACCTTAGATTTAAGTTCTGTGTTGTTGTTAACATTGTCTTGCAGCGTTGCCTCCGCTGTAGTCACCCTTTCAGTAAGGTTACGGGCATCCTATCTCATCAGCTGCATGTCCGACTTGATTTCATCAATCCTGGTTTCAATGGACGTTCGCAGCGCTGATATAGCTTGTAGCACTTGCATATTTGTTGGATCGTCCTCCTTGGTCGTCGGGTCGTCTGCTGCTTCTGTTTCCTGTTGTTTAGCCCTGACCGTGGTGAAGGAGTCCATGGTCGCGGTTTTTAGTTTGCTTTTGGGGGGCGACATTGCTTGTCTTTGGGTGTACTCCGCAGCCTTTTCACGTTCTGTGGGGACGTGCATGTAGAGTCGATTGCGAGGGTGGTCGCCGCAAACGGGGAGTCGTCAGCTCGTGGATGTTCCAGAGGGAAACGCCCATCGTCTTCTCCCTTCTCCGTGTCTCTCCGTGTCTCTCGCAGTCTCCCACCAGCCGGCACCGTTTGGGGCCCTTCTTCCACGCTGCGTGCACGGGGTCCTGGGAGACGGCGCACCCAGCGGTCTCGCACGGAGGGTCCTCTCCTCCGTCTCCTCTGTCTCCTCCTCTCGGCTCGCGGTCCCAGAGGCAGAGACCTGGGCCGCAGCTAGCAGCGGGGGTCAGTTCACCCCGGGGTGTCGCTGGATCGCCGGGTCGGATGCAGCGGGCCTCTCTGTCTCCCTTCCAGAGGCTATCCGCTCTCCAACAGTGCACCTCAGATAGGAACTGCGGGCGCAGCCATTTTGTTGGGCGGGGGCCTCCTCTCTGATCGCCTCGAATAACAGTTATCCCAGTCCGATTTTCATGCAGAAACTTCGTCGGGGGTAGGAAAACGGTTCTTCTTCCCGTAGCTACTTCAAGTGTGCTTGTTCAGCTTAAGTAGGCCGAACGATTTGGTCCGTTGGTAGGATCTCGGGCAGGAGCGCGAGGAAAGCACGTCCCCACTCCATGCACGCTGGCCACGCCCCCCACAATTAGGTTTTATATATATATGAAGGGTTCATTGGGGATTTCTTCTTGTGTCACATTGTTGCATAGAGTGCATGTATATTTCCACATGTATGAAATCTGGAAGATTTCATTTATAGGTATGTTTTTATTTTCCAGTACTTGTAGTAAGTACATTAGAAATTCTTGTGGATCTTCCTGTGAGTTTATAGTGAATTTAACCATTCCAGCACAGTAGTCCAATTGTTGTCTTATTCCAGAAACACTATACGTGTTATCAGGATTGTTTGTTGCATTTCTGTGAAGTACTAACATTTGCATACACAATTGGTCTGTACTGTGTAAGGAAATGTTGTCAACAATTGGTGGCAATTGAAATAGAATATTCATTGCTACGTTTGCGTAGCAATTTACTCCAACTATATTTGAGAGTTTAAATGGACCAGGTAGTTCTGTATCTGATTGATTTTTTTTTAGTATGTCTTCCTTCTTTGATGAAGTACCTGGTTTACTTTCCCTAATGGGTTCTTTTATGTTTGTGGTACTTGATGAAGTTTTAGTTTCTTTTACTCTCTTTGGAGGATTTGCAGTGACATCCTGTTGCATTTCTATTTGATTTAGTTTTCTTTTAGAACGTTTTACTTTTTGTGGTACAGAATATGTGTTTAGATGGGGGGTGTATAGTGAGCAAAGTCAATTGTATTCTAAAATGCAAGGAATATCAGCGTTTACTTTACTTGCATGAAAGTTGATTAGAAATAGACCATCAAGTGTACGTAAGCGTGATAGTTCTACGTAGCTCATGCCTTCTTTAAAGACTGTGTTGCCAATGTCTATCATTGCTTTGTCTTGGGTAAGACCTTGTGATTTATGAATGGTGACTGCGTATGCAAGAGTTAGAGAAAATTGTTCTTTGCGTACATACATGTCTTTGAAGAGAAGGAATCGAGCTGTTGAGCGTCCTATCCTTTTTACTTCTGAAAGTTTGTCAAAGAGAATATTGACAAACTAAATTTTGTTGTCACGTGGGTATGTTTGAAAGCCAACAACTGTACCCAGTGCTCCATTAACTAGTCCTTGGTCCACATCAAGGTTACGTTTAAGCATTACTCTGCAATTTAAGGATAATTTTAATATCTTTTCCAAGCCTGCTGTGTTTGAGATTGATTTTTCTAAACTATTTAGTCTTGTTGTGGCTTGCTCACACATGGGTAGGGTCATACCATGTACATCTAGTTTGTCTGTGGCGCTAATTTTCATAATTGGTTGCATTTCTTTACTTAACATTATTTCACTGAATTTTAAACAGCTTGCAAGAGTTGACATTAAGGCCATACAATTGACATTTTTGTGGGCTAATTGTTCCATAACATCTGTAGCACTTGCATTACCAGCATAAAGTACATGAATGTGTCGGGTTTTCAATATTACTTCTGCTTCTTTAGAAATTATACCAACTCTGATACTTTTTAAGATGTTGGCATAAGTGAGATCTGTAGATTGCCGTATGTTTTCTGTTAATTCTCTGTATTGGAAATGTTGCCAAAGGTTGACATTTCCAATGCTGCCAACAGTTTTACGGCAGAGTTTGTGTCCTAATGTTTTAAAATGTTTTTAAAAATAGGCTCACCTTTTACTGGTGTCAATTGAAGACGATCTCCGAAAACAATAATGCGTTTTCCTGCAAAGAGCTCTTCATAGTGTGTTTTGAGTACTTCTTGTAATCTGAGGTGAATCAAAGCCAACATTAGGTTGGACACCATGCTCACTTCATCTATTAGTAGCATTTTCATTTGTTTCAATACTCTGCGTAGTTCCATTGCAGCTTCTGTAGAAAGTTTGTAATAGTCTAATTTGTTTTGGTGTTCTACTGGCAGGAGTAGTAATCGGTGTAAAGTGACACCACCTATGTTGTAGGCAGCTAAACCTGTGAGGGCAGTGACAACAGCTGACAGTTTGTTGTTTGTCAATTGTTAAAGGAACTTACTGATGATTTTGCCAGCTTCACCACTGATGTACAATAGTATAGGTTCGTAATTTTGGCAGGTGCATTCTTTGTTTTCATGTTGTACACCATGTGCAATTTCTTTTGTTACTTCTTGAAAAATGCTACGTTGCTCATTGTTTAGTTTTGATTGTAGTATAGTTAAGTCTTCTTTATCTTCATATTGACACATGGGGCCTCATTACAACCCAGGCGGTAAGTTCCCTACTTTACCACCATGGTGTAAACTCCGTTTACACCATGGTGGATGGCGGATTTACCGCCCCATTCCAAGGTGAGTGGGGCGGTAAATCCCCATTCCCCATTTACTCTTCCCCATTCCCATTTTTGCCCCATAGGGCATAATGGGAGTGGGGAAGGCGCTAATTACGGCACCGTAAATTACGGTGCCGTAATTAGCACCAAGGCGGGTTAGCGCCTTGCATTTTAACGCCTGCTAAAAGCAGGCGTTAAAATGGTAATCAGGCGTTAAGGGTTAACGGCGCCGACTGCGCAGTTAAACTCTTAACACCTGGGTTGTAATGAGGCCCATGGTGTTTTCTACTTCTGTCATAGCTAATTCTGCCTCATTTGCTATTAGTGGCTCTCCCAGTGGTTCTTGGCTTCCTGTTACAGAAAGTTGACTACTGTCAGGAGTGTCCTTATCTAGTTGGGCCTGGAGTTCTTCTTCGTGTTGCTGTTCATTGTGCAACATTGTTTTGTACTGTGTAAAGTTTACATCAGTTATAGTGCTTTCATTTTCTTTGAAAGCGTCTTCATATGAGTCATAGTTATCTAGTATTTCTTCTTCTTTTCTCCATGGTTTAAAGAGTTGTAGCAGGGACATGTAATATACTTCTTTATGTTGAGGGGTCTTTAATGACAATTTGATATGATTAATTAAATTTGGTTTGGTGAGTTTTACTAAGCTGCCTTCACAGTTTGTCACTCTGTATTTACCGTTTTTTTCATCAGGTTTTATATTATTTTTGTATGTGTAGTTTTGGGCTATGTGGTATAGACACATGGCTTCCAAAGTGGTACTCCTGTTTGGGTAGTATGTGTCCAATAAATTGTTTTTTTTTAAATGTCTTGGCTGTTGGGATCATGTTTGGCTATTGTTTATATATCTTCGTATGATTTTAGAACTCTTTTTCTACATTTAGCTGGACCAAGACTTAGCCATACTATATTTTCAGATTTACCATACAGTGCAGTACCAGTTAAACGATCAGCTGCTTCATAGGATCCACATTCTCTATGGGACAGCATTTGTATGCCCAAGCTGTATAATTTTTGAGATACCGTTTTATCTGATGACAGGTCATTCCAGAGGTCTTGCAGCTCTGTCTTTTCTGCTTTGGTTAAGTATGCTGTGACATATCGTGCAACTGCAGTAGAATTGTCTGCAATGTACTGCACATCTATGTTTGCATTCCATAAGTGGGCAATGATTGCATGGTAATCATTGATATATTTTTCTTCTTCTTTTCTTTTTATATAATATGTATGTTTAGGTGACTTACCTTTAACACTATGTCTAACTGAAGACATGAGGTTGTTCACTTGACCTGTATTTATAACTGGTCTAGGGAAACCAAATCGGCATTTGGTGTAGTATTTCCCTTTGTTTTTGTATTTGCGACGACAATATTTGCCACATTTGTGTCTTTGAAATTGTAAAATTTGTGCATGAAGATCTCTATTTTTGGATTCCAATGAAATTTCACAAGTGACATATTTTTCAATAAACTGTAAAACAGTGGCATCACTGTCTTGACCAAATTTAGGAGCATCTTTAATCCATAAAAGCATGTGGATATGTGGTGCTCCTCTGGCTTGGTATTCTTTTCTCCAAAAGAAGTGTTGCACTTTCTCCAAGGGGAGGAACAGTTTTATTACAAATAAAATGTAGCATAGCAATGAAGCGATGGTGAAAATATCTTGAAACATTAACAGGATCCAGAGAATAAAGTTCTCCAGGTGTTAGTATATCTATGTTTGTTTTGTTTTTGTTTGATATGCATAGGAAATCATGTAAATCTTCCCATGCATATTCTGTACAATTTAATGTAACAAACCAAGTGGGTGGCCCAAGGTTTCTGATCATACAACGTACATCTCCATGACGTCGAAACCAGTACTCTTTAGTACCACGCATATTTGCTAATAGATTTGTAATATTTGATTGTAAAACCTCATCTTTTTGTTGCACTTTTTGTAATAATTGTGTAGCTCAAAGGGAAAATAAAAGGGTAGTCCTGCACTTATGTCCCTGATCCTTCAGGTGTAGTATATTTATGTCCAAGATTGGATCAGTAGAATGGGATGACACTACCTAAGTTTTAATACATTTCACATTTTATTCAAAAAATTCATCACAAGAAAAAATCATCTAAATATCCTAAAAATTGATTAAAAAACTATTTCATACCAACAATCAAAACCACATACAAGGCTCATTAACCATTTGCACAATAAGAACACCCATGGTGTTTCACACATCAGTAGGTATTGGAAGTATGATTATACCAATTCTCTTCATTTAATACATTGAACAATGACCCAGTCCCTGATATTAGGTGTCGTGATATATCCGATACCAAATTAGGTCAGATATCACTCTCAGAAAAACATCGACACGTGTTTCGGTCGGAGACCTTCTTCAGGACGTAGAGCAAAGAGAAAATACTTTGCCATATTCTTAACAATTATGGGCCCGTAACAGACCTAAACACAATAATAAAAACAAAGTGTCATCCCTATTTCTTAAAAAACAGTGACTAATAATGTTACATTGTGTTAAAGATCAATCAACACACAGGTCCCTACTAACCCCCAAGTTCCAAATCGAGGGCAGGTGAACGGGATAGTGGACATTAATCCTCCATTGGAAACAGTGCAAATACTGTACCTATGGAACCAACATAAACACACACCTCAGTGTCCATGACAATATTTATATCCCTATATTCTATATCATGAAGATTAAAAACACTTACATGCACCCATGATGCGGCTCGGGAACCTTCACTGAAGAGTCGCAACCAACCAATCCCTCTCAGACCCGCGTAGGAATAACCGAATCAATAGACCATTCACGGTGCTACAGGGGAAACAAATAATACCGTATTGACAACCGGATGTTTTGTTCTCATATTCCCAAGGTTAGAAAACGGGAATTCACCATCTAGTACCAGTAGAACCTCTTTACACATAGCCTATGTCACCGTGTGTGCAGGTCCATACAAATGGGAAGTGAAACATATTAAAATGCTCTGTGGAGAGAAGTCCCCTTCAAGGTCCCCATAACCACGATCCCCCAGTGATGACTCTCCATACATGTCGTGTGCCGCACGCCGTATAATCAGGAAAATAAAAAATTTCTTTAAATAAAGACAAAACACCGTAGGATCCACAGCGCTCCTTTAGACCCTCCAGTATCAAAAACGCCACATTACTTGTGTTTTCATAATATTAGTAACGGCTGCTCGCATACCTCTCGTGCATGCTATTAAAGACGTGCTAACAAAAACACTCACAGCGTTTACCTTTAGTAAGCAGATTAAGTTCCAAATCAGCCGTAATCACTTGCTCGGCTCCGGCAAACACGCAACTCAAGGTCCATGTGGGCTAAACATAGGTGGCGGACTACTTTATTTAAACGGTGCTCCAGACACTAAAAAAGGACTAAAAAAGGATCAACCTGCAGTCTAGATCAGCCCCGGGACTCACAACACGGTAACGTCCGTACCCATTTGTCACAACGTAACCTGCTGTATGGCCAAAGGCCAGTATGCCGCATGGTCGCGCCTCATGTAAAAAACCTTACCAAGAGGTAAAGCGTATTTTGCCCGACTCCCTAATTTAGGGAACTGGGTCCATTTCTCAATGTAAACATGTGGGTGATTACAACAAATGTTTTTTGTACTACATTGGGATAAAATCTATTGCATATCATCTAAAACCCTTTCATATGTTGCGTACATCACTTAATCACCATGAACTCAAAGGTACCAGTAGATTGGCTCATTGCATTCACATTCCAATATATTTTGACATTTCTCAGTATAAACGAGTGGGTGATTATAACAAATGATTTCTTACTGCATTGGCATAGAATGTATTACATATCATTTCAACCCCTTCATATGTTACAAATAGCACTTATTCAACATGGACTTTGAGATACCAATAAATTAGCTCATAGCATTCGCATGACCATGTTATTCCTGACACAGTTGTATATTCCAAAATTACACAGTGTACTTAAAACCTTGTTTTCATGTACATAATGGTCATTAGTCAGCAGATGCAAAAAAAAGGCTAACAAATACAGTAAATCCAAAGCCTACATTTTGTGTAACATTCTCGGTATATACCCCTTAGAGCAATGTTCAGCTATAAAGTATTACCACATCTGTTGTTCATATTGGCCCCTCATATGGATGTCACTTTTTTGTAATCAAATTGTTCCACTCTGCAAAAACATTCAAACCCTTATGCACTGTGTTCAGGGTATGGATCCAATTCTGCTCAATGCAATGCAATGTTATCCCAATGTCACCTCCCCTCAAACTAGTCTTAATGTGTTGAAGTACAAACCACCTCATGTCTGTATCTTTGTGTTGCATTTTGACAAAGTGTTCAACTAGCGGTTTATCTGCCACTCTATTTCGTATACAGCTCCTGTGTTCAGATATACGCTGTCTAATTTGGCGTGTAGTCTTCCCCACATATAGCAATTGACATGGACAACTGATAATGTAGACCACATTTTTGGTTAAACAATTAGTGTGGCAATTCATCTTCCAAATCCTCTGACCGTATCGAAACTCACGTTTCGTCTCAGTCAGAGGGCACGCTACACACCCACCACACTTAAAAGGTCCGACAATAGGTGACAGTCCCCATTGGTCATTGATAGTGAGTTCTCTTATTGGTTCTCTATACGTATGGACCAATTTTTGTCTAAGATTCTGATTGCGTTTAAATGCAAACATAGGTTTTTTCGTCAATGACCCAGGTTGTTTGACTAAATTCCAATGTTTACTAATAATTCTTTTGATGTCCCCACTGACTGGATTAAATGTCATTACACATACCAGACGTTCATTCTTATTTCTTTCTCGTTTGGTGAGGCAAATTTCCCGGTTAGTGTTTTCAGCCCTTTTCATTTGATCTTTTATTAACCTTCTCGGATACCCCCTACTGGTCAGTCTTTCTTTAAGTTGTTCTGCATGAAATTTGAACTCCTCCTTCGCAGAACAGTTTCTCTTAATACGTAAAAACTGCCCATAAGGTAAGTTTTGGCGTAAACTTGCAGGATGGAAACTGTTAAAGTGTAATAGGGTATTTTTATTTCGGTTGGTTTTTTGAAAAGGGTAGTTGTTAGTTGGTTCCCAGTCTTTTTTCTCAAAAGATCGAGGAAGCTAACCTGACGGTGGTTGTATTTAATTGTGAATTTTATGTTTATATCACATTGATTCAACCATTCATGGAACTCAATGAGTGATGCAATAGGGCTCCTCCAAATTAAAAAAACATCATCGATATAACAATGCCACATTTTCAAGTGTGTCTTTAGAGTTGGGTGGAACTTGAGCAGATTTTGTTGCCCTAAGATGAACTTTTCTTCATAGTCAGCCATATATAAATTTGCAACATCGGGGGCAAATGTAGCCCCCATGCTGACCCCTTTCTCCTGTTTATAAAGTTGTTTTTTAAACAGAAAGAAATTTTCGGTCATAGCTAGCCTAATGCACTCTTGAATGAACTCAGTGGGGGGCAAATGTGGTCTAATTCTTTTGTCTAAGTAGAGACCCAAAACCCGCAAACATTCCATCTGTGGAATCGCCGTATACAGTGATTCAACATCCATAGTTACAAGGATATCTCCTTCTTCGATTTCAATGTCACTGATGATGTTAATCATATGGGTCGAGTCTTTCACATATGATGGCATCTCCTGTACAAATGGTTTTAAGAAAAACTCTGCATATACAGACAACGGTTCTAATAGTGAGTCAATGGCCGACACAATGGGTCTGCCCGGGGGCTGGGTGGAGTTTTTATGGATTTTCGGAAGTGTGTAGAAGGCCGCCCTCTTAGGTCCAATTTTGTTTAGAAAACAGACTTCCTCATCGCTAATCCACTTTTCATTCATAGCATGGTCAGTCAAACTCTTTATTTCCTCTTGCAATCGTACTGTGGGATCCCTCTCAAGTTTTTTGTAGGATTTCCTATCATCCAACAACCGCCTGCATTCTGCTTCATAAATAGATGTGTCTTGTATAACAATCCCGCCCCCCTTATCAGCGGGTTTTATGGTGATAGATTCTTCATTACACAATTTGGTAAGGCTAAGCCTCTCTACCTTAGTTAGATTGTCAGGCTTATGGTTCTTAGACTTTATGACCTTGAGTATTTATCGTGTAACGATATTCTCGAAGGCAATATTTTCAGGTGTGCAGGTGTGGGGCGGTGGAATGAAGCTCGATTTTGTTCTAAGCCCGCTAATGTTAGGTACTTTGTCGGTAGGGGATCCCTTTTCATATGGGTGAGCTGGAGATACACCTCAAAATAGTGTTTCAACCTGATATTTCTAAAAAATCTGTGTAGTTCCATTTCCATATTGAAAACATCCACTCTCATAGTGGGAACATATGAAAGCCCTTTGGATAGAAGGTCTAGATCGGATTTACCAAGATGGTACTGAGACAGGTTGAAAATGGGCATCTGATCAGTGGTACCTTGGGTCATTGATTGGAGTACCACTGTCTGGTCCTCATTCCCTGCCTCTGTCTGTACTGGGGTTGTTGCTGCCGTGGTCTGCCTCGCTGCTCCCCTCTGAAAAAAAACTGTTGTTGGTTTTGACCCCTCCCACCCGTACCAGTGCTAGCTGGCACATTGAGGGTGGGATCTGATCCACTCGAGGATCCTGAAGTGTTGGAGAAATTGGAATAACGGTTATTTCTACGATAATTATAACCACCTATTGGGGGATCAGTAAAGAATCCCTTTTTTAGATAGGGGTAGGTTCTCTCTTCATTATAGTTTGAAATATCTTTTTTCAACTTGTTGATTTTCCTTTCTGGATTCAAATCTTTGAATTTTTTAATTTCTTCTTCTAGTCCTTGAAGTTGTTTCTTAGTGTCCTTGACTGTGGTATTTTCAAGGAAAGCCTTTCCAAAATCTCCAACTCTTCCCCTTGTTTTTTGGTTTCTTCCTGGGCTGTTTCAATAATCAACATAATCCAGTACCGAGAACATCAGTTGCCAACCCCACTAAAATTCTTCTGAAATTTGGGATTGTCAACAAATATCCTCGGGATGTTTTTGACCTGTAGGCCCTACGGAATAATTCCTGACCTCAAGTATTGCAACATGAACTGACCATGTTGGTCTGTCCTTGTTCATTTTTTCATTTTTTGTAAAATGTTTTCAATTTCATTGGTGATGACCACTTTATCAGCTATTGGACCTTTTCCGAAGGGGACTATTGGTGTCTCCAACAATTTCTTATACTGATCATCTGTGAACGAAAAAATGTTCACTGTTTCCATTTTAGCAACGAGGAGAGACTCCTCACACTTATTTGTGTGTAAACCCCTGCAGCCGCGGGCTGTGCTACACAAAGGGAAAATAAAGGGGTAGTCCTGCACTTATGTCCCTGATCCTTCAAGTGTAGTATACTTATATCCAAGATTGGATCAGTAGAATGGGATGACACTACCTAAGTTTTAATACATTTCACATTTTTTTCAATAAATTCATCACAAGAAAAAATCATCTAAATATCCTAAAAATTGATAGAAAACTATTTCATACCAACAATCAAAACCACATACAAGGCTACTTCGACCATTTGCACAATAAGAACACCAATGGTGTTTCATACATCAGTAGGTATTGGAAGTATGATTATACCAATTCTCTTCATTTAATACATTGAACAATGTTTTTATGATTGTTTTTAGATCTGTTACGGGCCCATACTTGTAAAGAATAGGGCAAAGTATTTTCTCTTGCTCTACGTCCTGAAGAAGGTCTCTGACCGAAACACGTGTTGACGTTTTTCTGAGAGTGATATCAGACCTAATTTGGTATCGGATATATCAGGGACTGGGTCATTGTTCAATGTATTGAATGAAGAGAATTGTTATAATCGTAATTCCAATACCTACTGATGTATGCAACGCCATGGGTGTTCTTATTGTGCAAATGGTTGAATGAGCCTTGTATGTGGTTTTGATTGTTGGTATAAAATAGTTTTTTATCAATTTTTGGGATATTTAGATGATTTTTTCTTGTGATGAATTTATTGAATAAAATTTGAAATGTATTAAAACTTAGGTAGTGTCATCCCATTCTACTGATCCAATCTTGGATATAGGCACAGTGAGTAAAAGCAGTGGCTGCGAACTCTCAAGTGGTTAATAACCACTGAACAGGTTATCATGTCTGTTCTTGCGAGAGAGGGGCGCCCGCTACCTTTCTAAAACTATTTGTTAAGGAACCTGGGATTGGTAACCCTAGGTCTCCTGGGGGCAACCAGACGTGGTCTCCCTCTCACTGTGCTTAGAGAGGCATCAGCTTCACCTCACTGATGATCCCCAACAAGGGTGAAACACGTGTATGGGGTTGCTGGTGGTACTCTCGTTCAGATTGGAATTGCCATTGTATTTCGGTGCTGGACTGCCCCTGGGCAGGACAAAGACTGATATGCAAATGGATATTTCCCATCTGTGAAAGGCACAGTGAGTAAAAGCAGTGGCTGCGAACTCTCAAGTGGTTAATAACCACTGAACAGGTTATCATGTCTGTTCTTGCGAGAGAGGGGCGCCCGCTACCTTTCTAAAACTATTTAAGGAACCTGGGATTGGTAACCCTAGGTCTCCTGGGGGCAACCAGACGTGGTCTCCCTCTCACTGTGCTTAGAGAGGCATCAGCTTCACCTCACTGATGATCCCCAACAAGGGTGAAACACGTGTATGGGGTTGCTGGTGGTACTCTCGTTCAGATTGGAATTGCCGTTGTATTTCGGTGCTGGACTGCCCCTGGGCAGGACAAAGACTGATATGCAAATGGATATTTCCCATCTGTGAAAGGCACAGTGAGTAAAAGCAGTGGCTGCGAACTCTCAAGTGGTTAATAACCACTGAACAGGTTATCATGTCTGTTCTTGCGAGAGAGGGGCGCCCGCTACCTTTCTAAAACTATTTGTTAAGGAACCTGGGATTGGTAACCCTAGGTCTCCTGGGGGCAACCAGACGTGGTCTCCCTCTCACTGTGCTTAGAGAGGCATCAGCTTCACCTCACTGATGATCCCCAACAAGGGTGAAACACGTGTATGGGGTTGCTGGTGGTACTCTCGTTCAGATTGGAATTGCCATTGTATTTCGGTGCTGGACTGCCCCTGGGCAGGACAAAGACTGATATGCAAATGGATATTTCCCATCTGTGAAAGGCACAGTGAGTAAAAGCAGTGGCTGCGAACTCTCAAGTGGTTAATAACCACTGAACAGGTTATCATGTCTGTTCTTGCGAGAGAGGGGCGCCCGCTACCTTTCTAAAACTATTTGTTAAGGAACCTGGGATTGGTAACCCTAGGTCTCCTGGGGGCAACCAGACGTGGTCTCCCTCTCACTGTGCTTAGAGAGGCATCAGCTTCACCTCACTGATGATCCCCAACAAGGGTGAAACACGTGTATGGGGTTGCTGGTGGTACTCTCGTTCAGATTGGAATTGCCATTGTATTTCGGTGCTGGACTGCCCCTGGGCAGGACAAAGACTGATATGCAAATGGATATTTCCCATCTGTGAAAGGCACAGTGAGTAAAAGCAGTGGCTGCGAACTCTCAAGTGGTTAATAACCACTGAACAGGTTATCATGTCTGTTCTTGCGAGAGAGGGGAGCCCGCTACCTTTCTAAAACTATTTGTTAAGGAACCTGGGATTGGTAACCCTAGGTCTCCTGGGGGCAACCAGACGTGGTCTCCCTCTCACTGTGCTTAGAGAGGCATCAGCTTCACCTCACTGATGATCCCCAACAAGGGTGAAACACGTGTATGGGGTTGCTGGTGGTACTCTCGTTCAGATTGGAATTGCCATTGTATTTCGGTGCTGGACTGCCCCTGGGCAGGACAAAGACTGATATGCAAATGGATATTTCCCATCTGTGAAAGGCACAGTGAGTAAAAGCAGTGGCTGCGAACTCTCAAGTGGTTAATAACCACTGAACAGGTTATCATGTCTGTTCTTGCGAGAGAGGGGCGCCCGCTACCTTTCTAAAACTATTTGTTAAGGAACCTGGGATTGGTAACCCTAGGTCTCCTGGGGGCAACCAGACGTGGTCTCCCTCTCACTGTGCTTAGAGAGGCATCAGCTTCACCTCACTGATGATCCCCAACAAGGGTGAAACACGTGTATGGGGTTGCTGGTGGTACTCTCGTTCAGATTGGAATTGCCATTGTATTTCGGTGCTGGACTGCCCCTGGGCAGGACAAAGACTGATATGCAAATGGATATTTCCCATCTGTGAAAGGCACAGTGAGTAAAAGCAGTGGCTGCGAACTCTCAAGTGGTTAATAACCACTGAACAGGTTATCATGTCTGTTCTTGCGAGAGAGGGGCGCCCGCTACCTTTCTAAAACTATTTGTTAAGGAACCTGGGATTGGTAACCCTAGGTCTCCTGGGGGCAACCAGACGTGGTCTCCCTCTCACTGTGCTTAGAGAGGCATCAGCTTCACCTCACTGATGATCCCCAACAAGGGTGAAACACGTGTATGGGGTTGCTGGTGGTACTCTCGTTCAGATGGAATTGCCATTGTATTTCGGTGCTGGACTGCCCCTGGGCAGGACAAAGACTGATATGCAAATGGATATTTCCCATCTGTGAAAGGCACAGTGAGTAAAAGCAGTGGCTGCGAACTCTCAAGTGGTTAATAACCACTGAACAGGTTATCATGTCTGTTCTTGCGAGAGAGGGGCGCCCGCTACCTTTCTAAAACTATTTGTTAAGGAACCTGGGATTGGTAACCCTAGGTCTCCTGGGGGCAACCAGACGTGGTCTCCCTCTCACTGTGCTTAGAGAGGCATCAGCTTCACCTCACTGATGATCCCCAACAAGGGTGAAACACGTGTATGGGGTTGCTGGTGGTACTCTCGTTCAGATTGGAATTGCCATTGTATTTCGGTGCTGGACTGCCCCTGGGCAGGACAAAGACTGATATGCAAATGGATATTTCCCATCTGTGAAAGGCACAGTGAGTAAAAGCAGTGGCTGCGAACTCTCAAGTGGTTAATAACCACTGAACAGGTTATCATGTCTGTTCTTGCGAGAGAGGGGCGCCCGCTACCTTTCTAAAACTATTTGTTAAGGAACCTGGGATTGGTAACCCTAGGTCTCCTGGGGGCAACCAGACGTGGTCTCCCTCTCACTGTGCTTAGAGAGGCATCAGCTTCACCTCACTGATGATCCCCAACAAGGGTGAAACACGTGTATGGGGTTGCTGGTGGTACTCTCGTTCAGACTGGAATTGCCATTGTATTTTGGTGCTGGACTGCCCCTGGGCAGGACAAAGACTGATATGCAAATGGATATTTCCCATCTGTGAAAGGCACAGTGAGTAAAAGCAGTGGCTGCGAACTCTCAAGTGGTTAATAACCACTGAACAGGTTATCATGTCTGTTCTTGCGAGAGAGGGGCGCCCGCTACCTTTCTAAAACTATTTGTTAAGGAACCTGGGATTGGTAACCCTAGGTCTCCTGGGGGCAACCAGACGTGGTCTCCCTCTCACTGTGCTTAGAGAGGCATCAGCTTCACCTCACTGATGATCCCCAACAAGGGTGAAACACGTGTATGGGGTTGCTGGTGGTACTCTCGTTCAGATTGGAATTGCCATTGTATTTCGGTGCTGGACTGCCCCTGGGCAGGACAAAGACTGATATGCAAATGGATATTTCCCATCTGTGAAAGGCACAGTGAGTAAAAGCAGTGGCTGCGAACTCTCAAGTGGTTAATAACCACTGAACAGGTTATCATGTCTGTTCTTGCGAGAGAGGGGCGCCCGCTACCTTTCTAAAACTATTTGTTAAGGAACCTGGGATTGGTAACCCTAGGTCTCCTGGGGGCAACCAGACGTGGTCTCCCTCTCACTGTGCTTAGAGAGGCATCAGCTTCACCTCACTGATGATCCCCAACAAGGGTGAAACACGTGTATGGGGTTGCTGGTGGTACTCTCGTTCAGATTGGAATTGCCATTGTATTTCGGTGCTGGACTGCCCCTGGGCAGGACAAAGACTGATATGCAAATGGATATTTCCCATCTGTGAAAGGCACAGTGAGTAAAAGCAGTGGCTGCGAACTCTCAAGTGGTTAATAACCACTGAACAGGTTATCATGTCTGTTCTTGCGAGAGAGGGGCGCCCGCTACCTTTCTAAAACTATTTGTTAAGGAACCTGGGATTGGTAACCCTAGGTCTCCTGGGGGCAACCAGACGTGGTCTCCCTCTCACTGTGCTTAGAGAGGCATCAGCTTCACCTCACTGATGATCCCCAACAAGGGTGAAACACGTGTATGGGGTTGCTGGTGGTACTCTCGTTCAGATTGGAATTGCCATTGTATTTCGGTGCTGGACTGCCCCTGGGCAGGACAAAGACTGATATGCAAATGGATATTTCCCATCTGTGAAAGGCACAGTGAGTAAAAGCAGTGGCTGCGAACTCTCAAGTGGTTAATAACCACTGAACAGGTTATCATGTCTGTTCTTGCGAGAGAGGGGCGCCCGCTACCTTTCTAAAACTATTTGTTAAGGAACCTGGGATTGGTAACCCTAGGTCTCCTGGGGGCAACCAGACGTGGTCTCCCTCTCACTGTGCTTAGAGAGGCATCAGCTTCACCTCACTGATGATCCCCAACAAGGGTGAAACACGTGTATGGGGTTGCTGGTGGTACTCTCGTTCAGATTGGAATTGCCATTGTATTTCGGTGCTGGACTGCCCCTGGGCAGGACAAAGACTGATATGCAAATGGATATTTCCCATCTGTGAAAGGCACAGTGAGTAAAAGCAGTGGCTGCGAACTCTCAAGTGGTTAATAACCACTGAACAGGTTATCATGTCTGTTCTTGCGAGAGAGGGGCGCCCGCTACCTTTCTAAAACTATTTGTTAAGGAACCTGGGATTGGTAACCCTAGGTCTCCTGGGGGCAACCAGACGTGGTCTCCCTCTCACTGTGCTTAGAGAGGCATCAGCTTCACCTCACTGATGATCCCCAACAAGGGTGAAACACGTGTATGGGGTTGCTGGTGGTACTCTCGTTCAGATTGGAATTGCCATTGTATTTCGGTGCTGGACTGCCCCTGGGCAGGACAAAGACTGATATGCAAATGGATATTTCCCATCTGTGAAAGGCACAGTGAGTAAAAGCAGTGGCTGCGAACTCTCAAGTGGTTAATAACCACTGAACAGGTTATCATGTCTGTTCTTGCGAGAGAGGGGCGCCCGCTACCTTTCTAAAACTACACCTGAAGGATCAGGGACATAAGTGCAGGACTACCCCTTTATTTTCCCTTTGTGTAGCACAGCCCGCGGCTGCAGGGGTTTACACACAAATAAGTGTGAGGAGTCTCTCCTTGTTGCTAAAATGGAAACCGTGAAAATTTTTTCGTTCACAGACGATCAGTATAAGAAATTGTTGGAGACACCAACAGTCCCCTTCGGAGAAGGTCCAATAGCTGATAAAGTGGTTGTCACCAATGAAATTGAAAACATTTTACAAAAAATGAAAAAATGAACAAGGACAGACCTACATGGTCAGTTCATGTTGCAATACTTGAGGTCAGAAATTATTCCGGAGGGCCTACAGGTCAAAAACATCCCGAGGATATTTGTTGACAACCCCAAATTTCAGAAGAATTTTAGTGGGGTTGGCAACAGATGTTCTCGGGACTGGATTATGTTGATTATTGAAACAGCCCAGGAAGAAACCAAAAAACAAGGGGAAGAGTTGGAGATTTTGGAAAAGGCTTTCCTTGAAAATACCACAGTCAAGGACGCTAAGAAACAACTTCAAGGACTAGAAGAAGAAATTAAAAAATACAAAGATTTGAATCCAGAAAGGAAAATCAACAAGTTGAAAAAAGATATTTCAAACTATAATGAAGAGAGAACCTACCCCTATCTAAGAAAGGGATTCTTTACTGATCCCCCAATAGGTGGTTATAATTATCGTAGAAATAACCGTTATTCTAATTTCTCCAACACTTCAGGATCCTCGAGTGGATCAGATCCCACCCTCAATGTGCCAGCTAGTACTGGTACTGGCGGGAGGGGTCAAAACCAACAACAGGTTTTTTTCAGAGGGGGGCATCGAGGCAGACCACGGCAGCAACAACACCAGTACGGACAGAGGCAGGAAATGAGGACCAGACAGTGGTACTCCAATCAATGACCCAAGGTACCACTGATCAGATGCCCTTTTTCAACCTGTCTCAGTACCATCTTGGCAAATCCGATCTAGACCTTCTATCCAAAGGGCTTTCATATGTTCCCACTATGAGAGCGGATGTTTTCAATATGGAAATGGAACTACACAGATTTTTTAGAAATATCAGGTTGAAACACTATTTTGAGGTCTATCTTCCAGCTCACCCATATTAAAAGGGATCCCCTACCGACAAAGTACCTAACATTAGCGAGCTTAAAACAAAATCGAGCTTCATTCCACCGCCCCACACCTGCACACCTGAAATTATTGCCTTCGAGAATATCGTTACACGAGAAATACTCGAGGTCATAAAGTCTAAGAACCATAAGCCTGACAATCTAACTAAGGTAGAGAGTCTTAGCCTTACCAAATTGTGTAATGAAGAATCTATCACCATAAAACCCGCTGATAAGGGGGGCGGGATTGTTATACAAGATACATCTATTTATGAAGCAGAATGCAGGAGGTTGTTGGATGATAGGAATCCTACAAAAAACTTGAGAGGGATCCCACAGTACGATTGCAAGAGTAAATAAAGAGTTTGACTGACCATGCTATGAATGAAAAGTGGATTAGCGATGAGGAAGGCCGTTTTCTAAACATTCTAAACATAATTGGACTTAAGAGGGCGGCCTTCTACACACTTCCAAAAATCCATAAAAACTCCACCCAGCCCAAGGGCAGACCCATTGTGTCGGCCATTGACTCACTATTAGAACCGTTGTATGTATATGCAGAGTTTTTCTTAAAACCATTTGTACAGGAGATGCCATCATATGTGAAAGACTCGACCCATATGATTAACATCATCAGTGACATTGAAATCGAACAAGGAGATATCCTTGTAACAATCGATTTTGAATCACTATATACGGCGATTCCACAGATGGAATGTTTGCAGGTTTTGGGTCTCTACTTAGACAAAAGAATTAGACCACATTTGCCCCCACTTGGTTCATTCAAGAGTGGATTAGGTTAGCTATGACCGAAAATTTCTTTCTGTTTAAAAAACAACTTTATAAACAGGAGAAAGGGGTCAGCATGGGGGCTACATTTGCCCCCGATGTTGCAAATTTATATATGGCTGACTATGAAGAAAAGTTCATCTTAGGGCAACAAAATCTGCTCAAGTTCCACCCAACTCTAAAGACACACTTGAAAATGTGGCATTGTTATATCGATGATGTTTTTTTAATTTGGAGGAGCCCTATTGCATCACTCATTGAGTTCCATGAATGGTTGAATCAATGTGATATAAACATAAAATTCACGATTGAATACAACCACCGTCAGGTTAGCTTCCTCGATCTTTTGATAAAAAAGACTTGGAACCAACTAACAACTACCCTTTTCGAAAAACCAACCGACAAAAATACCCTATTACACTTTAACAGTTTCCATCCTGCAAGTTTACGCCAAAACTTACCTTATGGGCAGTTTTTACCTATTAAGAGAAACTGTTCTGAGAAGGAGGAGTTCAAATTTCATGCAGAACAACTTAAACAAAGACTGACAAGCAGGGGGTATCTGAGAAGGTTAATAAAAGATCAAATGAAAAGGGCTGAAAACACTAAACGGGAAATTTGCCTCACCAAACGAGAAATAAATAAAAATGAACGTCTGGTATGTGTAACGACATTTAATCCAGTCAGTGGGGACGTCAAAAGAATTATTAGTAAACATTGGAATTTAGTCAAACAACCTGGGTCATTGACGAAAAAAAACCTATGTTTGCATTTAAACGCAATCAAAATCTTAGACAAAAATTGGTCCATACGTATAGAGAACCAATAAGAGAACTCACTATCAATGACCAATGGGGACTGCCACCTATTGTCGGACATTTTAAGTGTGGTGGGTGTGTTGCGTGCCCTCTGACTGAGACGAAACGTGAGTTTCGATACGGTCAGAGGATTTGGAAGATGAATTGCCACACTAATTGTTTAACCAAAAATGTGGTCTACATTATCAGTTGTCCATGTCAATTGCTATATGTGGGGAAGACTACACGCGAAATTAGACAGCGTATATCTGAACACAGGAGCTGTATACGAAATAGAGTGGCAGATAAACTGCTAGTTGAACACTTTGTCAAAATGCAACACAAAGATACAGACATGAGGTGGTTTGTACTTCAACACATTAAGACCAGTATGAGAGGAGGTGACATTGGGATAACATTGCATCGCATTGAGCAGAAATGGATCCATACCCTGAACACAGTGCATAAGTGTTTGAATGTTTCAGTAGAGTGGAACAATTTGATTACAAAAAAGTGACATCCATATGAGGGGCCAATATGAACAACAGATGTGGTTATACTTTATAGCTGAACATTGCTCTAAGGGGTATATACCGAGAAAGTTACACAAAATGTAGGCTTTGGATTTACTGTATTTGTTAGCCTTTTTTTGTATCTGCTGACTAATGACGATTATGTACATGAAAACAAGGTTTTAAGTACACTGTGTAATTTTGGAATATACAATTGTGTCAGGAATAACATGGTAATGGGAATGCTATGAGCTAATTTATTGGTATCTCAAAGTCCATGTTGAATAAGTGCTATATGTAAAATATGAAGGGGTTTAAATTATATGTAATAGATTCTATGTCAATGCAGTAAGAAATCATTTGTTATAATCACCCACTTGTTTATACTGAGAAATGTAAAAAAATATTGGAATGTGAATGCAATGAGCCAATCTACTGGTACCTTTGAGTTCATGGTGATTAAGTGCTGTACGCAACATATGAAGGGGTTTTAGATGATATGCAATAGATTTTATCCTAATGTAGTACAAAAAACATTTGTTGTAATCGCCCACATGTTTACATTGAGAAATGGACCCAGGTCCCTAAATTAGGGAGTCAGGCAAAATACGCTTTACCTCTTGGTAAGGTTTTTTACATGAGGCGCGACCATGCGGCATACGGGCCTTTTGGCCATACAGCAGGTTACGTTGTGACATATGGGTACGGACGTTACCGTGTTGTGAGTCCCGGGGCTGATCTAGACTGCAGGTTGGTCCTTTTTTAGTCCCTTTTTAGTGTCTGGAGCACCGTTTAAATAAAGTAGTCCTTCACCTATGTTTAGCCCACACGGACCTTGAGTTGCGTGTTTGCTGGAGCCGAGCGAGTGATTACGGCTGTTTTGGAACTTAATCTGCTTAATAAAGGTAAACGCTGCAAGTGTTTTTGTTAGCATGTCTTTGATAGCATGCCCGAGAGGTACGCGAGCAGCCATTTCTAACATTACTAATAACACGAGTAATGTGGTGTATTGACACTGGAGCGTCTAAAGTAGCGCCGTAGATCCTACGGCGTTTCGTCTTTATTTAAAGACATTTTTTATTTTCCTGAATATACGGCGTGCGGCATGCGACATGTACGGATAGTCAGCACTGGGGGATAGTGGTTATGGGGACCGTGAAGGGGACTTCTCTCCACAGAGCATTTTAATATGTTTCACTTCCCATTTGTATGGACCTGCACACACAGTGACATAGGCTATGTGTAAAGAGGTTCTACTGGTACTAGATGGTGAATTCCTGTTTTCTAACCTTGGGAAAAAGGAGAACAAAACATCCGGTTTTCAATACGGGTATTATTTGTTTCCCCTGTAGCACCGTGAATGGTTTATTGATTTGGTTATTCCTACACCGGTCTGAGAGGGATTGGTTGGTTGCGACTCTTGGTGGAGGTTCCCGAGCCGCACCATGGGTGCATGTAAGTGTTTTTAATCTTCATGATATAGACTATAGGGATATAAATATTGTCATGGACACTGAGGTGTGTGTTTATGTTGGTTCCATAGGTACAGTATTTGCACTGATTCCAATGGAGGATTAATGTCCACTATCCCGTTCACTTGCCCTCGATTTGGAACTTGGGGGTGAGTAGGGACCTATGTGTTGATTGATCTTTAACACAATGTGACATTATTAGTCACTGTTTTTTAAGAAATAGGGATGACAATTTGTTTTTATTATTGTTTTAGATCTGTTACGGGCCCACACTTGTTAAGAATAGGGCGAAGTATTTTCTCTTTGCTCTACGTCCTGAAGAAGGTCTCCGACCGAAACACGTGTCGATGTTTTTCTGAGAGTGATATATGACCTAATTTGGTATCGGATATATCACGACACCTAATATCAGGGACTGGGTCATTGTTCAATGTATTAAATGAAGAGAATTGGTATAATCATACTTCCAATACCTACTGATGTATGAAACACCATGGGTGTTCTTCTTGTGAAAATGGTTGAATCAGACTTGTATGTGGTTTTGATTGTTGGTATGAAATTATTTTTTATCAATTTTTAGGATATTTAGATGATTTTTTCTTGTGATGAATTTATTGAATAAAATTTGAAATGTATAAAAACTTAGGTAGTGTCATCCCATTCTACTGATCCAATCTTGGATATAAGTATAATTGTGTAGCTGTCATATTTTGAAAGTGTGATCCTGATTTTAATATGTGTGCAACTCCGTAACATAAAGTTGCTAGTTCACTTTCAAAGAGTAGGTGGAATATGTATTCCACATTTTGTCTAAATCTGGGATCTTCAGAATACATCCGTAATGAGCGGTATTCTGATGCTGATATTTGAATAGGTCTATCATCGTACCTTCCTCCTTTGCAAGTAGGAAAGAGTACAGGAAAAGAACGTGCTTCTATACTTTTTTCCCATATGCTGATTGGTGATCCTTTTGTTTGACGCATTTGGTATGTTTCCAGTGCATCTTCCATGGCGTCATTAGAGTGCAATGGATGAATTGTATAATGGTCTAAAGTGTTTGATATTGCAGCAGGATCTAGTAGCTCAAATTGACCAGCTTCTTGTGTCTCTTGAATTATTTCAGTTGTATCCTTCAAGTTTTCTTAAATATTTATTTCTTTGTAATATTCATTTTTCTCTTTAAGA
This sequence comes from Ambystoma mexicanum, assembly GCF_040938575.1. Lineage (NCBI taxonomy): Eukaryota > Metazoa > Chordata > Amphibia > Caudata > Ambystomatidae > Ambystoma > Ambystoma mexicanum. Next base: position 764,154,417 of record NC_090930.1, on the reverse strand, counting down.
TATTGCAAGGCTTCTCTAACTTTATGTAAATCTACCAGCTGTTGCCAAATTTTTTTGTCTTTTGTAGGTACTCCATTTACCAAGATAATTAAAGATTGTTGCTTTGGACATTGCACTCCTAGAGTGTGCACATTTTCTTTTAGATCTAATGGTAAATACACTACTGTTCCACAAATACCTTTCACTAATTCAGAGGGAGGTAATTTTGCAGTTTTTGGTTGAAGGCGTATTATTGCTTTAAATGGGTGCACTGTTTGAATTATTTAAGTTGATGAAGGGGTATTGGTAGTGGATATAATTCAAAATTATTTGTGATAGCACATGAAGGAGTTTGGTTGTTGTCAATTTTTGTAGCGCAGTAACTACAAAGTATTACGGGGTTAGTTTTTTCGTTTTTCTTTTCTGCTATAAGGTAGTGAGCTAATTCAAACCATTTAGAATCTTCATTGTCTTCTATTTTGTATGATAGGTCTACAGTTTTTGTGTTACTTTTATAAAACGTTCTGCGGCAACATACACACACATGGTTTGGTACTTCAGCTGATGTACTTTAAAATTTTAGTATTTCTTTTTTGTATGTGTGTAGTAAAAGGTTGCCATGTGTAGAATTGTTACTAATTTGGTTTACAGCTATTTCATTCTGTAAGTGGGTTTCACTTCCAAAATATTTTTTCTGAATATAGTCGATTTCTTCTAGTAGGTCTTTTGCTGTACCATGTAGAAGAATGTTATTTAAATTGGCTAGTGCTAAAGCAGGACTTTTAGCATAGTACCATTTATAAACTAGATTTCTTATAGTTGAATTATGTGTTGATATCCTTTTGATATCATGGAAGGTGGTTTTTCAAGTAGGTCCTGTAATGCAGGCCAATGAATGTCCTTGTAGTCCGTGTACTTGTGTACTGAACAGGTATGTATATTTTGCAGTAGTTTAATTTTGATTTTGTCTTTGCTTTTCACATATTGATTAAGGAATTGGCGTAAAGACTTGAAAAATTGTTTGGGAATGTTACACATTGACGTGCATGGCCACTTGTACACTAGACGTTCTGATTCAGTTGAAAGGAGGGGTAATTCTAAGTTTTTAGGGCATATTTTTGTAAGGAGTACGTCTTGTTCCATTATGGTATTATTAACATTTTCATAACCTCGACCACTGCTATGTATGGCAATTGAATATGTTTGCTTTTGTTTGTACGCTTCTTCATTAAAGTATGGTTCTGTGTTCGATGTGTGCCTCCATTCACCTCCGCAGATACTTAAGAAGTTCTTTCTGTTGACATTTCGTTCATTGAGAAGTTTTTTTTGTAATTTAGTTATTAGTTTTGTTAGTGGTTTCATTTTGTTTAACACTAAAATAAATAACTTTCTTTTGAGAAGAATTGCACTGTCTATCAACGCTTCTAAGATTAATTTCCTACGATAGGTTTTAAGCATTGAACCTGGTTTCTCTCCTATTTTTATAAGATTTTGAAATACTTTGTGATGGAACATTTTGGCTAAAATACTTTTCTTGGTATGATTACTTTGAACTATATCAAGATTTAAAGAAGCAGTTTTATCTGTAGTGATAGCAGATTTTCTGTTAATTGTTTTTTGGTTTGGTTTACATTTTGATAGAGGAGGCAACGTTTTTGTACTTGAAACTTCTTTTGTTTCACTAAATGACTGTATTAGCTGTTTTGTTTCAACTTTTTTTTACAAATTGTGATAGAGATGGATGCTTATTTTGGACACTTTTTTTTTCATTTGCTCCACTTCTGCGTTGCTTTCTACGGACTTGATTTTTGGTAGGCATTCTTTAGGGTCTGTTGAAAAAAATAAAGAAGGTATGGGTTGGGGTGTTCTGCAATGTATGTGTGCTGTGTGCATGAGTGTTTGAGTAAGATGATAAAAATGTATGTAATGGTGTGTGATTGTGCATTGGGAACTTCAACTAGTAGGGATGGGTATTATTGAATTGCTTCTTAGTTCTTCTTTGTACTTCAAATGTGGCTGCTTCTTTTCAGGAGAATGGTCTTCACTGCAATTGTAAAAGAAACAAATTAGTAATTTTGTTTGTATATAGCACTGTTTTTAATTTTTAATTGGCATCCTCAGCGCCTTTCTCAAACCATTAAAACTATCTTATTTACATAAGATACGTTGCACCAGTTGAATACATATGATATGTTCTTAATGAACAAATTGTATTGCAATTACTAACTGTAGCAAACAAAATATCTTTACTATGTCTTGTGAAATTTATAATGTAACACTGAATACCATTATTCCTGTAACTAAGCTCTTCCAAGTAATAGTGCCTCAATGTAATGGGCTGCTTGTCCTATATAAATGTAATTAATTAAATAAAGTAAGAAATAAAAAAAAATGTAATTGTACAAGTATTATTATTTGAGATTTGAATATAGAGTGTGCATGCAATTTTGTTTGACTATATGTCGTCTACATATTTCATTTAAAAAATGTTAGTTTAACATGATTTGAGTGTGTGTGTGTATAAAGAAATTAAATAGTATAAAGGTTTGTAAGTGACAGTTGATTTTAGGAGATTGAAAAAAGACAGTAGATTCATTTTACAGATTATACAAGCTAAAAGTCAGTTAGAAAATGTGTTCATGTACTGTACAGAAAATATGCATACCTGTAGTTTGTGTTCATGCATATGGATATGCATGGAGCTGCAAGTAGAAATCTTGGATACTTGTACAGTATTTCTTGTAGATGGTGCTTGCCAATGATATGACACTTGTACTCGGAAAGATTCACAGTACATTTGCAGTGCTGATCTATGATGATGCAGTTAGAAGTAGAGGTCTTGAATGTGATTGGTGGATGGTCATGTGACTTCTTAGCTACATCCAATGATGGAATGGCATAGAGAGTGAAGTGGAAATGGTACATGTTACGATATGTCCGCGGACATGGCGGTATTTCGCGGACATCGGGTGTTACATCCAGGGATTTTTGGGTTCAGAAGTCATGCAAATGAGAATGAGCACTGAAAGGGATTGGTCCGGAAAGTTTAATGGGTGTGTTGTGCCAGGAGAGAGCTTCTCAGATACTCTTTTTGCTGAGAGAAGAACAGATAGCTATGGCTGTGTGTTTCAGAAAACAGATTGTTTGGATTTTTGGAGACTCGTGGATACATTGGTTGAAGATGCATGTAGAAACCTGTGGAGTAGCTGTAGAACTTGGATTCCGACATGTGGAAGTACACTGGCATGGAGTATGTGGAATGAAGTGGTTGGACTTGTTACCTCTCTGTGCTACTTTGGAGACAGAGCAACATCCAGATATAATTATAATTCATTGTGGAGGGAACGGTTTAGGACATGTGTCTAGAATTTCTTTGCAATTTGCAATGAAAGAAGGACTTGGGAAGGTCATGGACATGTTTCCAAATTCTCAAGTAATTTTTTCACGGATTGCGCAGAGACAAATGTGGCTTCGTTCGTCTTCATTTGGTCCACAAATGGAGAAAGCAAGGCGCAATGTCAATAAGGCTGTGTGTGCCTTTCTAAGAGATTTTGGCATGTCCTCTTTTCACAATGAAAATATTATGTTTTGTAGTACATACATTTTTCGCAGAGATGGAGTACATCTAACTTATGCTGGCAATCAGATTTTTCTAAGAAACATACAAAATGCAATGCAACCTTTTTTAGAATTACAGCATCCATTTTGAAGTAGGTGTTGAGTATTTATAATTTTTGAAACACAAACACCTTCCAAAGGCTCTTTTCAGAGCAACCACTTCCTCCCAGAGAAAATTGCAATGCTCATGATAGGGTAGCACCCCAAAATTTTAGATGTCCGCGGACTGTCCGCGGGCTTCTACAAAATACAAAGGGCCCTGCTTCATTTATGTTCACTTCTATTTTTTAACTGTGAAAAGCAGCTCTGAAAAGAGCCTTATTTTTTTATTTTTTTTATTTTATGTTTTTTTTTGTTTTTTTATACACAACACACTAGGAGAGGAGGGGAAAGGAGGGTAAAGGGGGGACACCAACCATGGGGATAAGAATGGGCGAGCTGAGAGAGGAAGATGTAGAGTGGGTTTTATTTGGGTAGTGAGCAGGTCTTCTCGTGCTCTGAGACGATAGTCTCAAAAGCACTACGAAGTCGCTCCCCCCTGCAGATTACTGTGTCGCAGTACATAAACACTAAAAAATGAAAGGAGCAGGAAAACTCTAGCCTCTGGACCAGAGTATTATAATGTCATCAATAAACAGAAAAAAATATGTCCAGAGAAAGAAATATTTATAGTGCTGTATCAAAATTTATTTAAAGTGATACAAAATTGAAAAAATGGTGACTAAATCACAAATTATTAAACACTAATCACTTAAACATAGCAAAACAGCAGCTAGAATATGCCTAAAATAGGCTAAAACATCATCACACATACTTGCCATTCATGGTGCAACATTCAAACACAACTCATCATACAGTGACAAACATCCAAAATGCTAAAAGACAAGAAAACCATACTAAAAACATATGGGGAAAAGGAATTCATAACTGTTCCCCACAATAACAAACAGCATTATCGTGTTTACAAGCAATAGAATCGATTGACAATCTATTGTCAGGGTGGATCAAACAAGAACAAAGCACAAAGATCGCATCCCTGTAAAATGTATCTCAGGTCTTCTCGTGCTCTGAAAAGTCTCAAAAGCACTACGAAGTCGCTCCCCCCTGCAGAGTACTGTGTCGCAGTACATACACACTACTGTGACCCTCGAAAGGTAAGGGTCATCAGCATTATGTATGGCCTGTGAGGCAGCTTGAGGAAGACGCTGTACCACAGAGGTGTTCCTTGTGGTGACAGGACAGGAAACGGAGGATGAAGTAGAGGAAATCAACCCACTACGCTCCTCGTAAGGTACAACCCTGAGAATAGCCCCAGAGTGAAATGACCTGAGGTGTTGCTTCATGGTTGTGGTCCCAAAGCTGTACGAACCATGCCTTCCGCGACTGAGTACCATTTTGCACTCATTGCAGGTGACTCGGTTCGCACGAGCCTTAGGACCATTCCCATGAATGGTAAATAACCGCCACACCCAAGATTCACGCCTAGTGCGGGTAGTAGGGATTTCCACTACCTCATTCTCATCATCCTCTTCTTCATCCTCTGCATCCTCACTCTTGTTCCCCTCATCAGGCCCTTGGGGAGTTGGTGGTGGTGGAGGGGGTGGGTGTGGTGCTGAAGCATGTGCAGCACCAGGTGGCAGTAGTTCAACCATGGATGCCATCTCAATGTAATCTGCAGGTGGCAGCAAAAATCGCTGTGTTCTGAGGAATAGCCAGAAACACAATGGCCCTCATTACGACCCTGGCGGAAATCGAAAAACGATGGCGGAAATGCAATACCGCCATCGAATAGCGCTCGGTGCGACTATGACCCGTCACCGCAAAGTACGAAGCCATTAGCGACACCGTAGTGAACGCCAACGCTAACTGCACCAAGCACGCGCGCGCGCGCCATGCCAAACCGCAAACACCACCATGGTGCAACGGTACGCCAATTCCGACCCTAGCGGACATGTACCTAACGCCATCAGGCATGGCGGAATGTACCATTCCGCCATGGCGAGAAGTACGGCATCGCGAATCAACCGTAAACGGCCCCACTGAGTGCCTGTACACCGCTCCCTGCCCACAAAGTACAACTCCCCGTAGGTGCAATGAAGCCACAATGCAACCATTGAAATGTACAAGTCACCCATGCATGCCAACGAACAAAAGAAACACAAGAGGGGCCAATGGGAGCTGCAGGGCACAGATGGCACGAATACAGAAGCCATCCCAATGGACATGACCACAGTCCCCCACCAAGAAACGCACGCAAACACAGGCACCTGTGACCAGCAATATTCCGAAAACCACATCATTCAACCAGTCCACCTGGCTGACCGGCATCTGTTACACAAAACCCAATCCCCCGCCCCTGAGCATGACAACATTCAAACTGGCATATTGGCAGCCCCCATCCCTGACCTCACTGGGCTTCGTAGGCAAACGCGCACAGCACAGTACCACGCAACTAAACCCCGAAGCTGGAACCCAATGCAGATCTCCTCACAATACATCGCCCCCCAAATAGGCATATGCCACATCACTTGCAAAGAAAAACGCTACACGGGCCAAATCAGAATAGAAATTTTATGCACATCAAAATCACCAAGCACATACAGCCATCAGGCCATGAACTCCAAAACACTAATCACCATTGTGGGCTGCTTCCGCAAGAAATGACCAGCCACTACCTGTGTGTCGCCCTGTTCCCCCATGGTACACAGAGCCACATTCACGTACGAAAAGGCAACATGGAAGCGCACAGAACCGCAGGGCCGTCCCAATGGGGAGGCACTAGTCCAGCTGAAAGGCCGAAATGTTGCTCCGAGCCACCAGTACTGCGTAAGGGCATGTTGCCCATTGACGATCGTCCCATAAGATCGTAATGCTGCTCCACTGATTAACACGAAGCAGCAGGTGTCGGGAGTAAAATCCATCTGCAGGAGTGGCATACAGATGGCAGTGGCAAAAGGGGAGGAGATACCTGTCAACCAAAAGAAAAGAAAAAGAACAGAATGGCCATCAGAACTACATACCAACAACTCACTTCAATGATCACACGAAATCCACAGCCATATGCATGCTAGCCCACTCCAAAGGAACATCACCACCCCAAAACCACTTGCGACTCATAACCATCTATATCGAGGTGCAAACACCATCACAAACGAGTGTCTGAGGGCGCCTCGAGACAGGGAGGGCTCAACAAGGCCAGATGGACGATGGTCCCACTATGGCAGCCCTGCATCACATAGCGTAGGGGAGGCGGAGAGATCCCAAGAAGCCCTGTACATGGCAAACTCTGTATCAAATCACCTGCCCATGCATCCATCCATCATTCCCTCATCCCGGGATCAAAATGCCTGAATAATTACTCACATAACATTAGAAACATCCATTGAGTCTGTGCGTTATGCAGCCTGCTAAATCCACAGTGCCCCAGCCCGTAATTCCAGTGTTGTGAAGTAACATGTATTTGGGAACGGACGGCCTCATCGCCCACGTAGCTATTGCGCATCCCAAACTATTCATATCAATCATTGCTCCCTCGCCATGGGCCCTGTCTCAAGGACATAGAACAATAGAACGTTACATTTGCAGTCAGACCTGTGGGCATCTCCTCGCCGCTAGCTGGAAACCGAAAGCGCCGCCCTTCGAATTCCTCATTTGCAACATCACGTCGAAAAGGCATCTGTGGCCGTTTGAAATCACTAATTATTCCATCGAGTGCGGCTGTGTGTGAAAATGGCAACTGCCTTCACCCACGAATGGGACGCCCCGCCCGTCGTTGCAACTCGGTACAGTGATGCATGAGGGCCCACCGTTACTCGAGTACTACGTCCCACTGACCCCTCACAAGTCTGTTCGCGACTGCACAGATAGTATGTGAAACAATGGGACCACAGCAGAATGAACATATCAACCAATCTTACACGGCCATCGGGTACAAATACATGATTGCAATAGCAAGATACAATTCCCCGAATTGCAGCGTTGTGCGCGGGACGTGCTCGGCCAAAGGGGAGAGCAGTTTGCACAGGTGGAATCAATCACCACAGGTGGAGGCCATACAGCCTGAAAACACATAAATTGCACAGCCAGTCTCCTCCCACAACCACACCGAAATGCTACCGGCAGGACTCGCGATGTTGGCCCTGGGGGACCTGATAGCACTGCAAGTGCTCCGACTCCAAGAAGTAGACGAACACCAACTACAACCAGCCGCACGGAGGAGGAGGAGGCCAAGGCAGGGCCAGCAAGGCCCACCAGCACAGCCACTACCACCACGCAGGCAGCCCGCAATTCAACGCCTCCGAGCACATCCGTTCAACCTCACTGATGAGCAGATCCACACCCTCTACCGTCTGGACCGGGACACCATAGCCGCCATTGTGGACATGACACAGGCTGACCTTGTCAGCATGATAGATAGCCCAACCGCCATCCCACCCCTACTGAAGGTGGTGTCTGTACTCCACTTCCTGGCCACAGGCACCTACCAGCACACAGTCGGACAGTTGCATGGCATTTCTCAGCCACTGTTCTCACGGACACTATTGCAAGTGCTCGATGCCCTCCTGAAGCACGCAGACGACTACATCTCTCTACCACGCTCGGAGCAGGAAATAACCAACACAAAAGTGGGATTCCATGCACTTGGCGGCATACCGGGTTGCATTGGTGCCATCGACTGCACCCATGTTGAATTGGTCGTCCCACATGCCATGGAGGCCCAGTACCGCAACCGAAAACAATTTCATTCCCTGAATGTACAGATGGTGTGTGACTCCAACAGGATCATTACACATTGTTGTGCCCGATTCCCTGGATCAACCCATGATTCAATGGTCTTGAGGAACTCTACAATACCACGCTACATGGAGCGACACGCAGGGAACAGATCCTGGCTACTCGGTGAGTCTCATTACATGCATGATGATGTGGGGTATGTGAATTGTCAATGACCTGCCAGGAAGGGGGGGGGGGTGTGCGTACGTATCAATGGCATTCCACATCATACGTTTCTCGTCCACATACAGGTGATGCTGGATATCCACTGAAGAGATGGCTCCTCACACCAGTCCGGAACCCACGGGACCAGCATGAGGAGGACTACAACCATGCCCACTCACGTACCCGTGTAGTCATTGAACAGGCATTCGGCCTACTGAAGACCCGTTTCCGCTGCCTCAGCAGGTCTGGCGGGGCACTCCTGTACCGCCATGAGAAGGTTGCAAAGATGGTGATGGCATGTGTCATGCTCCACAACATGTGCGTACGTAGAAATGTGCCCATGCCCCCTGACGCAGAACTGCAAGCACCTGATGATGGTCATGATGAGGGTGGGGATGTGGCAGCACCTCATGGAGTCTGCGAGGCACCGGAGGGCCGTGACATTCGTCAGCATCTCATTGATGTATGCTTCTAGCACTCACGCCTGGTGGCTGATACATGGACACGGGACTCGTGGCACTGCGTGTGTCTGGGACATGCACAATATGGACTGTACGCCTATGATGGCCTAGTACACAAAGATCAATGTCCACACTTCTCATTGGTTGATCGTGCACTTTTTATGGCATATGTGATATCATGTTGAACACCCTATCGACCCGCCACCCAAGTGAGCCCAACACACCCCCTCCACCCTCCTACCTCCCCCCCGAACACCAGTGTCCAAAGATGCTCATTGTCAGTGGGCTGTCGCTATTGCATGCCCCCTCTGCGGGTATCAGGGGCACCCCTGCCTGTGGAGCGCAGGTTCCTTCCAGATCTACGTTGGGGGCTGCCCTGGACGGAACTTGCAACGGATGATGTGTCTGCCTGCTCACGTCCATGCATGTCCCTAAGGGTTTGCGAGAGCTCAGTGAGCACACGGCGCACTGCGGCAAGTTCGGCACATACGTCTTTGGACGTCGCATGCAGTTCCCCCCTCAGGCTCTCGGTGCTACTCTCCATTTGGACTCTCAGGCTCTCGGTGCTACTCTCAATTTGTGCCCTTAGCGTCTCTGTACCTCTCTCCATTTCTGCCCTAAGTGTCTCTGTTGATGTTTCTATGTCTGCCTTGGTGCCCCCACATTCATCGGCATGGCCCTTGAGGAGTGTGGCCATTTGCTGCTGTTGGACGATTAACTTGTCGAGGGACTGTTGCCTCTGCTGGGCCATGGCCATTTGCGGTGGTGTCACAGAGGGGCTGTTGTCCTCATGTTGCCTTGCCACAGGGCTTGTGGGGGATGGCCAGTCGTCGTCTTGTGGCTGCACCTGCGTGGTATCCTCATGTTGTACGGGATGGGACAGACAGGGGGATTGGGACAGGTCATGGATGGATCTGACCTCGACATCCCCGTCTTCTGTGTCCGAGCATGCTGCCATCAATGGGGTGTCACCTATGGTGCTGCTGCCACCAGAGGCAGTGCCTTCTGTGGCATCCATTGGGGGGACCTGTGGTGGTGGTGTTGTGGCCATGCTGGCTGCTGGGGTGCCTGTTGATGTTCCCTCCTCTGTGCTGCCACCTGATTTGTGCTGCTGCCGTGTCTTGATGCGTGCAGCTGAGGTGGAGGGTCTCTGGCCGTTGGTCTTGGCCCTCTTTGCAGGTGTGCTGGTAGGGGTGTCCTGTAGCTCGTCGTTTGGATCGGACCCTGTGGTGGAGTAAAGGAGGGCGAGGGTTATTGATGGGTCAGTGGGAATTGGAATGGCATTGTATCACATGCATTGGGGTGGTACCTGAGGGTGATTTGGGTCGGGGTCTTGGAGGTGCTTTGATTTGTGTGTGGAGTGAGGGTGCAGTTGTTTGGCAGCCTGCAGTTAGGGTGTGCCTGCTGCACGTGTAGTGCGTGTATTAGGGGTTTTTAATTATTTATGTATTTATTGTGGGTTTTGACGTGCGCTTTCAGGCCGATGTGTGTGGACGTTCTCCTGGACATGTGTTTCTGTTGCACTATGTGGACGCATGGTACTTCACATGGATGGACTGTGTGGATTTGGCATTGTTTTATCTGGCCCACCTACCTGAATCTTCGGATGTCTGCACTCCTTTCTCCATCCCTCCGACTCCCTCTATGCTCTCCATTCCGATGGTGGAGGCACAGATTTCTTCCCAGGGGGTCAACTTGATGGGTGATTCAGGACCTCCCCCGGTGGCTGTGGCAATGTTGCGGTTGGCAGAGAGTATGCTGCGGACGCGTATCCGCAGGTCGTCCCATCGCTTGCGGCATTGCTGTGGGGTGCGGGGTGCGGTCCCCACCGCACTTACCCGCTGTGCCACCAGAGCCCATATGGCCTTCTTGTTTGCAAGTGCCGTCCTGGTCATTTGCGTGGAGAAGACGACGGCAGCATTCTCCTGGAGGGTCTCTGTTAGCACGGTGAGTTCCTCACGGGAGAAGTGGACCTGCCGCTTGCGGTCGCACGCTTTCTTCGCTACTTTTCCCATTTTTCTTGGTTTCGCTAGGGTGGTTGACGGGTTGGGGTGTGTTTCAGGGTAGTGATTTTAGTGGTTGTGTGGTTTTGGTGTTTTTATAGGTGTACGCCGGGATGTTTCCCGTTCCGGGCCCATGTTTTAACTTCCGTTTCCGTATATTTCCGGGCACCGTACTTTCCGGTAGGCGCACACTGCGGTGACCGCTAAGAGGGGTGGCGGTATTGCACCTAGGGCGCCGTACGGCGGCGGTGTGGGCCGTTTTGGGGTCATTTCCGCCATCGCGGACTTTGCACTTCCGCCGTGGCGTGGTGCTCGTGCCCGATGGGTCGGAATGGGCCGCACTTTGCTCCTTCGTACAATGGCGGAAACGCTATTTACGCTGTGGCGCTCCGGTCAGTCGCTTTCCGCAAGGGTCGTAATGAGGGCCAATGAGAATAAGCTCTAGGGTGTGGTCTTTCATAGGGGTGCTTGTACGCGGTTCGCGGACAGATCGACCACAATAAAAGGTTCAAAAGGTTTCAAAAAGTATGTAGAAACTCAGGATTAGTATATGGGACTTGTGCTATGGTGAGTTTTTATTGAGAAATATTGTGGATTACTTGAAAATGTATTTTTAAATTGTTCGGGGACACGAACAGTGTCCGCATTCAGAACATGTACGTGAAGGAAGCGGCTGTCCGCAGGACACCAAATGCAGGGACATTGGTTTGCGCATGCGTGTTGATGTCCTACGGACACTGTTCGGGTCCTGAAGTAATTAAAAGTGCGTCACACGTTAAACAAACAGTTACAGGCAACCGTTTGTTCTTAGAACAGTTTAACTTCCTTGCGAACAATACGGACAGACATAGCGTCCTCAGGACACCTCCATTTTCCTTTATTTACGAACATTTCAGGACACCGCTTGTGTTCTTAGAACACTTTAAACTTGGTAGCGAACACTACGGACAGGGATAGTGTTCTTCAGGACACCTCCATGTTTGTTTATTTACGAACATTTCAGGACACCACATGTGTTCAAAGAACAGTTTCAACTTGTTAGCGAACAATACGGACAGGTATAGTGTTCTTTAGGACACCTCCATTTTCGTTTCTTGAAGAACATTTCAGGACACCGCGTGTGTTCTAGAACAGTTTCAACTTGCCAGCGAACATTACGGACAGGTATAGTATTCTTCAGGACACCTCCATTTTCGTTTATTTACGAACATTTCAGGACACCACTTGTGTTCTTAGAACAGTTTTAACTTGCTAGCGAACACTACGGACAGGTATAGTGTTCTTCAGGACACCTCCATTTTTGTTTATTTACGAACATTTCAGGACATCGCGTGTGTTCTAGAACAGTTTCAACTTGCTAGCGAACACTACGGACAGGTATAGTGTTCTTTAGGACACTTCCATTTTCGTTTCCTGAAGAACATTTCAGGACACCGCGTGTGTTCTAGAACAGTTTCAACTTGCTAGCGAACATTACGGATAGGTATAGTGTTCTTCAGGACACCTCCATTTTTGTTCATTTACGAACATTTCAGGACACCGCGTGTATTATAGAATAGTTTCAACTTGCTAGCGAACAGTGCGGACAGGTATAGTGTTCTTCAGGACACATCCATTTTCATTTATTTAAGAAAATTTCAGAACAACCGCGCTGTTCGCGGACACCTAAATTGTTTTTTTTTTTAAACTGAAACTAATTACAACACAATATAAAAATGTAAGTTTATTCAACATATATTAACAATTTATGACAGAGAAGGCGAGGCAGAAACGGAAACAAGAACAGGAGAATTAGGGGTTTCAACATGATTGGTATCAGGTGAAGAAGGGACGGAAGTCTCATCAAAAAGTTTTGGGTTATGGAGAGGGTTTGGGGATAATTGACTGGGATATGGTGAGGGGGGACAAGTACATGTGGGACAATGGTATGAGGTTTTTGTTTTAATATGATCCTCAACAAAAGTTTTCAAATTATTAAAATTGGTCAACAATAAAACAATTTTTTCTTTTATGCTTTCAAGAGTGTTATCCGTAACAGTTTCTTCAGAGGTATTTTCTATTTTGGTATGCTCTGTACAAAAAAAACACATGTTAAATATATATAAAATTCAGTAAAAAAACATTGTTAAAGGGACGTTATGGTTAAGTTGCGCTACTAAAAACCTATGAAATTCAGTGAAAAAACTTTGTTAAAGGGACGTTATGGTTCCAAGTAAAACCGAAAACCCCTTGAAATTCGCCAGTTATGGTAAGCTAAGCAACCATAACTCGCGCCACCACCGTGCACCGCTAAGACTAACACCCACGACATCAAAGATGACATCACAAATGTCATTGATGACATCACTGATGACATCACATGTCTGGCTCACTCTTTTTTCTTTTGCTGGCATATCTAGGCCACATGGTTTTCTTCAGTAACAGTCAGAAACTAAAAATTGTATTTTATTTGTAGACATATCCTACAAGTAGGTTCTTATAGTAATTCCCTTAGAGTCCAGTCACATCATATGAAACATATACATAGGGGAAGACACAAGATTTAAAGACAGCATTATTTTCATGCAAATAAATGATTGCTCTGTTTCAAATCTGCTATTTACCCTATGTATATGTATATTGGTATGTGTTCTTGCCTCTTTGTGTTTTGTCTACAGTAATGCAATTATGTAATATATGGGTTTTATGAGCTACTTATTACATATTTCACAGTACACAAAAATCTATTAAGAAAACAATTATCATTTCATTATTCAACATATTAACATTACAAATATTATACCTTCATCTTGTATGCTGCACACAATGCTACGTTTCTGCATTAGTAGCTTAGTATACTAGATAGAACCCCATAATAGAATGCTATTTATATCAATGCATCGTTCAATGCACTAATTAGGGTATGATATTTATTGCAATGATCCTTGACACTTTTTTCGCAACATTATAATAAGAATCCCTTGTACATCTTCAAGAATCCCTTGTACATCTAAGTGTTGTGGGTGTTAGTCTTAGCAGTGCATGGTGGTGGCGCGAGTTATGGTTTCTTAGCTTACCATAACTGGCGAATTTCAAGGGTTTTTCGGTTTTACTTGGAACCATAACGTCCCTTTAACAACGTTTTTTCAGTGAATTTCATAGGTTTTTAGTAGCGCACCTTAACCATAACGTCCCTTTAACAAAGTTTTTTTACTGAATTTCATAGGTTTTTAGTAGCACAACTTAACCATAACGTCCCTTTAACAAAGTTTTTTTACTGAATTTCATAGGTTTTTAGTAGCGCAACTTATCCATAACGTCCCTTTAACACTTTTTTTAACTTAATGTCATCGTTTTTTATTAGTGCAACGTAACCATAACGTCCTTTTCAATGGAGGAAGACAACTAGCATCCTAGGTTCCCAAAGTGGGAACCTGGGGTGGTAAAAAAAAGATGTTTCTTCCCAAACCGGGACGCCGCAGGCAGGCGTCCCGGGGTAGGAAGGAAAATCTTTTACCAAGATGGACACCAGGGAAAGGGAAGGCAGGGTGTATAAAGAGAACACAACAGGGCATCGGCGGGGGGTCGGGAAGACCAGGAGAGAGACACGGGGCATGAGCAGGGGGTGGAAAGAAGCGAGACACGGGGCATGAGCGGGAAAGAAGGGAGACACGGGGCATGAGCAGGGGGTGGGGGGAAGGAGGGACACACGGGGCATGAGCGGGAAAGAATGGAGACATGGTGCATGAGCGGGGGGTGGGGTGGGGGAGAAGGGAGACACGGGGCAGGAGCGGGGGTGGGGGTGAACAGGGGAGACACGGGCCATGAGCGGGGGAAAAGGAGGGAGACAGACACGGAGTATGAGCGGGGGAGAGGGGGAACAGGAGAGACACGGGGCATGAGCGGGGGTAGTGCAAGGTGGGGCCCCCACCCCCGCTCATGCCCCGTGTCTGCCCTGTTCCAAGACAAGACACAGGGCATGAGCGGGGGTGGGGGTGAACAGGAGAGAGACACGGGGCATGAGCGGGGGGTGGGGAGAACAGGAGACAGACACAGGGCATGATCGGGGGGTGGGGCCAACAGGAGATAGACACGGGGCATGAGCGGGGGGTGGAGAGAACAGGAGACAGACACGGGGCATGAGCGGGGGTGTGGGGAGAACAGGAGACAGACACGGGGCATGAGCGAGGGGTGGGGGAACAGGAGACAGATACGCGGCATGAGCGGGGGGTGGGGAGAACAGGAGACAGACACGGGGCATGAGCAGGGGGGTGGGGGGCAACATGAGACAGACACGGGGCATGAGCGGGGGGGTGGGGGGCAACAGGAGAGCGACACGGGGCATGAATGGGGAGTGGGGGGTACAGGAGACAGACACGGGGCATGGGTGGGGGGCAACAGGAGACAGACACAGGGCATGAGCGGGGGGTGGGGGGAACAGTAGACAGACATGGGGCATGAGCAGGGGGTGGGGGGAACAGAAGACAGACACAGGGCATGAGCGGGGGGGTGGGGGCAACAGGAGACAGACACGGGGCATGAGCGGGGAGTGGGGGGGTACAGGAGACAGACACTGGGCATGAGAAGGGGGTGGGGGACAACAGGAGAGAGACACGGGGCATGAGCAGGGGGGTGGAGGGGTATAGGAAACAGACACAGGGCATGAGCGGGGGGCAACAGGAGAGAGACACGGGGCATTAGCGGGTGGGGGGAACAGGAGACAGACACAGGGCATGAGCGGGGGTGGGGGGGTACAGGAGACAGACATGGGCCATGAGCGGGGGGACAAGAGGAAGACACAGGGAATGAGCGGTGGAGGGGGGCAACAGGAGAGAGACACGTGGCATGAGCAGGGGGTGGGGGTAACAGGAGAGAGACACGGGGCATGAGCCGGGGTGGGGGGCACAGGAGACAGACACGGGGCATGAGTGGGGGGTGGGGGGA